>NC_081426.1:86713149-87023657 GCF_949786415.1 Peromyscus eremicus | reverse complement strand
AGAAGGATTTCAGAGATCTCAGTGACAGGCAGACTCAGATCTCTCCACGCTTTGAACTACAAGTGGGCTAAAGGTGTTCCCCAAAACCAGCATCTTCTAGCTGCTGGGATCTGTGAATGGCTCCATACATTGTAAAGTCTTTGTACATATAATGATAGGAAGCATCTCAAAGTAATGAGACTGTCTTTATTCTTGCTTCAGGGGCACCCTTGTAGGAATGGCAAAGGGAAGTTAGAAACAGGTAAACCAGTTAGCACTTGGATTTGTTTTTGAGGTTGGCAACAATCAGAACCATGAATACTTCCCTCCTCCCCATTGGAAAGTATATATACCAGCCTCAGCCCAGCCTCAGCTTTTTTTTTTTAATACAATGATCTTTGTTTTTCAGTGAGTCAAAATACAACCCTTTTTTTGTGAATGACATTTAGACAGACAGAGGGAGGAGCACTTTCTGTGTGTCTTCATGTGGCTGTGACAGCACCTGCTCATGTTTTTCTCCTTCTTGCTGCTTGGTTCCTTTATGTCTGTAGTTCTGAGAGATTTCTCAGTTGATAAGCCTATTTACCTAGTTGCTCATCTATTATAATTCTGAAGTTGGCAAAGCAGTTTATGCTAAGCCTGATGTCCTAACTACACATTGGCTTTTATGTATAATTAGTTATACTATTCAATATTTATACCACTTGGCTACAATGAATATGTGACTAACTCTAAGATATATATGCAAGTGACTTAAATTTCTCACTCCACTGTTTCCTGCTTGAGTTTAATGGATTGACATGAAATTGTCAACTTAACAATAGTGTGATTTATGACCTGTGATTTTGTAAGTCAGAAACCTGGCATGGGTCTTACTACATTAAAATCAAAATGCCATGGTCCAATTCCTGCCTACAGGCTCCTGGAGGAAATAGCGCCTTTCCTCCCTTGTCTAGTTTCTTGAGGTTGCCCACATGCCTTGGCTCATGGAGGTTTTCCTTCATATTCAGAGCCAGCATCAGAATATCTATCTGGCCCCCTCTTAGCTTCCCTATTGGACATCAACTGGGAAATGTTTCCCTCTTGTCTTTTTCTTTTTTTTGAGACAGGGTGTCTAGTTCTGGCTGTCCTGGAACTCACAGAGATCCACTGACCTCTGCTTCCCTGAGTGCTGGGATTCAAGGCCTTAGCCCCACCTGGCACATTTTTCCTCTTCCAAGGACTTGAACAGTTTCACTGAGTTGACCCAGGTACTCGAGCACAAGCTTTAGATTTCAAGGCACTTAACTTGAAGCCTCTCTTTGGAATCGCTGTTTCTAAAGAAGGTGGCAATCACGCGTGCAGGAGGTGAGTACATGAGCACCGACGAGAGGCGTCACCTTCCTGCATTGCCTGCTGTCATCTGTCCTATTCTGCAATCTGCGTTTGATGATTTGAGATTCTAATGTCTCATACCTAACTTAACAGAAAATTCCAGGTGCTAGGAAGGTCACATTTGCTTCCCTGTCTTTCAAGCCTTCCTGAGCAGCCCAGCCATGTCAGCCACTGCTGTGTTTTCTCTCTGTGAAATAGACCCCAGCAATTTCTTCCTTATATATGCCACTGGAGAATACTGCAGCTAAAATAAGAAAATGGAAGGTAAAATGCTTATGTAAACCTGGGCTTCTATTTGTGGTTACCTCCATTTATAGTTTAACAACATTCCCAAAGGAACAAATGGTTTATGATTTACTTTCTTGGCACTCTGTACTAACTCCTATCCCGAATACTCGAATACACCCAAGTACCAAAAGCACCAGCTCCACTTCACACTGTGAGCCCCAGCTCTGCTTTCCATCGTGAGCTCCAGCTCTGCTTCACACCTTGACACCACAGCTCTGCTTCACACAGGGACCCCACAGTGTTCATTTGCTTTCTAAGGTACCAAGACCTTAGAGTCTCTAGGAAACCCCCAAAAAGAGACCGAGGTCTTGGAAGGAAAGCTAGTCTTCCTCTAGAACTCGATGCAAGGAGATTCTGTATGCCATACTGAGCTGGTGTGAGTTGTAATGAGATATTTTTATGAAAACCCTTATTGTATAGGCTTATTAAATTTATTAGCTTAACTCCACAAAATTGAAAACATCCAATAATGACTTGTTTTGCCATCTATAGTAATCATAAAAAGAATTATTTTCATGAAAAATTAATATATTTGACATTTAATGTATCACAATCAAAATATGAACTAGATGGTATTTATTGTGGTCTGCTGAAGTGTAGTGCTAATATCTTCACTGTCTCTGTAAAACCGCTTATCATTTTGACAGGTGTGAGGATACTGGGAAAGCAAGTGACAGAGGCAGAGCAGACTTCAGATTGGTTGGTATTTTAAGCTGACATCCTTGAAAGTACAAAAGTATTTGGCCTTCACAGTAAATACTACAGGGTTATTTTGATTTAATTATCACAGTTAAAAACAAAAGTATTTTGCAGATAACAAAGATAACTAATTTTTTTTTTTTTTAGCCATAGATCACATTGTTCTATTTGCCCATGGCCTTTAAGCCACAGCCAGCCTGCTTTGGATTACAGAGACTCTGGGAAGAAGGTCGGCTCTTTTTATCTGATGCTTAGTCTCAGGGTTTGTTTTGATTTTTTTTTTTTAACTAGCATGATGCATAAGATTTTTGAGTTGGCTAAAGATCCTTCCGGACTTAGAAGCAAAGGAAAGAGGGGATTAAGATGATCTTATTTTAATTTAATCTTTATTAAGAACACAAGCTATTCCAGAATTATTGGAAAACATCAAATTAGAATATCCTCAGGACAATCGGTTTTGCCCATTATGTTTTAAGAAAAACCATTCAATGTCCCAGAAGTCCTGTTCCATTATAAAGGAGGTGGCTAAGTCTCACTGAGAGCAACTGTTTATCGTTGCTCATGTTTGGTTAATGGGAAACTGGCTGTGGTAGACTTTGATGTTTCATTCCCACCCTGATTCTTTGCACTCACCAAACTGCCATTCGTGATAGCTGAGTATCTCTAAGAATAATGAATATTTAATCATATACTAGAATGTCAGAAGGTGTAGACAGGAATAGTATCTTGTTTCTTCACACTTACAACAACACTGTATAAATGCATAATGTTCTGAGCAGTTGAAATATTGGTCAGTGCTCATTTCTTTCAATTGCCAGCCATGAGGAGTTAGTGCATCTTTGATAGCAAGCCCCTCAGCTAGAGGCCACACAATTCCACTTGCCTTGAGTGTGTACTCTCACTGGCAAGGACTTGTCAGACCTACTAGGAACTTCTCAGTGTTTGGAGTGGCCATATCAGTTTCCCTGACAAAGATCATTTCACAGCCCTTTAATTTGATATTACAATGCCACTCCACTCTGTTGTCACTATAAGCTAGCCCCACTAATCTTTCTATAGGCTAGACAATTTTCCATCTAGGCATGATTTAAATTTTAAAACATTAGTGTGTGTGTGTGTGTGTATGTGTGTGTGTGTGTGCATATGTGTATGATATGTGTGTATGTTTCTCATTACGTGACATACACATGGAAATCAGGGCCATTCTATAAAATAGATTTTCTTCTTCTGCCTTTCTGTGGGTACCAGGGATCAGGTCACCAGGCTTGGCAAATGGTGAGCCATTTAGCCAGACCCCTGTCTTAGCTCTATGGAATATGCTCTTCAGTGTTGTAGGAATTCATTCTGTTCAGCCAGGACTCAGCAACTGGATTGGCGGCTGCATCTTGCTTGTTATGTGTCAGTGAGTGTGTTATCCCCATTTAACACTTTAATAAATTTTTGAAGTCCTTTTACAGACTCTTGTGGATTCACTTAACAAGTGGCACCCAACACATGTCACGAATCCACAACCCTGAGATTGAGAGTCTCATGCTCTAATGACTGAGCTAGCCAGGCTTTTAGAATAGAAAAAAAAGGAGGATAGATAGGATGGGATAATAAGGTAGATTATTGTATCTACTTGTAAACTAAATTAGTAACTATCAGCTTTAAATAATTTGCATTGGTATAGATTCTTGTATATTGATACAAATGTACAATTATTTTTTTGTATTTCTGTTTAAAACTATCTTTGAAGTTAAGAAACCAAAACAGTGCAATGTGTACTGAGTTATTATTATTTACCAAAGTTTAGGATAGACAGAAAATAATGAGAGTAAGAGTATTGATACATGTTAAAGCAATAGGAAAATTAGGAGAAGGAAAGAAAATAGGAGAGAGAAATAAATAAATAGGAGGAGATAAGATAGCATCGGTGAGTGAAAAGAGAAAAAGATGAAGAAAGGCAACTTAAAGCAATGCCATGTGAGGCAGAGAAATGCCCAGATTCAAATTAGCCCATACCTTATGTGACAGAATGTCTCAGAATGGGGTAGGACAGGACAAAGCTGGAATACAACATTAGGTATTACTAAATAAGGGACATATAAAATTAAAGGTATAATGGGAGGGTATTTATTTATTTATTTATTTATTTATTTATTTATTTATTTATTTATTTTCTCCTCTTACAGCTTGGTATCTTTCAATGGAAGAAGGTCCTTCATGTTTTCTCATTTCCTATGTGATGTCTGTGTTGTTTGCCCAGCAAGCACAGATACAGAGTTTGGGTTGGGCAGTGGGTTTCTGTTACTTTAGGCATTTTCCTAACTCTAGGTACTGCATAGGCACAGGCATGCCTTGGACTTTGGCACCTGGGAGTTCATGTCACTGTTTATCTTTCTTCGAGGGAGATAGTGAATCTCCTTCCAACTGTAGTTCTGAACAGATGTTGATCACATAGTAACTTTGTGTCTCTGGCTGAGTATTCCTCTTATATCTAAAAGGTTCTTCAGAGCAGATTTCAGTGTATATGTAGTCCTCTGGCATTTGTCTCGGGTTCCTAGAATGGGTCATGTAGGCAGAGACTTTTACAACTAGAGTCACCCAGTGGCTGATTCAGCAATAGTTTTTTTTTTAAAAAAAATGACTCCTTGCTCCAGCTCCAGCCGCACGTTGAGGAGCAAGGATTTTATTTGTAAGTCTACGTTATGCAGATACCAAGATTCTTGTTTAGTTGGACTGCAGACCTGCTCAGTGCAACAGTCCACTGTTGGTTATATTTTTGAGTCTCTTTTCCCTATTGTCTCTATCTGTCCTCCGATAGCACATTTGTGGTCTGGCTTTGTCCCTTATTCATATACATATTCTCATCTCTCCCCCAAGCCCTGGCTTTCCCTCTCTCTCTCCATCTTTGAAAGTATCTAGTACTGAGGGTGTAGTATTTGTTTCTGTGGTTCTTTGTCTTCACCCATCTACAGTGGCACTCACTCCACACTGGGGGCTGAACACTCCCTATTTGGGGCTGAGTCCTACGGAGTCTTCTCTGGAGTCCTTCACCTTCTGCCCTGCTTTCTAAAGTTTCCATTCTTTCTTTGGTACTGAAACCAGTGACTTTCCACCATCACTAGATGGCTGCTCTCCAACTCTCCTTGGCTTATCCCCCAGAGATTCTAGCTGTAAATGCATGCTTGTCATGTACCATCTTCCAAGGCCTGTCTTTATTTATAAGGTTTAAATTTTTATGTTGTGATTAAGTTAGGCATGACATGTATGGATTTTGATGTTCTTAATTAAATCATGAATTACTCAATACCCTGTGGTTTTTTCCTCCCAGTAATTATTGAAGTAAACACACTGCAATGTGCTCATATAAACACCACAAAGTTGTAACAAGGAAGGGTTCAGCATCTCCTGTCGTTTTCTCATTTGAAAGTTTTCTTATAAAATATAGATGAACATTAAATTCTATCTTCATTTCAGAAACAGCATGGTTTCCAAGCATATGTTCTTTCTAAACCCCAAACAACTAAATGTTATTTGCAAATTCAGAGGCGTTGGAAAGATCTAAGTGGGATTTCCCTTAAATCTAAAGAATTTTAAAGTCTAAATAATGCCATAGGAAAACAGTTACTCTGATCTCTAACATAATTATATGACAGGCTTTCAAAGTTCATTCCAATGAATGAAGTAAGGAACTTACTACAGTAATCTACAAGTTAGAGAAAAAAAGAACTTGCCCTGTACTTTGAATAAAAGATCCAATTAATTAAACAGGGAAAACAAAATGATAATTTAAGCTATTCCTTTATTCTATACAGAATCTTGTGTTAAGGGGCAGAATAAGCTTTCATAGCTCCACTAGGTTCCTACTTCACACACAGAACTGAGGACATGTCCCCAGAGAATGTGTTTACTGTCAAAGCAACAATTATAGAACCTAGTTGGAGACTTTTTCCATGCATATGGAAATGAAAATTTTTATACTGGTTGGGTAGAACAAAGACTTGAATTAATAAATATTCATGGCTCTGACTTGACCACTTAGTATATTTAAGTCCTTAGATAAATATAATTTGTGTTTTTCTGATGTGATTAAAAAGTGGGACCATGAATATCTAGTTTAGTTATAATACATACAAAGAATACAAAGAAATGCATATCACATGGAACATTACCAATAAATTATGATTTGTTTATTATTTATTTATTTGGTATAGGATATTACTACTTCTTGCCTTCTATCATATAAGTGACTCCTACTCATTTTAAAATATGAAAAGTAGTAAGAGAAAGGTATTTTGTTCTTTTACTTATTTATCCAGTAAACATTAGTGCATGGTTCCTCTGTGCTAGGCATATCACTTTTCTGTAGGTGTCAAGACAAATGGTAACCTTCCTGATGAGAAGCAGTCAGAAAATTATAGAGCCATGAAACAGTGAAGAAACAGGCAAAATACAGTGTTACTGGCTTTCAGGAAAGATCTACAAGATGGGTCTTGGGAAGATGCAAGAACTGGTCCATAAAATTCTTCAAGATGATAAATTTCAAAGAATAAGAAAAAATGATAAATGATAAAAGAGAGGAGGTCTCTTCTATGATTCTAGATGGAGAACTAGTCTCTCTTTTTTCAACAGATTGTTTACCCATGAGATCAAGCTCTTATTTTACTATTGTATTGTTCATGTGAAGGACAGTACTTGGTACAGTATAGTCTCAGTAAACATTGAATGAGCTCTTATGAAAGAAAGAATGATCTCACTTACTCAAGTGCCTATATTAAAATACATAGTTTTTTTTAAATTTAGGATTTGTAGAAAGAAAATTAAAGGACATTTTGAGATTGACAAAATTGAATACAGTGAAAACTATAAAGAATTTCCTACCCATTCATATTCAATGAATCTGAAGACTATAGAATGGGTAAAAATATCAATGTCTACACAACTTTCTCTATAGGTATTTGCCTAGGCTTCACATTTCCTGGCTTTCAGGAAAGATCTACAAGATGGGTCTTGGGAAAATGCAAGAACTGGTCCATAAAATTCTTCAAGATGATAAATTTCAAAGAATAAGAAAAAATGATAAATGATAAAAGAGAGGAGGTCTCTTCTATGATTCTAGACGGAGAACTAGTCTCTCTTTTTTCAACAGATTGTGTACCCATGAGATCAAGCTCTTATTTTACTTCACATATTTGATCACTGTTAAATAAAGCTAAAATGTTTATATTAATGATAGGTCGTTATTGTGAGCACCCTTTCATGGTTAGTTTTCCTTCAAATAAGTTGTTACTAGGTGCATGGCTGATTTGACCTTTGACTGACAGCTGTTAGACATGTCCCTTGTGCCTGGCAGCCTTGAGTGTGGAAGCTGACAACTGACCGGTCTCTCTTTTGGTGACTGGCTGGAATGTTATCATGGTTTCTCAGCTTCTTCAAACACTTCACAGACAGCCTGGATGAAACCATACTCTAGTGGGGAAAAAAATCGCTGCAGCCACCATGATGTTGATGACAGAGTTCTTCCTCAAGAGGACCCTGAGAAGGAATGTTTATAAACTGGTAGAGCCAGTTTCTCAGTGAGCATTACACAGGCATAAGCCTCAAGGTTATCTCTGAAGGAGGAAGCAGTTGTAAATTAGTACCACTGTCTCCAGATGAGACGAACTCTATACAGACAGTGGAAGTGGAAGCCTAGACCCCAACAGTGTGGATTAGCCCTGAGTTTAGCATATAAGTTGTAATACTTTTTAATTGAATTTTTTTATTTTTTGAAATTAAGATATAAATACATTATCCCCTCATTTCCTCCCTCCAGCACCTTCCCCATTCCCACTGTGTGTTGACTTCTCCAAGGATGCACTGGACTTCTTTGGGAAATTATGAGACCATCACAGAAGTTTCAAATGAGAACATTAGTTTTTTTATATTTGGACCTACATAGAAATATAAATTTTAAATCATAAAACATTTTTAATGTAGTTTCAAGTTTCTTTCTGTTTTTTCTTTTTCTTCTGTTTCTTCTCTCTGTTTTTGTTACTTTCTTACCTTTTATCTCTTTTTGATAAAAGCACTTATTTAACCAGTGGTTCTTTTATCACAATAAATATTTCTGCAAGAGAAAATACATTCTCTAAGTATGGTTTAGCTTTTGTGATAACAAACTGTTTTATTCTAAAAATGAATCTAAAATAATCTTAAATGCTTAGGGCTAAAAAAGTAAACATATTTACATTTGAAATGGAAATGAGAACATTAGAACTTTTACATTTATAGTAAATCTTAATATTTTTGAAAACTGTAAAAACCCTTCTGTAACTAGTTGCTACAGTCTTTATCACTTCTTTTAAAAAACTAAAACAGTAGTGATTTTATCTGATGAATATGTATATTGCTTTTCTTTTATATGCCAGTGTACTTACAAATCATTTTAGAAAATGAACTTGCATATGGCTTTTTAAACAGTGAACATGTTTTCCGATGTGCCACGATAGGATATAGATTAAAAAAAGAAGAAGAAGAAGACTCAGTTTAGAATTTTAGAACTCCCTTGGGGTATAATTATCACCTCTGAGCAATGTCACTGGGTTATGCATCATATACCACAAGACAGATGTCATCCCCAGGTGCTGTGCAGTGCATATCATTTATCACAGTATTGGACAGTCCTAACTAATAGACACATGGGAAATCATCTCCAGTTAAAACTTAATGGCCCTGAGCATTTGACAATAAATATTTTGGAGCATCAAAGGGATACAAATCCATTCACATTATGTCCATTGCTCTCACACAAAAATACTACCTGACACATGTTTTCTAAATGAGCTTTATTTAGAAGGAGCTGTTGTAAACATGCCATGGTCTAGATTTATTATAAATGGCATAACATGGTTATGACATGCAAAACTACTTCAAATAACATTAGCAAGTCCTAGTCCTGATATTTCAAGAGCTCATGTTCTCTTTTATATACCATCCTGATTAATTAGAGGAAGGTGAGAATTGAAGCACTATTGCTTGTAAAAGCAATTTATTCAAATGGGAAGTTATGAGCTACAAAAATGGAATGTGCACAGTATACAGAGTATGTGTTATACTCTCGAGAGCCAATGGTGTGGCCTCTTACTAAGGTACACTCATAATATGAATGCAGATAAATGTTAGAGGTAAATGGATGTCAACTTTGTGTGCGTGCGTGTGTGTGTGTGTCTGTGTGTGTGTGTGTATTGAGAGTTAAAATGCCATTTCTAGGCTTGACTCTCGATTCTATTTTAGAAGCAAGAGAATGACTGAAGAGTCTGTATGTTGAAGAATGCTCCCGAATCCCTCCAGCTCCCACAGTCCTGTTGTCCATCTTGAGAAGCACTGCTAGAACTCTGACAGGGTGACTCACAATCCTAGTGTCTCTGAGAAACTTAAGAAAAACATGTAGCTCTGTGCATGTCCACTGAGAAGTACACATTTGTATATGTTTTTATCTTTTCATGGGTGTTCTGATTCTTAGCAGGGCTGAGGAATGTTACTAAGAAGAATTAACTTCCAGTTGCTGCTAGGTCTTCCTTCCTTCCCTCCCTCCCTCAGGGAACTACCTCACTGTCTTCCTTAGCAGCAGTACCATTTGTATTCTTCCCAACAGTGCACTACCACTGCTGAGGACCAGCCTCCAGCAGCTCAGGGTGTGAGGGGGAGCCAGTGGAGTTGGCAGACTAGTCATTCAACTTGACTTTTCTATCTGAGGGAGCAAAACTTAACTCTCTGGGGCTGGAAATAAAGGGAAACACATACACATACACACACACACACACACACACACACACACACACACACACACACCTCCAACATGTCAGGATCTCACCTAGGGTACTGATGAACGGCAAGCCTTCAGCAGGTCAGAGAAACTGAAGAGGAGGTGCAGAGCAGGTGAATTACTGGACAGACAGACACACAAGGAAGGGCTTTTCTGAGGGACGAAGCTTACTTCTTCCTTTCATTATTCTTTCTGTTACCCGTTCTACTCTGTTCTTCTGACACTTCCCTTCTGTCTATATTGATGTCTTCCTTCTAACTAACTTTATTTTTTCCCTTATAGCTTATATATCCCAGCAAAATCTTTCAAGCAGTATAAAATTATAATGTGGTTACAATCTATTTTTAAGTGAGTGATTACAATGGATACAAGTAAAAAACAGCGTGTTTTCCATATCCCTTACACGATCAAACATTTTATGTATTACAGGTGAAAGCCAAGTTGTCCCAAGAACCCACATACATTTATACCCAAGGTACTTGTTATAGATTAACAGAGTGTAAGCAAGCAAGGTATTTTTTTCTTACCAGTTCTTTTGTGGGTAGGCTGCATTTTGTGGTTACAAGGAAAGAGTCAATCATTTTATTATTTATCTCAAAATGTAATCTTATAAGAAAATCTTACAAGAATCACAAATCTAAACTTTCATATGTAGAAAAGAATCAGTTAGCTCTTCTTTAAATCCTCAGGGTGCCTACCCATTCGTAAACAGTTTCTTATACCAGGAAACTGAGGGTAGAAATGGGTACAAAGACTTAATCAGCATCGTTTGCTGTGGATATCATTCTGTACAAATAAACACTGATTGGCCCATAGCCAGACAGGAAGTGTAGGTGGGACTAACAGAGAGGAGAATTGAGGAAACAGGAAGGCAGAGCAGGAGATAGGCTGGAGCTGCCGCCAGGACAAGGAAGATGTAAGGTACCGATAAGCCACAAGCCACGTGGCAAAATATAGATTAATAGAAATGGGTTAAATATAAGAGTAAGAGCTAGACAATGATAGGCCTGAGCTAATGGCCGAGCAGCTTAAATAATGTAAGAGTCTGTGTGTTTATTTTATAAGTGGGCTCTGGGACTGGCGGGGCTTGGTGGGAGCTGGAGAGAAATTCTCCAGCTACAATCTTTGATCACCAACCAATCCCAGCAAGAAAGGCACATCAGCTAGTAATAGCTGGGCTGCTTTGCTCCTGTTCCCTGACCTCAGAGTCCCTCACTCACTATGTGCCTTTCTAAACTTTAGATTGTTTCCCAAGATTTTCACCTCAAAGCTATTCACAAAAACCTCTTAAACTAACCTTACTTTTAAAGCTTTGTTTCAGCTATGATGCACACCAAAATCCATGAACACATCTCTCAACATTAAGACTAAAAGAACTTGGGATAGTTGAGCTTCTGGGACTCAACTGTTTTTCTTTTTCATTAATTTTTTTAATTTAATTTTTTTTATTCATTTTACATACCAACCACAGATCCCCCTCTCATCCTTCTTCCTGCTCTCCCCCAGCTTCCCTCCCTCACCCACTGACCCACTCCCCATCCCCTCCTCCAAAAGGGTAAGGCCTCCCATGGGGACTCAGCAAAGCCTGATACATTCAGTTGATGCAGGACCAAGCCCCTCCCCACTGCATCAAGGTTGAGCAAGGCATCCCACCATAGGTAATGGGCTCCAAAAGCTAGCTCATGTACCAGGAATAGATCCTGATCCCACCGCCAGGGGCCCCTCAACCAGACCAAGCTATACAACTGTCTCCTGTATGCAGTGGCCCTAATCCAGTCTCATGCAGGTTCCACAATTTTCCGTCTAAAGTTTGTGAGTTCCTACGAGCTTGTACTGTATATATACACAATGGAGTATTACTCAGCTGTTAAAAAAATGACATGATAAAATTTTCAGGCAAATGTATGGAGCTAGAAAGTGTCACCCTGAATGAAGTAACCCAGACTCAGAAAGACAAAGGTAGTATGTACTCACTCATAAGTTGATACTAGATGTAAAGAAAGGGATAATCAGACTACAAGCCACAGCTCCAGAGAAGCTAGGAAACAAGGAGTACCCTAAGAGGGATTCATGGATTACCTTGGGAAAGGGAAACAGAGGAGATCTCCATGAGTAAACTGGGGGTGAAGGGGGGACAAGAGAGGGGAGAGGATGGGGGAGGAGAACATGAGGGAAGGGGATGGTTGAGCTGGGGGAGGGACAGAGTAGGAGAGCAATGAAAGAGATATGTTGATAGAGGGAGACATTATGGGGTAAGGGGTTCTAGGGAAACTCCCAGGAATCCACAAGGATGACCCCAGATTAGACTACTAGCAATAGCGGAGAGGGTGCCTGAACTGGCCTACACTGGTAATCAGATTGGTGAATACCCTAACTGTCACCATTGAGCCTTCATCCAGTAACTGATGGAAGCAGATGCAGAGATCTACAACCAAGCACTAGGCTGAGTTCCAGGAGTCAATTGGAAGAATGTGGGGAAGAGGGATTATGAGCAAGGGGGTCAAATTCATGATGGGGAAACCTATGGAGACAATGAACCAAGTTCATAGGAACTCAACTTTTTTTCTTAATCCTTAACCTAAGCCAGGTCTATACGGCTTCTCAATAGAAACTAGCTGTGTGACATTTCCTTGTTCTTATTTTCTGTCCTCTGCAGCTCCTGCTCTACCAGGGGTGGGGGCAACACCATATTTTGCTTTTACCTATATTAGTTTCCCACTAAGCTAACCTCTATCATAATCCCTTATTATATCAAAGACCTTATTATATTTATTAAAGACCCTTAGTCATCAAAATCCTGTTTAATACTATTATTGTATAAAATCATTGATTCAGTTAAACAGTACAGCTTAGGAGGAGGAAATCATTTTCACAATAATTCACAGGTAAAAATATGTCCAGTAGAATGGGATATTTCCATGAGATAATCATACCACATTAAGGGCAGTGGGGATCTCCCTATGCCCAGTCTTACCAGAGAAAAATGACAGGGGCAAACATGCAGAGACATAACAGAAGTAAGAGACATTCTGGGGCTGAAGCCCTCAGGGCCTTGCCTATCCAAGATTCACCAACCAGTGTTGTATCCTGGTAGGCCAATCCCCTGATGTGGTGATATTTTATTTAAAGCTTTCACCTCTATAGTTGGATCCATGTGTTTTATTTTATAAGACCACTTAGAAATTCGTCTACACCCTGAAGTCAGTTGCCACCTGCTGCTTCTCTGACATGTCCACAGCTGTGCACAAAGGTTTCAGTTTCTGTAGCCGGAAGTTTCTCTGGTCCCACTCAGCCCTGCGATCCTGCAGCCACATACAAAATAGTCACTCAGAGGCTTATATTAATTACAAACTGTATGGCCAATGGCTTAAGTCTCTTGCTAGCTAGCTTCATCATATTAAATGAACCCATTTCTATTAATCTATGTTTAGCTACATGGTTGTGGAGTTACCAGTCTGTTGACATGTTGCTCTTTGGGTGGCGGGTTGGTGTCTCCTCTACTTCTCTTTCCTGTCTCTCTCCTTGGGTTTCCCACCCGCCTCTAAGCTGCCTTGCCATAGGCCAAAGCAGCTTATTTATTAACCAATGGGAACAACATATATTCACAGGATACTAAAAATCTTTTCATTTTGTGAATTATTTTTGTCAACATTTTAGTGTTCTTGATCTCTATTTTATTTCCTTATTTATCTCTGCTATTATACTTCTTTCTTGTGCTACCTCTGGGTTTAGTTAACTATTCTTTTTCTGATTCCTTAAATTATAATATTATTGCCTAAAGATGTTTTTACATTTTCTTTTAAAATGTTTTTTTTTTACTGTTCCTATTTGTACACAATGCTTTGTCATTGTGTCCACCCTCATCTACCTCATCTACCTGCTTGTATCCCCTTCCCATTCCCTCTGACCTTCTTCTTTTCAATGAATCACCTTCTACCTTCATGCGTGTGTGTGTGTGTGTGTGTGTGTGTGTGTGTGTGTGTGTGTATCTGTGCAGGGCTCACAGCTGCCATGTCCACGACTGAAGTTACCATGCTATGTCCAGAAGGCAGTGTTTCATTGTGCTTTTCTCCATCCTTTGGGTGCACAGTCTTTTCAAGCCACCTTCCACAATACTCCTTGGACCTTAGAATGGCGACACAGATGTGCATTCAGGGCTGAGAAATCAGCACTCACTCACTTATTCTCAGCACTCTTACCAGTTATGAGTCTCTGTCACTATAAATATAAACATTTAGAAGGTCGTTAACTACACATCCATTTAGCACAATAATAGTTGTTGGTTACCCTGACCCTTAGTGTTCGTGTTCTCCCTAACCCTTGACTTTGGGGCAGGCTTCCAGTATCAAGCAGGTATTTCCTCCAGTGGAGTGGGTGGAGTGGACCTCAGGTCCCCTTAGGAAGCGGTTGGGTTCCCCAGAACAGTCATGCTACTGTTTCACCAGTGGATGTTTCTTGCCTGGCAGGTTAGTATCAGAGCACACAGGGTCAGGAGTTGGATGAGACCATTGATGGCTTTTCTCTACTATCAGCCTTCATAACACCATCTGCTGCTCTGACTAGGTCATTGCCAGTCAGTTTCTCCGTCATGTATCAAATGTGTTGTTCTCAGTAACAGTGTCTGGGGGTCTAGTTCTGTTGGCCTATCAAGTACAGTGGCAATATCTCATAATTTGGGGACTTCTGGAGGCCAAGAACTCACAAGGTGATTCTGTGTTTAAAACCTACTACTTCCGGGAGCAGTGTTAATCTGGCTGTGCAATGTACCTCTGTTCAAGCTCTTTATTATTTTTTAACACTCCTTTTCATGTTAGTTTGCAAGGAAGCAGGTACTCACATGTCTTTTTCATACCTCAGTTTTGTTGACATCCTCCCATCACCACTTTTCCCCCATCCCCTGCCCCACACCATGTAAGTCTTTTCACCATTTGTATTAATCTCCTCTGTTTTCATATGGCATGTTTGACTGTCTCCCAACTTCAAGGACCCCCTCCACATACACACCCCAGGCTTCCTTGTTGTTTCCTGGCCTCTGTAGACACTCACTCTGCTTAAAAGAGAAATCTAAAAATTCCAATCTCAGACCTTCACACGAGATAACATTTGGGGTTTGTCTTTCTGGGACTGGGTTACCTTACTCAGGGTAATATTTTCTAATTTTATCCATTTTTTTCCCTATGGATTTCATTTTTCTGTACAGCTGAATGAAATTCCATCATGTAAATATACTACATACTACATTTTCATTATCCATCCGTCAGTGGATGAACATTTAGACTGATTCCATTTCCTAGTTATTATAAACACAGCAGCAACAAACACACTTGTGTATGTATTTTTGTCATAATACAAACATCTATATGTTAAAACTCTGTCTTAGCTCTACTTTTATTATGTAACATAAGCTTTAGTGTATCTTCTTTTCATTTTCATTTGTTTCTAAATGTCTGTCTCTCTTTTTATATCTAAGTATTGTCTTACTATTTTTAAGCTTTATTTAATATTGATCTTATACATGTACATGTATGTCTGTGTGGGGGAAAGTGCAAGGGACTGCTGGTGTTTGAGGAGGCCAGAGGGGTTGGATTCTCTGGAGCTGTAACTATAAGCAGTTGTGTGCCACTGGACAGGGGTGATGGGAACATGTTCTCTGTAAGAACAGTCTACGCTCTTAACCTGATCTACCTCTCTGGCCTAGTATTAGTTTATTTACCTTATCATGTTTTCATTGATTCCCTGGTAGTTGATGTATTTTGTTAAGGGTTGGAGACATGGATCAGACGTTAGCTAGGAGGTGTCTGCCGTGCTCTTGCAGATGACTCTAGTTTCATTCCCGACACAAACCAACCTGTAAATTCCAGCTGCAGTGCATCTTATGCCCCTTACTGGCACCCATAGGCATTGTACTCTTATGAATAAACCTATGCTCACATGCGTATACAAAAACATATAACTAAAATTTTAAAATTAAATCTAAAAAAGAAAATTTCTTAATGTCTTTAAAATTCTGGGGGTGTTTCCAGTCTTCATACTATTATTAATTTTTATTGTCATTCTGGATATGATCAGAGAGAGAGAATATTTTCTATGATATTTATACTTCTAAATCTATTTGAGGCTAAATTTGTAGCCTGTGCTACAAATTCAATGTTCCATATGTAGTGGTAGAGAATGCTTGTTGTTGGATATTTTTATTGCATAGGTCTCTGGGATCCAGTGTGTTTACTGTGTGGATCAAATATTCTGTTTCTTTATCTTCTGTTTGGTTATCTTAGCCATCCTGGAGAGTGGGGTATTAAAGTCTTTAGTTATTATTGTGGAACTGTCTATTTCTCCCTTCAATTCTGCCAAGTTTCACTTCCTATAATTTGACATTCTGTTATCAGAGATGTAAATATTTATAGTTACTATAGCTTCTGAAAAGGGGAGATGATTATCTTTATTTTGTTCTAAATTTCTTTTATTATCCCTCAAATCCTGCCTCGTCTTCTGTGATTAACTTGGTTTTCTCACAGCACTTCACTGGCTATTTACATTTGTGTGTGTTTTGTAGCTACTCTGCTTGTAGCTGCTGAGAGGCTTCCATATAATGTAGCACTTTGGATCTATAGTAGCAGAACTTCAGTCAGGTACAAAAACACTTTCGGTGGAGTGCACCGAGCTTCTTGGCTTTTGAAATCACGTCTTTCACAAACATCAGGAAATGCTTCACCATTTTGTCTTCAAATAACCTGTTTCCCGTCCCTCTCTACTGCTCCATAATCTACACCACCACGTTGGTCAGGCTCCAGAAGTCCCTTAGACCCTGTTCCCTTCCCTCACTTGTTTCTTTTCCTCACACTTGGTAATTTTCTTCATCCCTTTTTCAAGGGTACTAGTGTAGTCTCTGCCTGCTTTACATTTCCTTTGGAATCCTCTAATGACGTTTTCATTTGTAGGCATAATTTTTAATTTTATAAATTTGGGAAAGGTCTTTTTTAGGCTTACTATGCCTCCATTTATCTATCTATCTATCTATCTATCTATCTATCTATCTATCTATTTAATATTTATTTATCTATCTTTGGTGCATCCATTGTGAGCCAAGAGCAAACATTCTCAGCTTTACGGCCCCTGTTGGAAAGCCTTCTGTTTAGTAGATCTACCATCTGGTTTATCTAGCTATTCTCTGCATCCTTCCCCCCATCACCCCCCCACCCCACCCCCGTCTCTTTAAACAGGTCATACATTTTTTTTTCCCTGTAAGTTTTTTTCTTCTTCTGATGGACTGTGATTTTTATTTTTGTTGTTGAAAACTTGAGCTTTGGAACTCGTGAGGTAGTAAATCTGGAAATAAAGTTCTCCCTGATCTTCAGTTTTTCTGCTTTTCTTTTTTTTTTTTTTTGTGCTTTCTCTCCTTTGTCATTTTATTTTGTTTTGCCTTCTTTAATCTTCTGTTGTTGCTGGGTCTTAGACAACTTCAGATGGGCCTGAATATGATATGATATAATATAATATAATATAATATAATATAATATAATATAAGCCCAAGCTGTCCCATCTTTTCCGAAAGCCTTTTCACTTTGTCTTTCTTTCTTTCTTTCTTTCTTTCTTTCTTTCTTTCTTTCTTTCTTTCTTTCTTTCTTTCTTTCTTCCTTTCTTTATTTATTTCCTTCCTTCCTTCCTTCCTTCCTTCCTTCCTTCCTTCCTTCCTTCCTTTCTTTTTCTTTTCTTGCTTGCTTGTTTGTGTGCTTGCTTGCTTTATAAATACGCAGTTGCCTTTGAATATCCTATTGCTTAATTTCTGCCTCCAAAAAGGGAAATGGAAGGGGTTGTGGGGAAAGCCTTGCAGACTCTGTGAAGTGAGTTTATCCTGAGAAGGAGAATTGTAACAACACAGGTGAGGAGTGTTGATACAGTGGTTGTCTACATCTAGGATCCGAACCAACCATGAGCACGGAAAGCAATCCTCTAGGCTCTCTCTCATCTGTGTGTCATGCACAGTGTGTGCAGGCTGCATCGTGGACATGCCTACCTCAGGCTGGGGACAGGGGCTGGTTAGCTGTTGTTGAGAGATGAAATTAACTGCAACTTACTAGTCAAGATACCTTGAAACTTGCAAATAGATCCCAAATTCTTTAAAAAAAAAAATAGTTACACCAGACAGATTCTGCCCTGTGACTGCTGTTAGGGGAGAAGAAAGATTTGGGAACTTTTAGGGCCCTCTTAATGATTGTATCTTATATTGCCATTTATAATGTTATTCCAAATACATAGGAAATCAGTCTCAATGAGCCATTTCAATAAGAGTTATGTGGGGATGAATATAAAAGTGGTTTTCTTCTGATAGAATATTATAAATATTTGGAAACATGAAGAAAAGTTGGAAGAAGTGCAGTGACCCTTCATACAGGTGCTTTCTACATTGCACCAGCAGCACTTTTGTACTAGAATCTCTTCAAATGCTAATTCTACAACTTCTTATCTGGGGAACTTTAGGCAGGTTCTTTAGCCTCCTGTTATTTGTCTTATCTAGAAAGGGCAGATAAGCTGGGCTTGGAGGCACAGACTTGCAATCCCAACACTTAAGAGGTGAAGGCAGAAGGTCAAGGTCATCCCGGCTACAAAGTGAGTTAGAGGCTAGCCTGGGCTAGAGGAGACACCCTCACAAAGACAAAAGAAAACAAATGCCAGATAATGGCTGTATTACTGCATGCATTGCTGCAATTTTGTTTACATCATACAATCTCTGCAGAGTAGTTAGCCACCAGTACTAGGAAAGAGATAGGCCATCAAGGTCAAGGATGATAGTAATTAGTACTTGTAGAATAAATGAAAGCATAATGGAGTCACTGCAGCTGCTCCCGAGGAGCTCTGCAAATTTAATGTTAGCTGCTGCATATAGAAGAATGGCATCTTTCAGGAAAGTATGCAGAAGAACATGAACAAGGAGAGATTTTATTCTTTACCTACAGAGTTGGATCAGCTTTTGTACTTACCCATCTGCTTACATGCAATGAATGATCATCTCCAGTATGACCTTTAGGTTTCTCTCACCAAAATAATTGGGGAAAGAATGCAGTTTATCAGCGTCTAGCATGCCTACTGGCCCCGAATTTCAGTTTGCTATTGTAGCATAGAGGAAAGCAAATAAAGGGCCTAACTGGGGGAGGCAGGAAATAGAGGCACCCTGGAATCATCTTGCCAATTCCAACTATGTCCTAATCCTTGTTCTTTCCTGGTTCCAGTGCTGTCCCCAAGGAGGACAAGGGCATACGTTTAGGTTAGGGCAAGGGAGGCGTTAAGTAGGTCCAGGTGGGATTCTTTAAGACACACTGGCTCTTTGCCAGGCCTAAGGTCTTATGTGCATACTTTCTACAGCTGCATTGATGTTTAAATCACAGCTGGTGTGTCTGTCTTGTCCAAGAATGGTTTGAACTATTCCTAAAACTTGATGTAAGTGACTTTAAAGACCATCAGAAAGATGCTTTCTGTTAATGATAAAAAAAAGAGACAAAAAAAATCTTAATATGCTGGATTCTCTAAGCCATAATTACTTTAGAGCTAGTATTCATTGCAAGTTAACTCATCACTTCTTTCTTTTAGATTCTTTCTGTGTTGCTGAAAATCTTTTGCTCCTGTATGTGTGCCAAGACAGTGGATGTTGACCCATCTGTTAAAAAGTGACCATATAGTATCTGCAAAGTGCACATAAAGTACAGCCTTGAAATCCAACTCTGTCTCTATTTTATGTGGCCTTCAGTTGCATCCTCTTATATTTTGATGTTCATTATTTTGTGTGTGTGTGTGTGTGTGTGTGTGTGTGTGTGTGTGTGTGTGTGTGTGCCTATCTCTCTGCCTGTCTGTCTGTCTCTCTCCCCACACACTGCTCTCACAGTCATGGGATATATGGGATATGTGTGTGTACTAAATGAACCATATAGCTATACAATTTCAGTTATAGAATCAGCTTTGTTTTATTTCTTTGGTCATGAATAGCGTAATAAAAATACTATGTGTCCTGAACATTTTGAATGCTAAGCAAGGCTTCTTAAAGATGTTAATTAATGCACATGAATATACTTGAAATAAGTTACTTTTATAACATGGTGCATGTTAGTCTACACAGTCCTATCGATCCATTAGGAATTTAAGTCACATTTTCTGAATTATTTAGATAAACATTTCTAGCTTGAATTCATGGAATAAAAAAAGACCTTTGTTCTCAATTCCAAGAAACTCAGTTCTGAAAAGTTTTCAAATGCCAG
The DNA here is from genome assembly GCF_949786415.1 of Peromyscus eremicus. Classification (NCBI taxonomy): domain Eukaryota; kingdom Metazoa; phylum Chordata; class Mammalia; order Rodentia; family Cricetidae; genus Peromyscus; species Peromyscus eremicus. Next base: position 87,003,278 of record NC_081426.1, on the reverse strand, counting down.
GGAAGGCTTTTCAGGTTACCTGAATGCACCTGCTTGATCAGACCTTCAATAAAGTATTTTCGTTGGCAAATATGTAATTTATGCATAAATAAGAAGTTGGAGCCTGAGAAACTGGAGTAAGAAGCTCAATGCTTTAAAGTCCTGGTGCAAAGGTTTCCTCACAGCTCCTACCACACTTTTGGAAAATTAATTTCATCAAGTCCGAGTGCCTGGGACACACGGGATGACTGCATACAGAGGCCTTTTCACACCCTGTTCCCACAGCCAGCCGTTCTTTTCTATTAGTTGTCTTGGCAGTCCAGCGGGCCTCAGGAAGGCCCTCGGTAAACTTTATTTAGGTGTGTATGTGCATGCATGTGCCCCCTGTGAGCTCGCTTGTGTATGTAATGAGCCAGTGGATGCTCACCCATCTGCTCCTAGCAAAAATGTTTCCCCCCTGGGTGAACAATCCTGCACTGTGAGTGCTCTGCAGGTGTCTCGGGGTGTCAGCTGGCCTCTGTTTATTATTCGTGTGCTGTGTACAAGGAGGCAGAGCTGGCCATCAGTAACAACTCTCTGCAAATGGGTCAAGGAAATGAACATCAAGCCTGTCCAGCCGGGACTTTCGGGGTCTGGGGTTTTTCGGGCAAACTCTGCCCAAGCTCCTCTTCGGGTGCTACTTTAAAATTGCTGCTTGTTTGACTTGGCCGAGACTTCATATGGCAAGGCCCTGTGAGACCTGCGAGGGGAGCCCAGCTGCAAGCCGGTGTGCTGTCTTTGCTGTCTCACTGCTACCAGAACAACACAGTCTCTGCCCGGTGCCCAGGCATCTCTCGGCTTCAGAAGCTCGTTTGTACAATGTGTTTTCCAAAACTGAGAGCGGTGGGGTGTTACCGCGGAAGGAGGCAGGGGACGCACTGACACGATTCGGAACCATTTGTTTTTTTCAACTTCATACCCCTAGTTGCACGGAAGGAAATAAACACCTTTTGAAATTGCATTTGTTCCCTTCTCAGTCACTCAAGAGTGAGAATGGGGCTGTCTTATCGAGTCTGTTCTGTGAAGAGTTTCCCGACACCACGTCCAAATACGTGGCACAGACTGGTTTATTCATAGCCAAGTGTTTACTGAGTTCCGTATCTTCATTAACAATGCTCAAAAGTAATTTCTTCTGAAGAAATTGTTCCTTTACCACAATTATTTCGTGATCCATCAGTTCTGTGACCAGGTTTGCCATGTCTCTGATTGGCAAATATTATTCTGAACTCTGTTCATTACTTTTACAGGGATCTGGTTAATATTAATATTTGTCATGATCAACAGATAGCATGTTAGAGTTATTAGTCTAAGTATCTACTAACCATATGTGCATAAAATAAGTTTGTATAGTAATCTATATGATCCAAAATGGATAATATAAAGAAATTGGCCTTCACTAAGTTTTTAAAACACCTAACATAAAAAATCTTCATTCATAATTTATGGAACCATGTGCGTGTTGGACAACCTGCAAGATGAGGCCAGAGGACGGAGAGACTGATTAACCTGCTATGGTTAGAGTGTGAAGTACCCCCCAGATTCCCATGCCTGAGAACGCTCCCCAGCAGGTGCCACTCTTGGGGAGCCTGTGGAACCTTCAGGAAGTAGGGAACACCTGGGCAAAGGCCACTTGGGGGGCAGGTCTCAGGGCTACAGTCTTGTCCCTTTTCTCCTCATGTGTGCACCCACTTTCTGCTTCCTGACTGCTGACCCTGCTGACTAGATGTCAACAGCTGCCTCAAGCTCCTTCTGTGACAACAATAACTGCTCCCGCTCGCAGCTTCCCTGCTGAGCTGGACGGCATGCCAGAACACTGCAGGTGCAGTGTGTCCTTGTTGCCTTGTCAGATAGTCTATCTGGGTGATGAGAAAATCAACACCCTCACAGCCTTCTGTCTCCCCACCACACTGAGCAGTAGCAAACAGAGGGTGCTTTCAAAATGACTATAATCCCCTTTGAGGCCTTCTGTGACATACCGACTCCTCCCTCCTTCTCTACCCTGAGGTCCTTCCCCACCACTTCTCTTATCCAGCTCCAGCAACACCACCCTTCTGGCTGTTCCTTAAACACCATGAGCGATCACCTGTAGCTACCTGTAAGACAGGGTAGTTGCGTAGCTCTCTGGGAAGTCCATCTGTCCTTTGCTTTCACTTCTGAGCTGAACCTGTTTTCAGTAACCTGCATCTTACACTTCCTTATGTTTCCTAGGGACATTGGTTTATGTTGGTTTATGTTTCCCTCTGTGTTCCGTGCAGCTGGAATATTCTTCATACAGTAGAAATTTAAGACACATTTGGTGAGAGGATGAATGGATAAAGACCTGGTTGTTGGTTTTATTAAATCCCCTCCAACTATTAAAAGGGGGGACCTAGATTATATAAGTTTCTAAAACTAGAAAAGCAGGTGGAACAAGGGCTGTCAAAAGAGGCTGTGGTCGCCTTAACAACAGTTAGACATAAGGCACTAAAAGCAGTGACATTAGAATGTCACCTAGGGCCATGGAAACATACAATTTACTTCAGAATTATTTTGGACTACTTAAAACACTATCCTTAGGCATGGATAGAGACCGATGCACTTAAATCTCTGAAGTATATTGAGAGGAAGTAAACTAAGAGTCTCTCACTAGCAGTATTTTTTTCCTGTGAGGAAAAGAAACATTGACTTTACAGTGTTGTAAGCTGTGTTGAAAAGTAGGTGCACATAACTTGGATAACTGGATGGTTACTTAGAAGGGCTGATGGACACACACAATGTAAAGGGAACAGGAGAAAACTGACACAGTGAGAAGAGAAGGCTGGAGGTGGACACGTTTGAAGACTCATTTCTCAGCTAGAAGAAAATGTAGGATGGTTAAGCAGGGGAGTAGCAGAGAATTCAGAGAACAAAAGCCAATCATGGCTGTGAGCTTAAAGCATGCACACACACATACACACACACACACACACACACACAGAGAGAGAGAGAGAGAGAGAGAGAGAGAGAGAGAGAGAGAGAGAGAGAGAGAGAGAGAGAGAGAGATTTAGGGAAGTCTCAGTATAGTATGGCTCACCAAAGACCAGCCAGGTCAAGTCACTACAAGCAACTGAGGACTTCCACTTAGGAGTGTAATGAGTGTTGGCAGCAAGATGAGACCAACTTCAGTGGCATACTTTGAGCTTGACCTGCGACCTCTACACACATACACACATGTGCATTTACACCTGTGCATACAAATACACACAGAGGAAAAGAATTAATTAAACATATATGGACTTTTTTCATGGCATTATTCCATAAACTATGCTGGCCACTAATCTACAAAACATTTAAAGTGTATTAACTCTTATATGTGATTCAAAGCATCCTAGAAGATATGCATATGCTATATACAACACGGTGCCACTTTACGGAAGGCATCTGGAAATTCTGGTATTCAGAGGATGTGGGGTGGTGTCTTAGATTCAACCCCAAGTTGGAGTGACATTAGAAGACACTGGAAAGTGGTGAACACACCAAGTAAGGCACTGATGCCTTAGAAAGGAAAACTATATCCATGTACATGTGCCAGTTTGTCCTAAAGGAAAATAAGCAGTGATCCATGTTTTCATGAGGCTACTAGTCTAACGAAATGACATAAAGCATAATGCCAAAGGAATCCAATTTGTATTTAGGGATCTAATCACAATAAGGTGGTCACATTTGTAACATAATTTAATGCATTAACATTAATAGTATAAAATCAATTTAATTTATTACAAATATTCATGAATATAGAATATAAAGTTTCATGAAAATATATTATTGTTTATTTATCAGTTTGTAGATTAATATAGTATTTTCTCAGATATAACTTCTCATTTTAGAGAAATAGTAAATCCAGAAAACCAAATGGCCCAGAATGAGTATGTAGCTCATCAAAGCAAATTAATCAATACTCAATAAACATGGAAAGTGTTGCTTTACTTGTTATGAAAAATGTGTCGAGATTAGACACATTTTCATGTTTTAAGACAGTATCATAAGAGATATCATCGAAGAAAACTCTCAAATTGTCTGTCTGGTAAATGAGTGCAATCTTTCTTGACAGAAGGGGAAGAAGAACCTTACACTTGAGCAAGCTCATTCCTCCAAGAACCTGATAACAAGAAACATGTCCTAAGAAAATGCTCTTGAATCTACACCAACTTGAAATGCTCGAGGCTATATGCTACAGAATCATTTCCCAGACCTGAAATTATATAATGCCTGGTTTCATTGAAACTTTTCACAGCAGTTCCAATGACCATTATATCATGTAGTTCACAAAAGCAAAATAGAGAATCTAAGCATTTCTGTGGCATGGTTCTAGGGTTACAAACAAATAATTATGTATGGACAATGTTTGCATTTCTATTCATTTTTCAAAGTACCTATTTCACTATCTACCATTTCTATGTTTTATTATGAACATTCACTATGTTAGTAAAATATTACTTTCAAAAGGAAAGAATGTTTAAAATTATGAACTATGGACTATAGATGGATTTGAAAGATGAATTATTTTAGGTATGATTGCCTGGTAAGTATACTCAGGATAAGTAATTGCATGGAGGAGACTTTGGGAGACTGCTCTAGGGATCAGTGCTTGTGGGGAGGAAAGGGAACTGGGGTTTGAAAGTTATCTATAATGCCATGGCAATGATGCCTCAGTGCATCCTCAGAGAGACCTGGAGCTGAAGTGGCTTTTACAGATGTCCCAGTTGTGGCAAAGGGTTTGAGCCCTTTATTCTTTCCCCCAGGATAGACCAGACATTAGATACGAGACCACCACCATAGAACTAGCTTGGCAAGGGAGCTGCTTCTGCTGCTGGGAAGAGGGCTGCTGGCTACAGGTTACAATGCCTCTGCTACAGTTTCAGAATAACGTGCCACCGGAGTTTTTGACAGCTACCAGATCACACAGGCTTTAGCCATGACGTGTACCAGCACGCTCACCCACAGGCTACTTCTCTATATCTGTGAGGCCGGAAAATAGACATTCCTTCAGCTCCAGCTGCCACAGGAAAGCCAGATGCCTCTTGACTACACCAGCCAACAGACACACGGGTAGCTGGTGTGGCCTCCACTTAACGTGTTTGCCTTTGCCTTCCCCATGTCACATGCTCTACCCCCTTTGAAGAAACTAGCTTGAACCCCCATGTGCTGAAGCAACACAACTTCCCATTCTTGTGTGTGTGGGGTCGAAATTGAGAGAGAATAAACACAGACAATTGGCCCCATCTTATTTTTAATTTTGAAGATTGCTTCTTCTTTTTACAGTAGCCCAACTCTGTTTTATAGAGACAAAAGCTGCTTTGCTGCTAAGCACGGCACAGGCCAGTTTTAAGGTGTGTTTCTGCTTCTGTTATTAACTCTTTGGTTCATGCTCCTGTTTGCTGAGTCATCAGGTATTGTTTAGTACTTTGGCTAATTCTGTTGAACACAAATTAGACTGGTTTTGTTTGTTATTGGACTTGACAAGTCCACTTTGCTCTTGTTGAATGCAATAAATGATGGCATTGGTCAGCTTGTGATTTGGTCTGTGTGGTGTGTGTGTGTGTGTGTGTGTGTGTGTGTGTGTGTGTGTGTGTGTGTGGTGTATGCACTTTCATGTGATGAATATCTATTTAAGGCGCATAGATTATTTCTGGAACTTTTACATTTTAATTACTTATTGTGATGGATATTGAAGTCAGAATTTTCAATCCAGACTTTACTCTGAGAGCAAATTCTATTCCTCAGGGTTCTTCTTCCTGTTCTTGGCTTACTTGTTTGTTGACTGTCCTTAGGAAGATAAGAGCTTACTTTAGACTGTGCTGTGTTGTTTTTTCTAGTCTCAGTATTCACTTGGGAGCTCAAAACTAATTTGTTGAGAAAGGCAACCAAAATGTTTTTAACCTTCATTTTAAATTAATAGCTGAATAAAAAGAACTAATTTTGATAAATACTCCAAGGAAATATTTTAAATCATATACTCAGTGTTCAAATTAGTTGGAGTCTTTCAAATTACTCCCAAATTACTGAAAGTCTCAAAAAATAAAAAAAAAGGATCCTCATCCAAACAGAAAATTCACTGGGGATTTAATTTCTTGCATATTTTTCTGTGGGATGTATGTTCTGGTTCAAGTATTCTTCTTTCATTGAAACTATCTGAAGGTCTTTAGAATCCCCCCTAATGTAGAAAGATGGCTCTTTTATGGGTTTACTAATGATATGATGACATTCATGTCCATCTGGATCTGATACCATGAGCCAACTTGCGGTGTATTTCTAGCATAAGAAAATACGCACGTGCTTTTAACAAGTTTGGGAGGTTGCTGGGCAACACGTGTGAATGTCTCAACAAACATTTTAAAAGGAAAGAACATAATTAGCTCACATTTGAAGGGGAAATGATGAAGTGTAATGGAGTTCAACCTGTTTAAACACACTTTTCAAAGCTTTAAGCAGTAGAGTTCTCCTAGGAGTTTGGGAAAGAGCGACGGCAGAGCACATAAAAAGAGAAGTTATTAGGCTAAGTAAAACTTTCCAGTACTTTGAGAATTAGCTGCCATGTAAACAATCACAAAAGGCTGCCCTGCATTGAGTAAGTACACTAACTTTTTAAATGTAAGTTATTAATGAGGGAGGAGGAGCAAATGTAGCCTGCTTTTATTTTACACTGGCAATAAATGTAGATGAATTAATTGAGTGATTTCACAATAATCCAAGGAATTTAAAAATACTTCTTCAAATTTTGTTTTTTGTTTTTCCTTCTCTTTTCAGGTATGAATTTATACCAAATTTTTGACTGCATCAAGGCTTAGTATCAAACCTAATTTGAACTTCTGTAATTATCTGAATGATTTGGACAGTATTATTTGTCAGATCCTCCAAATGTTATGGGTACACACACACACACACACACACACACACACACACACACACACACATTGTTTTCAAAATAGATGTTTAAATGAACTTGTTTCTTAAACTTCTAAAGTCTATATGAAAGAAAATTCAACACCTTTATCCATGCAAGTTCTGTCTCATTTGGTGTTTTTTGTTGTTCATGTGTTAGTTTGGAGACAAGGTCTCCTATGCTCTGGCTGGACACAAACTGACTGTTAGTACAATGTGTATGTTTGACCTTGAGCTATTGATCTCCAGGCTCTACCTCCTGAGTGTTAGGATTGCAGGTGTATGCCTCCACGTGGAGTTTATGTAGTGCTGAGGATTGAACCCAGGCCCTTATGTAAGCGAGACGAGAGTTCTATTAATTGTATTACATCATCCACAGACCAATGCTGCCCCATTTGACACATATAGTCGATGAACCAGTGGCTTCATTCATAAGCCACCAAATACTAACTATTTGAATCATATGTATACCTTGGCTAATTATATTAGGATGAGGGAAATATACTTTTTCCTTACATACAAATGGAAAAATACTTTCACCTATTGTTTAATTTTCCATATACAATGCTCCTTGATTTTCATTAAAGTTCTTTGAGGAGCTCCAGAAAATGTATTTGTTCTTTGAATTTTGTCCTTTATGAATCAAAAGGTTGGGAGGTAGAAAATTGCTTCCAAATTTATTGTTATAGAATGCAAAATAATTTTTCTTGCATACTTGATGGCATTCTGAAATTTATAAACTATTTCTCTGTGCTGGCAAATATATTTTTAGGAACTACATAGATTATTACATGCACATGAACATTTGTTCAAGCAGATAGAAAAAAACATTTTAAATATCTGCTAGACACAGTATGTTTTTTATTTTGAAGATAGATATATTAAACTTGGTTTAAATATTATATAATGCATACAAGTATCAGTCTGCAATGTTATTCTATTAATAGGTACAGTTTTGTTCTTACATTTTAGTTAAAAATAAACATATTTTTTGCAAAAGAGGGATAAAAGTGAGAAGCAGGCACTTCCTGGTGTAATTAATATTTTTGAATCTAGACTGAGAAATTACATATTTGAAAGCATCCTTATAGAATTTTGTTAGACACAGTATCTTAATATATAAGTTAGTGTTAAAATATATACAAGTTTTAAAGTGCTATATGTCTTTCTCTTAACATTCTCTGAATTTATTAATAGCATAGTGTGGGACATTTCAATATTCTCCTGTAGAAATAAATTCCCATCAGCTTCAATGAGCATGCCTTGAGAATATATTTGTGATACTATTAGATTCAAAAATGAAATATGAAATCAACACGCATTACATTACATTATCCTGCAGCCATACTTTGGGACAAGGTGATCTGAGGGTTATTTATGTAAATAATGGTTAAGAATTTTCACTGGTGGGCAGTGGTGACACACACCTTTAATCCCAACACTCGGGAGGCAGAGGCAGACGGATCTCTGTGAGTTCCAGGTCTGCCTCGTCTACAAAGTGAGTTCCAGGACAGGCTCCAAAGCTGCACAGAGAAATCCCGTCTTAATAAAAAGAATTTTCACTGTTGCCATTCAATTTTTAATTATAAATACTCTATTTGTTTCTTAAGCAAACATTTTTATCAGTTGCAATTTAACTAATAATGCCAGTTCGAGGACATGGGTTATCTCCATGCAGGGTCGAGGTTATATGAGAGTGTGACATGTTTTCTTAGTCTCTACCATGCCTTGAAAAATCATAGTAGGTTCACTAGAAACTAAATAAATAAGTGGAATAAACAAAAGCAAATGTCCACGGTAGACTTTAGTGTTCCCATGGACTGCCTTTCAGAGCCTCCTTCTTCCTTGTTTGTGTCCCAGCATCTGGGCAGCTCCTTAGTCGATTCCAGGATGTGGGAGGGACTCATTTTATGTGCAGCATTAACATTCCATATGCAAACCTCTGTGAAAACATCTGTCACCATGTCTTCAATAGTGTCAGTGTGTCTACCCAACCTGCAGTCCCATGGGAGCCAGTTACTGTGCCTGCCAGAAAAGCTGGGACACATAAGTGGTGATCAAAATCCATGATAGGAAGGCAGCTCATTCCAGCTGTGACTCATTGGTCCTCTTGCTGGGCATAGATCATAGACACATAATTTTCACCCCTTTTTACAAACTTTCATGTTAGAAAAGCTTCTAATGTATGAGTATTTTCTTCTCTTTCTCCTTAAAAAAGGACTTTACTTCCCGCTCTTGAATTGTGCAGTCTTTCACATGGTCCTTTTGTTATTCAAACTTCCTTTACTCAAAAGTCCTTCTTCAACCCCACATCTCCATTTATTTTTCACTTTTCATAGTTATTACATCCCATAGTATTCTTATTTAACTATAGATTTGCTAAATTTCTTATCTCTTTATGTGTTCCATTGTGCTTTTACATCTCCTGTCCTTCATGTCTGTTTCTGGAGATGAACTTGCTATTCACACAAGATTAGCCGCCCAAGCCCCAGTATTCCAAAGCCTTTACAATGTATTACCCAGCAGGGCAGCTTCTCTACTCACCACATTGTCAACACAAAGCAGACACAGCTGACCTAGTATCGGGAGGTCATTTCTCTAAGTGACCACAGATGTATGACTAAGTCAGCTATAGTGGAAAGGACAGATTGTAACTTGAAAGCAGTGTAAAATTAACCAGACCGTCAGAGATCAAGCCCAAGGCCTTGACTATAGTCTTTAAAGTACTAATTGTTAACAATCTTTTGAAATGCTCCTAATATTCCTACCACACTAGATAGGTGGCAACTTCAGGTTAATTGTTCTTTTGTTTGTTTGTTTGTTTGTTTGTTTTTGTTTTTCAAGACAGGGTTTCTCTGTGTAGTTTTGGTGCCTGTCCTGGATCTTGCTCTGTAGACCAGGCTGGTCTTGAAGTCACAGAGATCTGCCGGGCTCTGCCTCCTGAGTGCTGAGATTAAAGGTGTGTGCCACAGCTGCCCAGCTGGTTTAATGTTTCAAAGCATACAAATGTTTTCACCTACTAGATAGAAAATTAATATGAGACACAAATTATTACTTTCTCTGATAACAATGTATATAATCAAACCATGTTTTACACAATAACTACATATAGTGGACATTTATTTTATATGTATATTTGGTTTAGGAATGTGTTTTGCAATGGATATTGCATAAACATACTTGAAATTCCATGTCATTTAAGAAGTATCAGTCTAAAATACAGTTTGTAGTTGGTGAAGGGCAACTGCAGTTTAAGCTGTTTCTATGGCAGATACTTAGAGCTTTCTACACATGATCCCCAGAGTTCAGGAGTGATTTGGAGGACTCCACGATCATCTGTCAATTTCTAGTACTGAAATTACTATGTTCTATAAAACTGTACAAGGTTAGGTTTCCATCCTTACAATGACTATGCTGGTGTAGAGACAAGAATTATACTCGTCAAGGCAAGAGAACAGGAAGCTAAGAACATAGTTGAGCGCTCTGCACGTTCTAGTAAATGTTCAGAGCGGGGAACATCTGTGTCAGGCTCAGTGACAGGTTCACCACTCAGCTGGGGACAGAACTGAGTTTTGTAAGACAGAGGTATGTTCACATATTTGTTTTCTGTGGCTGCTATAGCAAATGACCACAAATTGCATATTTTATAACAAAGTGGAAATTTATGGTTTCACGATTCTAGAGGCCAGTAGTCTGAAATAAGATTTGGGCAGAGGCAGTTCATTTTGGAGGATCTACATGTAACAACATCCCATTTTCCCGTTAGCTTTCGGTGGCTGCTAGAGATTTTGAGTGCTGCCTGGCTGGTAGATGTGTTGCCCAATCTTTCTCTCCCATTTTCAAGCCACCATCTCTTCTCTCTGTCTTCTTCTGAGAAAGACAACTGTTGATGGATTAAGGGCTCACACTAAGCTCCAGAGGCTTCATCTCTAGATTCTTATCACACATGCGAAGACATTATTTTAAAGTAAGGTCACACTCTGAGCTTGAGTATACATCTGAAATTTGTAGCGTTAAGAGTAAGGCAGGGGGCAGAATTATTCAACCCACTGAAGACGATCAGGCAGAGAACTCTGATTAAATGCCTTCCGAGGTAGGGAGGTAACACAAGCAAGTGTAAACACAAAGATATTAGGTAGCAAGATCGTGTCACGTATGCAAAATTTAAATGTTGCTCAAACATGGGTAGTTAGCAAATCTTTCCCTGGGAAGGATTTGATGAGAGGATTCCTGATTTGTCCTCTGAGAAGAGACAACAACAAAGAACGAAACAGCTGTCAATTTCTGAGTGAGCACCGGTGTGCCAGACAGTGTTACGCTTTACATGTATTATTATCTTCAGATCTCATGAAAACCCTATGATGTGGATGCCATTATTAGACCTGCTTTACAGGTGCAACTGTTAAGACTGAGTTTTTAAGCCACTATCCAGGGAGGTACTGGACTAGAAACAAGAAGAGTTTGAACTGAAGTGGTCACACGAGATGCCACTGTGGCGATGCAGATGCAATGCTACAGGAGGGATCTAGATGAAGGAGGAGAAGGTGAGGAAGGTGTGGATGTCAGGTTAGGAGACCTGGTTCCAATCCTGCAGGGAGATTTGGAGAGGATTTGCAATAGGATAGAGCAGAATTGGAAAGTGTGCACCAATGCTCACCGTAAAGGATAGGGCCGGGCGGCATTATGCAACTGATCAGGAGGCTTTTGCATGGGAACTTTTTTTCTCTCAGTAATTCATCTGGAGGTTATAGGGCTTGCATTAGCATGGTGGTGAATATGACTCATGTGTAGACATCCTCTTTCTCTTCTCCTTTTTCTCTTTCACAGAGTTTAAAGGCTACAAAACATCCTTACATACCATGCGTATGGTTCATTCTGTGGACAATTTTCCTTCCTTAAAGGTTGCACTATTTGTTCCCTGTATTGAAACAATTCATTTTCCACATTCCCACCCGAAGGTTTTAGTTATAATACACTATCAACAGAATCATGAGGGATCCCTTCCCATATAATTATAGGGTGTGCCACAGTACAGATGTCTCCATGCGGAGCAGGAGTAGCCTGCAATTAGTGAGAAGAATTCTGCAGCAAATGTGGTTAGAGGCAAAAGGTTTACTCTAAATTTGACAGCTCGAGCTATAAATAGATTGTTGGCTTTTTTTTTTTTTTTTGTCTTTCTCAAGGACATCTTTGCTTCATCTGAAGACTTACTATAAAATAACGTTACAGCTATGGATGCCATATGTAAAAGCTGGTTTTGCTTTGGATCTCCCCACACAAATGGTCTGAATAATCCATTATGAGGACGTCTCTGCACTTCCCGTGCATCTGGAAGGTGTGCATATGAATTTATAATGCTTATAAGAGGCAGAAGTCAGCGGTTAGTCCATGTGATTGTAAATCATTTGACTATGGACCATGACCACATTAAGACTAAGCCACAAATGAAAAGGGAGAACAGGCTCTAACCTGTAATTGTGGTTCTCAGGATCAAGACCCTCACGGGCATTTATTCCTAAATGTGTCACACGTAAGAGATGCTTGAAAAATCACATTAGCTAATGTCAACCATGTGTATAACATGGAATGGCAGGTTAGCCACCTCTTAAAGGCTTACTTCATAGAGGGACAGGAAGGGTCACTGTACCCTCCATGCAAATGCACTGTGGCTGAACATGTATCAGACTGAAGCCAAATACCTCTACTCCACAAAGTTCAATCAGTCCCAAGCATGTCAAAATTATGAGTGCAGTTAGGGCATTTTGGAATACACAACTGAATTGAAACTGCTAACCCCATAGATCAGTGCCTTGCTCAGCCATCATCAGAAAAGCTTCCTCCTACAGCAGATGGGCAACAAATACAGAGACCCACAGTGAGCGTGAGCAGAGGGTGAGAGCCTCGAACACTCAGCCCTAAATAGGATATGTCCGTCAGATCCCTCCCCTCAGGGCTTAGGGAGCCCTGTGGAAAAGGAGGCAGAAAGAGTGTAAGAGCCAGAGGGGATGGAAGACAGTAAGAAAGCAAGGCCCTCTAAATCAACATGAACAAAGCTATTATAAACTCACAGAGACTGAGGCAGAATTACAGGGCCCTCAGAGGTCTGTGCCAAGCCCTCTGTGGATATATTATGGCTTCCAGTTTAGTGTTTTGATCAGATTCCTGAGTGTGCCAACCAGTAGGCCCCTGATATTTTTGCATTCTCTTGAGCTCTTCCCTTCCGTTGGTTTCTCCTGTCCTACTTCAATGTAATAGTTTTTGTTTTTATCTTATTCTATTTTAATATTGTCACTTAGAAGCCTGTTCTTTTCTAGTGAGAAAAAGAAAGGGAGTGGATCTAGATGGGAGGGACGAGAGGAGGAATTGGGAGGAGTCGAGGGAGGGAGAACCATAATCAGGATATATTTTGTGAGGAAATAATCTATTTTCAATAAGAGGAAAAAAGAAAAAAAATAAGTTGAACACTTCTTCGTGAAGTTATGGTTATATTCTGCAGGAAAGTAACTTAAAACACCCATGAACATCATGCTGCTGTGATTGGTCATTCCAGGTGAAGCGCTGTTGGTTTTGAACACAAATGGCTTTGCAGAGGCCATCGAGCACATGGTGATCAACAAATGCCAAGTTCCTTCTTCAGACAGAACTCTGATTAGTGATGAAAGGACTCTGAAGAAATATGTTTTTGTCATAGTAGTCAACATATACATCTAGGAAACATATTTTAAAGCTAAATTAATTTGTTTGACACAATATTTAAGTATCAAAATTGAAAAGTAAAATGTAATTTCACAAACTTCTGAGTATATAGAAAATTTAACTTATGTATACCGTATTAAATTTTACATCTAATGAAATAAAATGCAATACCTCATCTTTTGTTACTTCTCACTAGCAGTGTTGAATTGTTCATAGCATATATGGACAGGTTGTCTGTGAGCATCATCAGGGCTCTTGAAATAGAAACCTAGGACAGGAAGGATGTCATGAAGGAAAAGGGTGCCTTACAATCTGACACTAAACTCTACTTTCTGGAGGTTATGGTCATGTACACTTATTATAAACATTTAAAATGGAATGTCTCCACAGCTTCATGCATTGAATGTTGTTAGTACTGTTTTGGGAAGATATAAAAAACATTAGGAGAAAAGGCCTTGTTGGAGGAAATGAGTTACTGGGGATGTGTCCTTGGTGGTTGGACATTTTCCTGACTCCTCTCCATCACTGCCTGTCCACAATAATATAAGAAACTTCTGCCCCATGTGCCCTCTTCCATGAAATTCTACTTTAACATCAGCTTAGAACAGCTCAGCAGATGTGAGCGTTATGTACAGAACCTGAAAGAGTGTGAACCAAAATAAGTCCTTCCTCCCTTAAGGAGAGTTACACAGATATTTTGTCAAAGCAGAGTCATACGAACACAAATTTTTATTACAATAAAATACATCAACTAAAGAGGTGAGATGTAGTGGGTAGCCATTCTAACTGTGATATGGAAATTCCAACCCCCATTGAGACTTCCGTAACTGTCACGCCTACAAGGCGGGGCCGAGAGAGGACCCTGAAGACCCGAGATCTGGATGTGCCAGCTCTCTTGATTCCTGGACCCTGGACGCTGGAGGCAGACTGAGCAGAGTTCTCCAGAGAACACCGCCGCCGCAGGACTGCGCCACACCTTTCCCAGACACTGTTACCTATCCCTTCATTTGTGAGTTACCCCACAAAATAAACCTCCCTTTTAACTCTGTGAAGTTGCTTTAATAATTTCACCAGTAGTGAGACTCCTGAACACGTACGTTTTTACATGTGTAAAAATAAGACCAGTCAGGGAAATGTAGGAAGTGACTACCAGAACACTTTAAATGAATGATCTTTAATGAAAGCCCCTGCTTAAAATTCAGTTACAGGGCTGGCATGAGAGCTCAGTGGTTAAGAGCACTTACTGCTCTTGCAAAAGACCTGAGCTCATAATCCATCACTCACACGGCTGCTCACAGCCCTTGTGACTCCAATTATCTATGTTTTGGTGCCCTCCTTTGGCCTCTGTTGGCTCCTGCACATATGTGGTGCACATAAACTCACAAAGGCTCACACATATAAGCAAAAAATAAACAACAAAAAAAGAAGCAATATAGTTTTAGCACAAAACACAAAAATGCTGATATACAAAGACAATGTTTATATGATAATCAAACCCTAACTCTATACTGAATGGCAACCATGAATGCATGGGATGGAATTGAGGAAGCAGGAAAAAAATTGAGTCATTTACAAAAGTTATACAAGGCCCCAAAGAATCCTTCATGGATTTCTTCCAAAGGCTGTCTTCAGCAGTAAGTAGAATGATACCAAATTCAGAAGCTAGACAAATAATAGTTGAATCTTTGGCTTTTGAGAATGCAAATGCAGCATGCAAAAGAATAATCAGGCTATTAAAGGCAAGATCAGCACCCTTGGAGGACTGGATCAGGGATATAATTAGTATTGAGTCTCATGCCAATGATGTTATGTGGATAGGAGAAGTGATATCAAAAGCTTTGAGGAAAAATAATAATATCAGATGTTTCAGTTGTGGTAAACAAGGTCATTTGAAAAGGGAATGTAAACAAGACATATAGACGTGGGTAGACAGAAAGTAACTCGCATTTGGAAGCTGAAGATTTGGTGAGGTAAGGTTGGCTGGTGGCTTTCCCTATATCCCTGATCTCTCGGAGGCTTTCACCCTATATTTGGCTCTGTGTTTTTATTTAATAAGACCATTTAGAAATTCATCTACCCAAAAAGTAGCATCATATCAGCACATCATACTATAACCTTGGCTAGGAAGGAAAGGCAGTCAGAAGTGTATTGAAGCATGGTTTTTAAGAGGGCATTTTCCAGCTAAAGGCTAAACATGCTATTTTGTATTGCATTTCAGTAATAGAACTTTTAAAGCATTACATAAATGTTTTTGGACAGTTCAGATCATATTTCTGGTGTTTCTTTGTGATCTAAAGTTTGTAGGGCACAACATAATATAATATTTGATAACTATTTCACATCTGGAAGATACATGTATTAGTTCTAAATCTAAAGTTATCCTAACAATATATTCTTTTTTTTTTCTTGTTTTTCAAGAGAGTGTTTCTCTGTGTAGTTTTGGTGCCTATCCTGGATCTCGCTCTGTAGACCAGGCTGGCCTCGAAATCATAGAGATACGCCTGGCTCTGCCTCCCGAGTGCTGGGATTAAAGGCGTGTGCAACCACCGCCTGGCTAATAACAATATATTCTTATGTTATAGTTCATGATATTGTCCTACATTTGCAAAACATATCACATTATTTTAAGAATAATTTTATTTGAAATATCCATCTTTATCAGCAGGAAAATGGAATGTTAGAATATATTTTCTCATTTCTACCTCCTCACAACCTGTGTTGTGTTCTAATTGATATATTTAAAACAAACAGTTGTGTCTTCAGAATATTGAGCCTTATTGTTTCAGCTAGATAATTTGCTTTTAAGAAAAGAGGCATTTCTCTATCAGAAGTTATATAGCATCATGTCTATAAGACATTGTCTGTCACTTTGCATCCTTGGGACCTCATGAGTGAGTCTAAAGGTAATTTACTCTTATTTTTAAAGATTAACATAATTGACTTCTTGTTCTTTCAATTACTTGGAGAAAAACTGACATCCTTGGATTGCTAGCAATCACTGTGGTGCATCCTATAACTGTCCTGGGATTTTCTGACAGGGTTTGGATTTCTTCATTTTCTAAACCCTATCTACTGTCATCCCTGTAGAAATGCTGCCATTTCTATAGTTCCAATCAACACCTTTTGGTAGACACGCCAAATCCATGTTCATCTTTAAACCTCTATGTTTTCTGTTATGTCTTTGTAATCACTACTATTAATTATCTTTTCACTGATGGTCCATTGACACTGCAAGATGGATTCTGCAGGACAGGGACTTTTGCTGACTTTGAAGGTCATGTAGCTCAAGAATTACACTCTAGAGTGGTGAGTGACTTGGGAATAATAGTAAGTCAAGAAATATTTGCTAAATGAATCCTTTACAAACTCTTTAATTATACAGGAATTTCATATTATATTTTGCTCTGTACTTGCCTGTCAAATTCCTGGAGGATATCTTTACAACTCTATATTCAAGCACAGGGCATGTTTCATAGCAGGTGTTCATTAAGAATCAGTTAGATTTATATTTAGCAATATAGGATTATAAAGTGTTATAGGTGTGCTTTGTTGAAATTGTAAACAGTTGAAGCGTAGGTGGAATATAGATAAATCTCTTCAGCAGAACTCAGTGTTGACTGATAACCTATGTGACATGTTTATCACTGGGTGGCCTGTGGAATGGATTTAGTAACTCTTAATTTCAGTTGGATCAGTCAACATGAATATTTACTATTTTTAAGAATGCACAGAAAGATGTATATCAACAGTTTTTCTTACTATTGAGAAACTTTATGACATCTTATAGCTAATCAATCATTTCATGCTAATTAATATGATTCTGCCATAGCATATTATGGGACCTTTGAGTTCAGTGGTAGACACTCAAAATCAAACTGCTACTTTATTTGCAAAATACAACTTTGCTTTAATTTAAAGTAATTTATATAAGGATTAAAGAAATGCAGCTGGAAAGAAAGACTCCCTTCACTTTCCTCTAAAAGTTGTGGTTCTCTCTGTCTCTGTCTGTCTGTCTCTCTCTCTCTCTTAGATGCATGGTGACAAAATTTTTACTCCAAGTTAAGAGTTAACAAAAAATTTCCAAAAGTTATATATGGCTTATATTCCTCTGAATATCCATTATAAGAGACCCTACTCCCAAAATTTCTTTCATATTAACAATCTGAAAATTACGTTTTATGCTTGTGTTCTCCCGATGAATATTTCTATACCAAAAAAAAAAAAAAAAAAAAAACCCAGAAGGTCTACCTACCTTATGCCTGAATTTTCCTAAAAGTAGATAATAATACAATTAACACAAAGATTAGGTGATACTACAACACATCCTCTCACATGACAATGGCCATCAGCTTGCCTCTTATAAATGTAACCGTTTTTTTTACCCATCAGAGTTGTTTATAGCTCCATAGACACCTAAGTCCCTTTTGCTCTATGTAGTCATGCATGCTGAGGATCGGTAGTGAGGCCCAAGATGAAGAGCATATGAAAAAATAAAACAAAGAACCAAATCCATAGAAATAAATTCAGACTGGAAAAGAAGGGATGAAACAATGGCAAAATGGTTAATTTATGCATCATTGCATGAAAACTATATTTCAAAAATATAAAATATGTTCATATAACATGGTATATACTCTCTTATAAATGGCTATCAGTTGTAAAGTGAAGGATAACCATGCTACAATCCACAGGCTAAGAGAAGATAAGTAACAAGGAGGCCTCAAGGGGGGACACAAGACTTTCCCTGGGAAGGGAAAAAGGAAGAGTTCTGTGGTAGTATTGTGTTCCCCAAAATATTGTGCACCCTAATAAACTTATCTGGGGTCAGAGAACTGAACAGCCACTAGATACAGAGGCTAGAAAATGGTGGCACTCACGCCTTTAATCCTAGCATTCCAGAGGCAGAAATCCGTCTGGATCTCTGTGAGTTCAAGGCCACATTGGAAAGAGCCAGGCATGGTGACACACGCCTTTAATCCCAAGAAGTGAGCCTTTAATCCCAGGGAGTGAGGCAGAAAGCAGAAAGGTATATAAGGCGTGAAAACCAGGAACTAAGCTGGTTAAGCTTTTAGGCTTTGAGCAGCTGTTCAGCTGAGTGCCATTCAGATGAGGACACAGAGGCTTCCATTCGGAGGAAACAGGATCAGCTGAGAAGTTGGCGAGGTGAGGTGGCTGTGGCTTGTTCTGCTTTTCTGATCTTCCAGCGTTCACCCCAATACCTGGCTCTGGGTTTGTTTTTGTTAATAAGACTCTTTAAGTTTCATGCTACAGGGTTCTCCTAGGGGGACTGGGGATGGGTGAGGATGGTAACATAAAAAATCAGGTTGGGGGTTGATGGAAGGGAAGAGTACTGAAAGAGATGACTGAAAAGCAAGGGGCAATTGGGGGCTATGTAGAAACATGGTATGAGGGAAACCATACTGGTTATTTGTTCCACCCATGGCTTTGGGGTACTAGCTCCTAGAGCGTGGTCACTTGGCTAGCTTACTATCTGGGGAATATGTACTCAGGTCCCTTGTCTCTTATGCTCCTGGATGAAGAAGACCAAGTCAGGCACTGTGAAGCAGCATGGGACCAGTTCTCAGCCTCACAGGGACTCTGTAACTGAATTTGCCTTATTCTGTATGTGTGAACTGTTTCCCCATATAATCCATTAATAAATAATCATTTTCTCAGTAATCTGTGGATTTCCTGCAATAGGAAATTCACAGGAATCTACAAAGATGACCCCAGTTAAGACTTCTAGCAAAAGGGGATATATAGCCTAAACTGGCCATCTTCTGTAACCAGGCAAGACTTCCAGTGGAGGGACTGGGACATCAACCCAGTCACATAACCTCTGATATACAGTCTGTCCTGCCTATGGGATGTGCTGGGGTAAGAGTTCACAGAGATTGTGGGAGGAAACAACCAAAAACTGGTCCAACCTGAGACCCATGCCACTAGAGTGAGCCCACCCCTGACACTTTCTGGAGTGCCAGGACCCAGAGGCTAGATGGCCCAGAATTTAAGATAGAACCAAACACAAGTGGGGAAAAAATGTCACTGTAATGATACTTAATGATATTTTGCTATACACATAGATTGGTGTCTACCCCAGTTGTCATCAGAGAGACTTCATCTAGTAAATGATGGAAACAGATGCAGAGACCCACAGCCAAACATTAGGCAGAGCTCAGGGAAATTCTGCTGCTGAGAGGGAGGAAGGATTGTAGGAGCCAGAGGAGTCAAGGAAATCACAAGAAAACCCATAGAATCAAATAACCCGGGCTCATAGGAGCCCACAGAGTCTGAACAAACAGCCAGGGATCCTGCACAGGACTGACCTAGGTCCTCTGCATATGTGTGACAGTTGTGCAGTTTGGTCTACTTGCAGGACTCCTATGAGTGGGAGCAGGGACTGTCCCTAACACTTTGACTAGCTTTTGGGAACCTATTCCTCATACTGGTTGCCTTGTTCAGCCTTAATACAATGGGAAATGCTTAGATCTATCACAACTTGAGATGCCATGTTTTGTTGACATTCATGGGAGACCTGCCCCCTTCTGAGCAGAAATGTGGGAGGAGTGGATAGGGGGTAGAAAGGAGGTGCGGGAGGGAAAAGGAGGAGAGGAAGGAGGGGAAACAGTTTGGGATATAAAATAAATAATTTTTAAAAAATTGTAATAAAAAAACCAATGTGTATAAAAATAACAATTTTCCAAAGTATTATCATATTTCTCAATATACTCACATATTGATTATAATTATAAAATGGTTAAAATATCAGTTTTAATATATTTCCAGACAATGAGATGGTTTAGCAGGTAAAGGTGCTTATGACCTGAGTTCCATCTGGGACCAACTTAGCGGAAGGAGAGGACCAGTTCCCACGTGTGTGCATGGTGCACATGCACAAGTCTGTTAAAAACCACTGTTCTCAAGGTATTTCCCTAGAATTGCTAATGATCCCACTGCTTAATCTGAAAGCAGAACACAGCAAAGAAACTTTTACTTCAAGGCCTATGAATTCTCAGTCATGGAACTGTGACCAGGGCTACGCTCCTGGGCATGAAGGGCCCTCCTGTGGAGCAGACCTTGAATCTGGTCAGAAAGCAGTTAGTTACCATAACAACTGTGCCACTCTTACACCGATGGGCATGTCCAGCCTGGCAAGTTAGTCCTGCAGCACGCAGGATCCAGTGCTCAGTAAGACTACCATCCCCCCAGCAGCCTGCACAGAGCATCCCAGCACTATGAAAGCCAGCCAGTAGAGAGTCAGTGTCTTGGTAGATTTGAAATTGTTCTGTGTACTGCAGCCGAAGTGTGTGGTGTTTTCAGCAATAGGGACTTACCATGTAGTTATGTTGGTTGGGTAAGGGCAAAGAAAATATTGTTACGCCAGAGAATACGGGGGCCTCCCTAAACACTGTAGAGGAGGAAGTAGAAAGAATGTAAGGGGCAGAGGATGAGGAAGAATGCTTTTCAGTGCTATCTTCTGCACATGCCAGGGCTATGTCACTTGTGACCTCACAACAACTATGATTGTCTGCACAAGACCTGCCCAAAATCAAGGTAGCCAAAATTATGGCAAAAATAGTGTAGACGGCCTCCAGTCTCCAACACTTGCTGAGGCATCATTGGCAGCTATAGTTGCTGATGGCGGAAGCATCACTCTTTTTGAGGATGTGCTGCTGAGAGATTTCTCCTGCTCTGTGGGTGGCCCTACACGCGTTCACATATGGGCAGGAATGACCCGACTCAGTGGGTTATAAAAAGCAGACATGAAAGTCGGGAGAGGGGTGTACTGGCCGGCCTACGGGGGATATGTGAGGAGTTGGAACGAAGTGTGGCAACGATGATCATATTTCATTATATACATATATAAAATTCTCAAGAATGAAGAAAACTTTAAAAGAAGAAAGCAGGTAGGCAAATTTCTAGACTGGCATAGGTACTACCTACCAAACTACACTACATGCAAAGGTCTTTCTCTACTTGGACCTTCCTGAAGCTAAGAGGGATGCTTTCCTTGTTTCCAAACTCACAATACTTAGCTTGTTGGTTGGCTGCGACAAATGCATAATAGATATTTGTTGGATAAATGCACGTGTGTGGGAGGGAAGTCACTCGCTCAGAAGGTTAAGCACAGATGAGGAAACACAAGCTTCTCTGGAGTGTCTAGGAGCGTGTAGGACGTTTGACTGTTTAGAGTCACCACACTATACAGGAACAGTAAATAGTAAATAATGAAGGAGAAAGAGATGGTATTTTGGCAGCAGTGTGAGAGCAAACTGAAACTATTGTAACTTTGGTTTATAATTCCATGTATTGTTTTAAGCCACTAGTGCATCTCAGGAATGATTAGTTTGTATGTTGAGCACATAATACACAAAGGAGACTTTTTTTTGTGACATCATTAACCAAAAGGTTTATGGAGCTATAAAGAAGCAGAGTTTTTATGGTTTTGAAGCTGGCCTGGTATAAATACAAATTACAGTGTTGTCTTGTTAAGATGTTTCATCTTATGCCTATGGTAACCATAAAGAAAATAGCTACAGGATATACACAAGAGCCTATCATAAAAATGTAAACACTTCATTAAGAAGAAATCAACTAAACACAAAAGACAGTAATGTAGGAAACAGAAGACACAAATCTAGACCAGCTAGAAATGTTATATGAAAAATAGCAAAATGATAGAAACATGTCTTTATTAGTCAAATAATTTTTATCTGTTATTAATAAGCTACTAGATGCATTCTATATATTATATATCATAAAACATTTTTTCTGGCTTTCCTTTTTCTATGTATTCCTTAGATTTATTTTATTTTATTTGTATGAATATTTTGCTTGCTTGTATGTCTGTGCTTCTCTTAGAAGCTTGTTGCCTGAAAGGACTCAGAAGAAAGCAGTGGATCCCCTGAAACTAGTGTTACAGTTATCTGTGAATCAACATGTGAGTGCTAGTAACTGAACCCATAGCTGGTAGAAAGTTCAAAATTGCATTTATAAGGTGTTATTGTGGACAGGACTGGATAAAAGAGTTAGTTTCTGGTGGAAATAACGAGATTTGTAAATTTGTAAAACCTATGCTCTAACCACCTGTTTCCTGTAAGGGACTCAAATAGAGACTTTAGATGCAAAGGCAAATAGATTAACAGTGAAAATATGGAGGAGATATATTTCATTTGTATAGTTGTATATGAAATGCACTCTCTTTGTTTACCTTCTAGATTTTTATTCTTTTAATTGACTTTTTTATATTTGGTTGATAGGAGGTTGAGCCTACATCAGGGACTGGTTCACTTTGAATATCTATCTTGTCACTTTGTATTTTGTCCCTTGACCGTCTCCCTCTCACCATCTTCTTTCTTCTTTCTTTTCCCTTCCCTACCACAAAACAAGCAGCTTTCCTCTGTCTTGTCTTTTTATAAAAATACTTCTGTTTTCTAGTTATTTGTGAACAGATCAGCAATAAACATGACTGAGCAAGTATCTGTGGAGTATGAAGTTGAGTCCCCTGGGCATATGGCAAGGAGTGGTATAGTTGGGTAAGATGGTGAATTTATTTATAGGTTTTTGAGGGTTTTCCATACTGATTTCCATAATGGCCGTGCCAGTTTGTATTCCCACCTAAAGTGAATGAGGATTCTCTTTTCCCCAAATCATCTCCAACATTTGTTGTCAGTTATTTTGTTGACCTTTGCCATTCTGACAGGGGTAAAGATGAAAACTCAAGGTTGTTTTGATTTATGTTCCTCTAGGTGCTAGGGATAATGAACATTTTTTTGAGGTATTTCTAAGCCATCTTCACTTCCTCTTTTAAAAATGCAGAAATTGATGAATGTGCAATGAAAACATAGTATATATACACTATGAAATACTATTCTAAATAGTATTTACCCTTATATCCACAAAAAAGTGTAGTTCTCATCCATCAAGGAAATTTTGCTTCTTAATAGGTGGGGATCATTACAGAAAACCACAAGTGATCAAACTGTAGGGCTGTGGAGAGCCCAATCACAACTTATACATCTACAACATAACTCCTACACCTAAGACTCAGGGAACATTGTGGAAGACTGGGGTGGAAGATTGTACGAGCCAGAGGAACAGGGGATTTGCTGTGAGATTGTGTCTCCTAGACCTGTCACAAGTTACACCCATGAAGTCTCACCAGGATGACCTCCTAAACCACCTGAAGAAAGAAAACAGCAATAGACATGCTAATGTGAAAGGAAAAAGGCTCACAAGGCTTCAACCCTAGACAAAGCACTACAGGCAACTCAGAAATGCCAAGAGTAGGAGAATCATCTTCCCCAGAGAAGAACACACTAATTGGTTATCCAATATGAAATGGTTAGCCCTGAAAACATCCATACAAGTAACATTATGTGAACTGAGTGCTGGGTGTGTATGTGTGTATATACACAAATATATATGTAACAATTAAAGAAAAAAGAAACCATGAGTTGGAAAGAGAATAAGGGGATGGGAATCTATGAGGAGGGTTAGAGGGAGGAAAGAAAAGGAGGAAAATTATTGTCTTAATTATTGTTCTGTTGCTATGAAGAAACACCATGACCAAGGCAACTTATAGAGAAAGCACTTAATTCAGGGCTTGCTTACATTTTCAGAGGGTGTGGTGATATTTTATTTGTGCTGAAATGTGATAGTTGTATGTTAATAAATAAAGTTGCCTGGAGAACAGAGGTCAAATAGCCATAAAACAGAAGTCAGGCAGTGGTAGCACATGCCCTTAATCCGATCACATGGCAGGCAGAGTCTCTGTGTCATCAAAGACACAGCCAAGCATGGTGACATGAGCCTTTAATCCCAGTACCAACCATAGAGACCTGGAGGTCTGTATAGACAGGCAGTGACAAAGAAGTCATGTCGCTAGGCTTAGAGCCAATGAGAAGGCAGAACAGGAAGGCAATAAAAACGTGGGTTAGACTGAAAGAAGCTCTCTGTGAAGTTACTGCTGGTGGTAAACTAAAGCTAGTCATGGCTATTGCTCTGATCTCTTTGGCTATTCCTCTGTATTTGGCTCTGTGTTTCTTGTTTAATAAGACCGTTTAGAAATTTGTCTACAAGAGGGCAAGTACATGATCATCATGGCTGGAAGCAGACAGGAGTGACAATGGAACAGTAGATGAGAGCTTTGCATCCTGATCTACAAGCATGAGCATCAGGGAGGAATATCAAATTGTTCTTCAGGACTATAGCTCCTTCCAACTTCATTGACTGCAACACATTTCTCTCTTAGGCTAGTTCTACTCCCTGTTAACAGCTCTCCCTGGCATGTGTCCCATGGTTTTGGCATATCCAACATCTTGGTGTCTCCAACACAATCCAGACTTCATTTTCACAATACAATGGCCTCTCCAGGCCTCTGTGTAGGGACTTCCTTGCCACATACCTGGTCTCAGCTGGTTAAGGGAAGCCATTGAGGAAGATTCCACAAACTCTTTCCTATATTCTTCTTGACACTAAAGCCAGAAACAGATGGTTGAAGCTGCCCAGTTCCTTTGCTTGCTGGGTTTGAAACCTGGACCCCTTCTTGAATTATATTTGCATAAGATTCCTTTCGTTGTTTGGGTTTAGAAAATCCCTCAAGCCTCTTTCTGTCACAGGTTACAGGATTAGTTTAGGTAGTCTTGCTCTGAGGTTACTGCACCCTTTATTCCACTTGGCATCAGGCTTTTCTTTAAACTTCTCATCACCTTGAGCATAAGACTTGACTCCCACATTACATTTCCTGGTGTGCCTTTTCTCCTCAAAGTGTATATTTTGCATCTCTTTTTGCCCTTCTTGCTCCTTTTCACTGTAGACCTGCATAAGAGTGACCACTAATAACCATGTGACCTAGTCAATTATAGGCTATCTTGAAATCTACTCTGCTGGTGGCATTAATTCAAAACTCTTCAGTTTATCCCTGGGCAGATTTTTAGGACCAGGTCAGCAGCCCCATTATTTGCCAAAATATCACAAGAATAGTCTCTAAGACAGCCAATAAGATTCTTTCCTTCTGAAACCTCGTGAGTTCGGCCTACATAGTCCATATCACCCTCAGCACTACTGTTTCCCATGTTCCTTTTAGGATGGTCCATCAATCTGCTTACAGCATCAAACTGCTTTTTTAATCAAAAGTCTCAAAATCCACATTCTGCCAACAACAGCATCATCAGTCCTGACACAACAATACCCCACTCCTGGTATCAACTTCTGTCTTAGTTACTGTTCTGTTGCTGGGAAGAGACATCATGACCAAAGCAACTTATAAGAGAAATATTTTAGGAACCAAGCATTCAAACATATAAGATGATGAGGGTCATTCTCATCCAAACCACTGTAATAGTATAATTGTATTCTAATACTAAATAATAAGAAATTTATACTTTTGAAAGTTTAAGAAAAAGATTTCTGCTTTTACATAAGCCTATTATCAACAGGGACAGAAAACCACAGACTGAACCTCTGAAATAATAAACTGAAATAAATCTTTCCTGTTGTCTTAGTCAGTGTTCTATTGCCGTGAATATATGCCATGACCACAGCAACTATTATAAAAGAAAACTATTTTATTGGGGCTGGCTTGTAGTTCAGACGTTTAGTCCATTTTCATCATGGTGGGAAACATTGTGTTATATAGGCAGACATGGAATTGGAGAGGTAGCTGAGAAGTCTACATCTGGATCTGAAGAGAGCAAGAAGAGAGAGTAAGCCACTGGGTCTGACTTGAGCTTCTGAAACCTCAAAGCCCACCCCCAGTGACACACTTCCTCCAATAGGCCACATGTACTCCAACAAGGCCATGTCTAATCCTTTCAAATAATGCTACTCCCTATGAGCCTATGGGAGTCATTTTCATTCAGATCACCATACCTGCTATTAGTTTTCACAGTGGAATTAGGTGATCAATATACCATAGAAAGAGTAGCTAAAAGAGAGCAGGCATCTAACCTAGTATCAGTGTGGTGATATTATGTTCCCCAAAATATTGTGCACCCTAATAAACTTATCTGAGGTCAGCCACTAGATATAGAGGCCAGAAAATGGTGGTTCACACAACTTTAATCCTAGCATTCCAAAGGCAGAGATCCATCTGGATCTCTGTGAGTTCAAAGCCACACTGGAAATAGCCAGGTGTGGTAACAAGAGCCTTTAAACCAGGAAGTGAGCCTTTAATCCCAGGAAGTAATGGCAGGAAGCAGAAAGGTATTTAAGGCATGAGGACAAGGAACTACAGCCTGGTTAAGCTTTTAGGCTTTTGAGCAGCCACAGTTCAGCTGAGACCTATTTGGATGAGGACTCAGAGGCTTCCAGTCTGAGGAAACAGGATCAGCTGAGAACTGCCGAGGTGAGGAAGCTGTGGCCTGTTCTGCTTCTCTGATCTTCCAGCATTCACCCCAATACCTGCCTCTGGGTTTGATTTAATTAATAAGACAGTTAAAGATTTGTGCTACATATCAGAAAAGAAATTGAACTGTATATTTAAAATATTTATCACTGAGAAAGAATTCATATGTTGAAATCTGAGTTTTGAAGCACTGTTAACAATCATACAAATAAGTGTGTTTATACCATCATTTCTCATAATAGCTAAGACACTGAAGCAACCCAAGTTTCTACTGAAGGATGAATGTGTAAGTAGAATATGGAATTTTTTAGGGGAACACTAGCCTTATAAAAGGAAATTCAGGTATATACTGATCATAGATAGAATTTTAAGAATAAAATAAACTAATAATGGATTATATGTGCAATTCTATCAAAATGAGATACATAGAGTAGTAACATGCAGATAGGCAAAAAGTAGAATGGCCATTGTTAGCTACCAAAAGGAGAAAGAATAGCGAGTTGTTGTTTAATGGGCACAGGAGTTTAGTTTTACAAGATCAAAAGGCTATAAAGATGGATGGTAGAGATGGCTGCTTCGTGGATGAAATTAAATCCCCAGAATATAGTATAAATTTGACCTCCAAATTCATGTTGTAATAATAGGACCAAGATGGGGGGGGGGGTTAAGATCATTGGGCTTCCTGCTTCATGAACACAATTAAGATCTTTACAAAAGAGGCTTCACATGGAGTTTGGCCTTTTTGTTCTTCTGCTCTTCACTGTATGAAGACACAGAATCTTTCTCCTTTTTTTGTCTTTGCGTCTGTCTATCGTGTGAGGGTACAGGAAGAGCCTTAAGAAAGAACCAATGTGGCTCATTGATCTTGGACTAATGTATCTCTAAAATTGTAAAGTATTTTGCTAGAGTAACACAAAAGCATAAAACTGAAGCATAAAACTGTCAAATGATTATAAGATGATAAACTTTATTATGTACATTTACCTCAAAGACATTTTGAAAATATAAATATGTAGTCTAAAAAATGTTTTCAACTGTTATTTACAATATATATAAAATATTCTGTATGTGGAATACAATAAAATTAATTTGTCTGGACTTTTTTTTAACATTGATAACAGAAAAAAAATCAAAATTGCACATGTATCTAGTGTTAGATCACTATCAGTCATTTAGAGGCAGGATTTAGGGAATTCTCTTTGGCTCTAGCTTTTACCTCACTGGCCTTTTAATTAGGCTATGGTTCCATAATCATTCAGTTTTCTGTAGACTCCTGTTCTGTGATAGGAAGTGCTGCTGAAGTTTCAGACTGCTAAGTACCTTTGTGTCTATTCTGAATTTCCTTGACAAAATCCTAAATGTATCTCAATGGTTTGTTTGCTGATTCTGCTCCCTTACCTATATGTATGTTAAAAGTTATCCTTATTAAACTATATTGCAATCACTAGTATACTTTTATCCACTATAACAAATGGTTAGTTCTTCCACAATCTCTAGAGTGACTATATTGAGTAAAATGATACATAGAAAATTGTAAGCCCAAAGTATTTGGTTTGAATTATGCCCCTATCACTGAATGTATGTGTGAATTTGAAAATGTTATTTGAATATTAAAATGCAGATTATATGAGATTATGCAAAGTCCTTATTTATTCATTGCACATTATTTCATAGACCTTTTTTTTTTAAAAAAAAAAGCACACTTATTTAGCACTGTTGCCATTTTTTTTTTTTTTTTAGTAAAAAATAAAGAGGTGTTTCTAGATTCTCATCTAAGGTTAATAAGAGATTTCCATGTAAAGGAGTTGCTGAGCTTCACACAATTTAATAATTCAAGGAGCACAATGTGACATTACTACATTTTTATATCCTTAAATTACACCGTATCTCTTAATTACTTAATTTATTATTATTAAACGACAGTGTTAGTAAAGCCAAGTAAAAAATAGCATACTCTCTCCCTAGCACATTTAGGAAGATGGGAAAATGAAAGGAAGGCATGGTGGGGTTCCTTTTAAAGACTGATCGTTTTCCCAGAACTCTTCCTACACAGTAGAGGTTTCAAATATCAAAGGCTGTTTTCCATGGCAGAAAGACCGGAGTGCATTGCATCTGAGGGCTTTTAAGGTGGTGGGGAATGCCCAACACACTCACAGATGACCACTAATGAACTGACATCATGGCCGCTAACGTTAAAGCCATGTTGGAGGCATGTATGGGAAAGCCCATAATTCTTTTGTTCTTTTAAGATGAAATATGATAGAATGTGAATAGGAGGTAAAAAATAAACAATAAGATAATCATGTAAACCACAACCAAAATGGCTCACCCACATCAAAACCATATATTTTGAATGCCAGGCCTCTAAATGAATATTTGTAAGTATTCTTAAACCTCTGTCCCATTGCATTTGAAAAAATACATTTTTAAATTAGTTATTACTCCCTCTTTCCATCCTTATAAGCATCTAATTTCTTATAAAACAAGTCAAGTAGTTGTGATAAGACAATTTTCAAACATTTGAATTAAAAAACGAGGCAAACAGGCATCTGAAATTTTAGAGTTAATTCTGATGGCTTAAATCATGTTTTGAAAACATTATATTTTGTTCTTTATGCTAATTTGTGACTTCCTGCTTCAACAACAACAAAAAGTGGCTTTCAAGGGACAAAAACCATGTTTCTCTGACATCAAAACGTGCTTGCAAAATATTGTTTTCCTGAATTAGCTGAAATGAATGAAAGACATAAGGATTATATTTCTATTTAACTTCATAGGAGTTTGAATGTGAGAAAACAAAGAGTGCTTTGGGCTAAATCGGCTTGCGATCCCATGTAACCCACCCTTGTGAGAACAAGCCACACAGCTCTTGTGCAGGAAGTTTGTCAAGTACAGTTTCATCGACTGTCTTGTTCTGCTCGCCCGAGTCCTTCCCTCGCTGATGTCATGACTGTAGGAAACCAGAGAAGAGTATACAAACAACCTATATGGGGAAATGGACTCATTTGGCATGATCTCCTCTGCTAATCACCAACCCAGAGGCGCAATATTAAGCTTAGTAATTCATAAAAGTGATTTGGAACATGTTAGTCCTGTAGACTCTTACATATATGAATTTAATGAGAAGTTCATCAGCTTGCCAACAATTTTTCTCTAATAATGACTGACATAGTATTTTCTGTTTATTTAAATTTCAGGCCATGGGAGATACTTTAGAAGCAAAATTGTAGAGAGAAAAATTAATCACTTTATTTATAAAGGTCAGTGAAGCATACCACATCCTCATAGGTATTATTTCGTCATGGAGGCACACTTACAATCGTCCTTTCCACACCTCTACACTTTTATTTGCCATTTGCTGTTTCCTATTCCTCTGGCTAAAGAGAATCTTTGTCTAGATTTGTAGAACCTAGATGGCCTACAGAGCACCCTTCTTTAGTAACTAGACAGAGAATGTCCAAGTCCCTGCAATCCAATGCAACGTTCAAGAGCAATACATACACTGTCTGAAGAAATCACCACACAGTCTGCCTACCTCTTCTCACACTGAAACACAATTTCAAAATCTGAACCGGAGAAGATGAAGCTTTGAAGAGGAACTAGTCTCTCTGTCTTCTTCCAAGCTGGCCTTGAATAAATCTGAGTTTATCCTACAAAAACTTGTCTCCCAAATCCTAATATTCAAGTTAGTATTTTGAATCTAGGACAATTGGATCTAGTATCAAAATCAAATTTTTTGGAGTGTAGACAACCTATTGCTGGTAATAAGTTATCAAAAATATAGCTTCAAAATTTGTCTGTTCTTTTAACATTGTGAAAACCAGTTTAGAAACTCAAGTCACTTTTTTTCTGGTTAGACAATAAATATGGGTTCATCAGTTAATAGAGGATAAAATTAGCATTCCATTTGTATGTAAACATTATGAAAGTTTTATGCAGAACAATTAAAGTAGATTAGTATCTTCCTCTGGGCACAAAATTCAACTCCAAATGGATCTAGGACTGAAAAAAAAAAAAAACCAACCAAATAGACAAACAAAAAACCCTGATAACATGCATCTATTGGAGGAGGAAGTAGAGAACATGCTTCAACATTTAGGCACAGGGAGGCTCTTTCTAAACAGACCCAGGTGTTAAGACCAACAACTGACAAATGAGACAAGGAACTAAAATAATTCTGTACAACAAAGGACACCATCATTCAGGAAAAGAGGCAGTATATACAGATGGAAAAAAATCTTGAATGGCTGCACATGTGACAGAGGGTTATTGTTTAGAATACACAGAGAGCTCAAGAAAACTAAATACCAAGAAAACAAATAAGCCATGTTTAAAATGGAAATGGAACTAAAATGAGAGTTCTCAAAAGAAAAAAAAACACAAATATCTGAGAATTACTGTTTAAAATATTCAATATACCTAACCATCAAGGAAATGCAATATATTTCAAGATTTTATCTGACTCCAGTTAAAAAATGACAACTAATGATGACATGGATGTGGGGAAGGATAAACACTAACAGTCTTGGTTGGGGTGCAAAATTGAGAGGAAATCAATGTGGTGGTTGTATACCTGCTCAGTCTGCACGTTACTTGTATGTATGCTTTCAGGGATGATCATTTGAGATTGTATAACCAATTGGTGTGTACTAAAGTCTTAAGAAGAAGACGTGGAAATGTACTACTATAGAAGCCTTCTAAAATAGATACTTAAAGAGTTTGAATGGAGTTACCTTATAATGGGAAGACAATGCCTGTCATAATAACAAGTTATCAAATAAAAAGCTCAGTGACAGATATGATACCACTTCTCAAGCTATGTGTCAGTGCTGTCCCATAGACTGCCCCCCAAGACATTACAGACTATTATCATTGCTCTTGATTGTGCTCCAGAACTTGATGACAAGACCTTATTGCTGAAGAAACTATACACTTGAGTCATAGAAAACAGAGAAATCAAGTTGTTACTGCTCTGGAAGCTTCATCTCCAGTGGCTAATTTTCATAGTGATGGACAATTCTATGCATGCTATCAGGGTAGAAAAGTAATCAACAGTCTAACCCAGCTGTGAGCCCTCTGAGCTGTGATAATGTGTGGCCTGGCAAGATACGCCCATTGGTGCAACAATGTCATGAGTTTTATGGGAGAAATCAATTTGATTAGATGAAACATAGGTCTGATATCATTTATTGGGCCCAAACCATGTGATCAAATAATAGGCCCTAGAGAAGAATTTAATCCTATTACTCTGCCAAATGGATAAAATAATAAGCTGGTCCCTAAGTTCTTACCTTTACACTTATAAATTAGAGCATTTTTCAGGCCTAATCTGAGAAGTTTTTTCTTGCAGTAGATAGTGATTAATACAGACACTCACAACTAATTTGGTCCCCATTCAGAGAATAAGACACTGTGGTGGACTCAGCTCTAAATAGGACATTTGTATTACACCCCCAAATCCCAAACTTAAGGATCACTGTGGAAGAATGGGCAAATTTTTTAAGTGCTAGGGGAAATAGACATATGCAACAAAACAGTATTTGTTAGACGTAACATGGTTATTGCATACTTGAATTCCCAAGGGCTAGGGCTGTGTGCACAAGACCTGGTCAAGATTTAGATAGCCGAAATCTCAGCATGGAGGTAGTGATTGTTTATTAACTCCCACCCATAGCTGAGAAGACATTGGCAAATGATGGCTGGGAGACAGGAGAAGGAGAGGTCCATTTTCTTTAGGCATGTGGTTCAAGAGGCTACCACCCCTAGTCTAGTAGATAGTCATGTACTTCATTTAGTCTAAAATCGGAGTGGAAGTCATTCAGAAATCTCAATATACTTATGAGACCAAGTCAGTAAAGATTTTAAAGATTTTTCTGACTCATACAAAGGTTTTACTAAACCGATGGTGTGAGACAGAGATCATATTCTTTTTATAAAGTGCTATTTGAGTTCCTATTCAGTGGCAAGGTTGTCTCAGTCAGTGTTCTAGTGCTGTAAACAGACACCATGACCATGGCAACTACTGAAAAAGAAAGGATTTAAATGGAGCTTGCTTACAGTTTCAGAGGTGTAGTCCATTGTTGTCATGGTGGGGAGCATGGCAGCAGGCAGACAGACATGGTACTGGAAAAGCAGCTGAGAATTGTATATCTGGATCCATATGCAGCAGGGAGAAAGGGAGGGAGAAGGGGAGAAGAAAAGGGAGAGAGAGAGGGAGAGAGGGAGAGAGAGAGAGAGAGAGGGAGAGAGAGAGAGAGAGAGAGAGAGAGAGAGAGAGAGAGAGAGAGAGAGAGAGAGAGACTGGGCCTGGCTTTGGCTCTTAAAACCTCAAAGCCCATCCCCAGTGACACACTTCCTCCAAGAAGGCCACACCTCCTAATCCTTCCCAAGTAGTGCCACACCCTGATGACCAAGCATTCAAATAGATGAACCTATGGGGATCATTCTCAGTCAAACCACTACTGAAGTAGACAATAAAATATATTTTCATTAAATTGTAATCTTAATATTTGTAAATAGCCATTAGTGACTATCCCATTGGATACTTTCATTTACATTAAAAAAAATCAAGTATAGTGTGAGGTAACATTATGAATCTTTTAGATAAAACTTATTATAATATTAAATCATTCATTTCAACTAACAGCACAGGTGGCTATTTGAGGAAGCTTATATTTTTACTTATATTTTAAGATTAACCTTGCTCCTTCATGCTATTCCCTATGTTTCTGTGAATATGTGTGAATAACTCAGATTTTTGTGCACTTCAATCACATATTGGTCATAATCTGAGGTTATATGACCCAAC
Source organism: Peromyscus eremicus (assembly GCF_949786415.1). Classification (NCBI taxonomy): domain Eukaryota; kingdom Metazoa; phylum Chordata; class Mammalia; order Rodentia; family Cricetidae; genus Peromyscus; species Peromyscus eremicus. The sequence goes on along the minus strand of NC_081426.1, from coordinate 86,969,508 downwards.
TTTTCCTTTCTTTATATTTTTATACTTCTCTGCCCCCCTTTTTTTTCTTTTGGAGTATTAACTACCCATCCCCCTCACCCCTGCCACCATCCCAGGCTGACCTTGAGCTTGGAATCCTCATATCTCAGCATTCTATATGCTGGAATTACAGGCTTGTGACAGCATAACTGGCTGGGTTTTTATAGTTTTCTGCTCATCTTTTCTGCATGTAATCACACCACTAACTCTGTGAGGTCTTAACTCACTGACATTTATCCCAAGATTTGTGTCAAACTTGAGTCTTTTCTATGTCAGCCCAACATAGTAGGGGTTTGTAAGGCCATTTTAAAACACCTAGTACATGTACTCCCTCTTCACCAGTTACATGCTTACTGTTGGGCTTCAGTGTTAGATTCTCTGATGTGCAAGGGGGCTATACCTCTGTCTTGTCAGCATAATTAGTGATCTAAAACATGCTAGTTGGCTGTTATTATTGCAATTGCTCACATATATTATTAAAAGCTTCTTGTATATAAGAATGGAACTAAGTACTACCTTTAGATTATCTAATTTGATCATCATTACTGCTCATTTTAAATTTATTTTTTATTTTCATAAAAGAAAAGGAGACATACTAAGTAATATTTTCTTTTTCTAAAATAATAATGAAAGCTGCAACCAATTAGAAAACTCAACTTAAAATTAGGTATGTCATTGTTTGAAGGCAGTTAAGATGCAATCATTAAAAACATAAAGTTTCCTTCTACCACAGGGTTAAATGAGAGAAAACCCATTCTAGTTGTTGTATAATTGGAAAATAATGGTCTTGGTTATCTAGTTCACAAACTAACACATATGCAAACCTTAGTGTCCTCATTTGATTGCTAATGTGGAAACCATTTCTACTCTTTGCTATTTGGAGGGATGTGTTTTTATTTTTTATTTTCTTTTTTTGAGACAGGGTCTCTCTACATAGCCTGGCTGTCCTGGAACTCACTATGCAGACTAGGCTGGCCTTGAACTCACAGAGATCTACCTGCCTCTGCCTCCCAAGTGCTAGGATTAAAGGCCACTCCCAGCAATGGACATATATTTAAATTAATCATTAAATACATAGTCTTCACATACATATATTGTCACAGTATCACCACTAATTATGGGTGTTCTGCTGCTTATGCTCAGGCTTTGATGACAGAGGGTGAGCAATTTTGTTGTTAATATACAAATACTTTCCATAGTTCTGGATGTAGCTTTAAACATGCATGACCAAGCTGGCAGGCTTTTATGTGTAATAGGAGAGACATCTCCTTTGTCTGGTGAGTCCCTCTGGCTCTCACACATACCTGTAACATACCTACAGTCAAAGACACAGATCCGGTCACACAGCTCCTATGCTGGCCCAGTGAGTGGCAGGCTGAATTTCACATCACATACACAATCAAAGAAAGATGTCCACACGCCTGGCCACATCATAAAACACAAGCAATATGCAAGGCAAACACAGTATGTCCTGCCTCAGACCCACCTATCCCTTGGCAGTGTTCTTCAATGAAATTTATCTTAATGAACCTCAGGACACAGAATTAAAAAGAACAATCATATCTTTATCAAGTAAATCAAGGAGTTTAGAGAAGACATGAAAAATAAAGCTCAGTAGACTTACAGAGGATCACAATGAATGCCTGAGTGAGGTCCAGGAAAACACAAATATATGGTGGAATGGACTGATCAGACAATTCAGGATTTGCAAACAGAATTCAGTAAAGATACAAATATTGGAGAGAACTCAAGCTAAAATTAATATGGAATTTAAAAACGTAATAAGAAAACTCAAGGGAAGCCCTTTGGGTAAAATATATGAAATAGAAGATAGAATACAAAGAGCTGAAGTTAAAGCAAAAGAATTGGACAATCAAAGCAAAGACTATAAAAAAAATACATATTAAAGGAACATATTAAGAACTGTGAGATACTTTGAAAGACCAAATCATCAAATCATAGCATAGATCAGCAATTCTCAACTTGAGAGTCATGGCCCCTTTGGGGGGGTCATATATCAGATATACTACATATCAGATATTTACATTAAGATTTATAATGGTAGAAAAATTACAGTTATGAAGTAGAGATGAAATTAGGTTATGGCTGGGGGTCACCACAACATGAGGAACTGTATTAAAGGGTTGCAGCATTAGGAAGATTGAGAAGCACTGGCATAAACAAAGGAGAAGAATGCCATGGCAGTCAATGACATAGATGAGATCTTCAACGAGCTCATACAAGAAAACATCTCTACAGATACAGGGAGCACACCGAACACCAAACACATAGGATCGGGTAAGAGGCTCTCCATTGCATAGTACAGTTAAAACATTAACAATACAGGACAAAGAGAGTATACTGAATGTATCAAGAGAGAAACCACAGGTCACATGTGCAGGAAAACCCATCAAAATAATAGTTGAGGAAAGCTGAGAATAGGAGAGGTGGCATTCTCCAGGGAATAACACGCCAATTAGTTATCCAGTGCCAAACAGTCAGCCCTGAAAACATACATACAGGTAGCATTAAACAGACTGATCGGGTTATAATTAGGGCTATATATGTATATACATATATGTATGCAATAACAGTAAGGAAAGGTCATAAATATGAAAAGGCATGGGGAGGATTATATGGGAGAGTTTGGAGGGAGGAAAAGGAATGGAGAAATGTTGTAATTAAATTAGAATATCAAAAAGCCCAACTCATTTCTCAATGGAAAAATTTAAATGTCAGAAGAGTCTGGAGCAATGTACTTAAAGGTCTATAGCACCATGACTGCCAACCTAAACTTCTGTACCCAGCAAAACTATGTATCATAGGTGAAGGAGAAAGAAAACTTGCATGCTGTAAACAGGATAAGATAATTCATGTCAGCCGAAATATTCCTACAGAGAATTCTAGGAGTGATATTTCAGAGTAAGGACAGGAATATGTCTACCTAAAGCTGAGACAATATAGAAAGGAAATAAATAGAATTATAATTACTGAAATACAAAGTAAGAATAAGAACATATATAGCAAAACAACAACACATGGCCTTTAACAACACACCTTTCAATGATAATTGTAAATATTAATGGGTTTATCTTCCCAATCAAGACACAGGTTAGCTGAATGGATTAAGAAACAACTCCATCTGTCTTCTGTTCATGAGAAACTCACATTATCTTCAAAATAGGAGCCACTTTAAAATAAAAGAATGGAAAAAGATATTCCTCAGCCAGGTGGCCGTGGCACATACCTTTAATCCCAGCACCCAGGAGGCAGAGCTAGGCACATCTCTGTGAGTCTGAGGCCAGCCTGGTCTACAGAGTGAGATCCAAGACAGGCACCAAAACTACACAGGGAAACCTTGTTTTGAAAAACATATATATATATATATGGAAACAAATAGGAGTCCCTATCCTAGTATCTGACAAAGTAGCAAACAAACTAAAACTAAGCAGAGGAGATAAAGAAGGGCACTTCAAATTAAGAGAACAATTAATCAATAAGACATTAATGCTCCTAAGCATATATGCATCGAACTCTGGCCCACCCAATTTAATACAAAGTGTGTTAGTAGACTTAAAGACACATATTAAGTGGTTTCAAAACCTCATTTAATTTAGGAGACAGGTCATAGAGACAAAATGAAACAGAGAAACATTAGAGTTAAATGATATCATACATCAAATGGACCTGACAGATATCTACACAATATTCCCCTCAAACACTACAGAATATATATTCTATTCAGCAGCCTATAGAGCTTCTCAAAAAGAGACCATATCCGGGAACATAAAACAAATCTTAACAAATTCAGAAAAATTGAAATAACTGTCTCCTATATGAATGAAATAAAACTTAAAATTAAGAGCAAATGAATTTCTACTAATTACACAAACTCAATGGAAATTAATCAACCCATTACTGAATGGGACAAGGAAGAAATTAAGAAAGAAATTTAAAAGAAAATTCTGGAACTAAATGAAAATGAAAACACACAAAAATCTCTGGGACACATTAAAAGCTGGCACCAAGAGGGAAATTAAAGTGTCAAGTTCCTACAGACAAAACCAGAAAGAGCAAAAGTAAGTAACATAATGATGCAATGCAAGAATTTGGAAAAACAAGAACAATACAAACCCAAATCCACTGTATGACAAGGAAGAACAAAACTCAGAGAACCAATGAAATAAGAATAAGAAAACAATACAAAGAATCAGTGGGTCTAAGGGCTTGTTCTCTGAGAAGATAAGATCAACAGACCCTCAGCCCAACTAACAAAAGGAAAGTCAGAAAGATCTCAAATGAACAGAATCAGAAATGAGCAAGGCCACATTACAACAAATACCAAAGAAATTCAGAATATTATGAGTGAATACTTAAAAAAAAACCTATACTCTGTAGATGTAACCAACCGTCTTACTAATTAAGAAACACAGAACCAATGCAAAGAGGAAAGCCAAGAGATCATAGCTAAGAGCCTTACCCGTCTGCTGCAGCTAGCCTCTTCAGCCAAGAGAGACCTACTTCCTGAGTGTTTGTCTTTATATAGACTTCCTGTTCTGCCTTCTCATTGGTTATAAACCCAACCACATGACTGCCTCGTCACTGCCTGTCTGTACAGACCTCCAGGTCTTCTATGGTTGGTATTGAGATTAAAGGTATGTGTCTCCAATGCTGGCTGTATCCTTGAACACACAGAGATCTACCTAGCTCTGCCTACCAAGTGCTGAGATTAAAGGCATGCACCACCACCACCCAGCTTTTGCTATGGCTCTAATAGCTCTGACCCCCAGGCAACTTTATTTATTAACATACATTGAAAATCACATTTCAGTACAAATAAAATATCACCATAATACTCCATTAAGTTATAAAATCTAAAAGAAATTTCTAGATTCACCTAAATCACCAAAGTTAGAACGAGAAGATATAAACAATTTAAACAGACCCATAACAAATATTAAAGATGAAACTGTAATAAAAAGACTTTTAAAAAGTTCTGTAAAAAGCCAAGGTCTAGATAGATTCACAGCAGAATTCTATCAGATTTTCAAAGATCTATAATGAATACTTATTTAAATAATAAGAAACATAAAACACACATCCAAATTCCTTCTATGAAGCCAGTATTATCTAAAACCAAAACAAGGTTAAAATCACAAAACAAAACAACCAAATCCCCAAACTACAAACTAATATCCCTAATGAATATAGATGAAATAATCCACAAAAATATTGTAAAACAAATATTAGTATATATAAATAAGATCATCCACCCGGATCAAGTTGAATTTTTCCTGGAGATGTTAGAGGGTTCAACATACAGAAAATGTAATGCAACATGTAAATGGACTTAAAATGAAAATCACATGATCATCTCAATTAATACAGAAAAGACTTTTGACCAAACTCAAATGTGCCTTTTTGATAAAAGACCAGAGCATAGTGCTGAAGGACACATACCTCAACAGAATAAAGGTACTATATAACAAACCACAGCCAACATCATCTTGGGTAAAGAAAAACTCAGAGCAACCCCATTAAATTCAGAAATAAGAGAGGGCATGAGCCACTCCTTTGTAATATAGTGCTTGAAGCACAAGCTAGAGTAGGAAGACACAAGTAGGAAATTAAAAGGCCACAAATAGGGAAAGGAGAAGTCAAATTATTTTTAATGATTTTATGATATGATATTATACATAGGAGATCCCCAAAACTCCACAAGAAAATTTATAAAAATGACCAACATTTCATCAGTGACAGGGGGGTAAAACAAAAATCAATTTATAAAATTATAGCTTCTCTATACACCAAAACCAAACACGCTGATAAAGAAATTGTGGAAACAATCCCATTCACCATATCTTCAGGTAAGTGTAGCTCTTACCCTATATCACACAAGCTCCATTTTTACAGTAAGCCATAATTGGTCAAAATACAGAGACCAACTGGATATGGTGTGTCCCAATTGCTACATCTATAACATAACCCCTATAATTAAGGCTCAGAAAGCGTTGTGGGATAGGGGCAGAGAGATTGTAAGAGCCACAGGAACAGGACCTCTGCTGTGAATTGTGTCTTCCATACACCACATGGAAGTGCACCCATGAAATCTCAACACTATGGTTGCCTAAACAAGACTTAAAGAATGGCATCACCAGTGGACGTCCTAGTGTGGATGGAGGAAATCTCACAAGACCCTATCCGTAAATAAACAGCTATAGACAATTAATGGCTGCTGAGAAAGAGAGAATCAGTCTTCTTCCAGGATAAGTCTTTAGTAGATTACCTCATGCCCAGTGATCAACTCCAAAAACATGTACAACATTAAAGAGACAAAATAATTAAATAACAAGAGACAAAAAAAAAATAGTTATCTGAAATGTAGTCTTCTCTGACTTTCTTACAAATCTGCTTGCTAAGGATTATTTTCTTGGGTAGATCTCTTTTGTCCTACTCACTTATCTCTAAAGCAGAGAAAGAAATAAAGCATATAACAGTAAATGTGTTAGAAACCTGATCATAGACAGTATATGCCAATGTTTTGTTTGCAGTTTACATATAGCGAAATGTGTATAAATGGTAACAAAATCAGTTCCTACAAGTACATTTTAATCAGTATGAATTACTGCCCCAATTAATGACATTATTTAAAGTAAGTAAACTGGGCAAGGCTCTAACTGAAATAGTCAATATGTCAACTCACCATGCTATTCTTCTCCCAAGCCTCCAACTGAATCGGAACTTAATCTCTGGGTGTGTAAGTCACTCCAAAATAGAAGTAAGATGCTTAAAGAACAATGCTGGGTTTTCATGATTGCAATGGTAAGGAAGGCCTCATAAAATCCCAGCTATTTTTGGGATTTATGCACCCATTCTTATTAAGTACTGGCCACGATAAAGCCAATTGTCTATTTTGATGCACATCAAAGCTATTCAAGTTTGCTTCCTAGAATTTGGGGTTTTTCATAACTCAAATCTCTTAGCATTTTAACTTATCCATATGTATAAATCTCCAGATGGAAAAATAACTTCATTCTATGTGTTAAATCATTATTCAAGAGCTGTATTTTAGCAACCCTCAAGTGACTTGGCCCTGATCCGAAGAGGGCAGATATAGGAGACGGGGAATGTATTGAATGTTTGTGTTAAGCCAACCACACTTAATTTAAAGGCTTGCCTATTCCAATGAAAACCAAACCTTTGAAAATCCAAGAACATGTTGTCTAGCCTTAAACCACTTTTAATAAACAAAGATTTTCTAGCTACCACAGATGATTTTGCTTTAGAAACCCCTTATATATCATCTTGTCCTCTCTATATGATGGCTTTTTCTTCTTAATCTCCCTGACTCCTATCTGTATAAATGGGCAATATAATGTGTGTACTTAATGGTGTTAAAAGAGAGAAAACAGAAGAGAAAGAGGGGAGAGAGGAAGGGAGATGGGGAGGGAGAAGAAAGGGAGGCAGAGGAGGGAGATGAGAAGGAAGGGGTGGAGAAAAAGGAGATGTAGAAGGAGGAGGAGGGGAAGAAGGAGAGACAACTGACTTTTCAGCCAAATTTATCCTCAGTTCCACTAGGGTAGAACTTGCTAAGTACTTACTAAGCTCTTGATATCCATTCGCCAATGAGACACACATTACAAACTATGCCACTAGACATTCCTGTGTATACACACAGTCAACCTAAGTACATATTTATAAATGATATATGTAATTCAATCTCTAAGTAACAAAATATAATAAAAACTACTTAATCCCCAGATGGTGATCAGAAAAACACAAAACTAAAGCTATACTGTAAGGGTATAGATCTATTTCTGCCCAGCCTCTGTGCTGACGAGCTCTGATTCACAGTGCTGGTGTCTTACTAGTTGTTCAACTGTGCCTGAGAACTAATAGCACACGTAAAGGCAGGGGACACCATGTCATGCCTTCAGATTGATTTGGAGAAATGCTTTCTTGTGCTGTTTTCTACATTTAATCAATACCAATAGTGTAGACTCTCCAAGTGCAATCCTTAGATTATCAGCACCTTGATGACTTTCTAGAAATGAGAGCTCCCACACATTGGGCAGTGTTGGTATGATTTTTCAGCACCAGTGTTCTGAAGACATGAGAGTTGAAGGGACTCATAACTTTCCTTAATGCTGTGTACAGAAGCTTCTTGAAAGAACTGGGACATGGGGGCAGATTTCTGTGTTTCTTCAAATGGGAGAGAGCAGAGGGAAGAATCCAATGTGGTGGGTGCTCCTGGATATGACGATCAGAGTCAGAGAGTAGAATTAGGTTAGAACTAAATCTTAAATGTTTCAATCCTTGTCTCATACAGTGCTTGATATAGGGACTGTAACAAATATCCACAAACAACTATGATGAAAATGGACTACTATAGGGATCGAGTAAACTTTGCAGTGAATGTGTGGCATTGATGTAGGCATGTCCTCACTCCAATACCTTAGACCCACAGGAGTATAAAGCCTTGTCTGGCTGAGACTCAGTGGATGGCAAGGCCTTTCTCTGCTCCTAGTGAGAAGTTTGACAGTGTGTGCAGAAAGTATCCACTGATATATTTTGTAGGCAGGTCTCAGTTGTAGGTTACAGGGTTTGTCACTGGGTGATATTGATGCTTATTTTTCTCCTCTGGTAGCATGCATTTACCTTCCCAAACCATGAATGATACTCAGTTGAAGTAAGGCTTCTAGGTGGACACCAGCTCAGTTTCTCCATGTTTGATGACAAAAGTAAGTTATATTATTGGTTATAATTATTTTTAGTTTTGATGTTTTCGAGACGGGGGAGGGAGATGAAGAGGATCTGGGGGGAAATGGGTGGGGAAGGAGAAAGATTATGATGAAAATATAATCTGGGGGGAAATGGGTGGGGAAGGGGAAAGATTATGATGAAAATATATTGTGTGTAAAAATTTTAACAAAATTGTTTTAACATCCCTGCTTGTTTAACATCTCTACTCTTGAAAAAAAAACAAAAACAGGAATACCCATGGACGCTTTCTCCGTCTATCTCATATATGTTGCCTACTTGCAGACTGCCATCTTTCAGAGACTCTTTCTACCAAGATTAGCTGCACCTGCCTCCTTGTTCAGCTGTATATAATAACTGCCTCCTATTTTTCAGTGTAGGGGTCTCTGCGACCACCAGGGCCAGCAAAGTCACCATCTATCTGTGTGAGGCAAGAAGAAAATCCAATTCAACACAACTTAGTAGCCAGTGTTGGTTCAAACTTCCAGAGCCTGACACAGGGCAGTTTATTTAAGGCATATGTAAGTACAATATAATTTCGGTAAAAAGTTTCCTGGTGTAATACAATCCACTGTGCATAAGGAGGCATAATTACATTGAAATTCTTCTCAGAATACATGCAACTTCTTCCATGAAGACAGGTTCTAGAGGTAGGCTATGTGTGTTACCTTAAGGGCCTAAGGGAGGATCTTGTGTAAGCTCAGTCATACAGAAAGTGCAGAGGTCATTTGGGCTATTAGACACCTCCTCCAGTCCTGGTTGTGGGAACTTGGAGGAGCTCCTGGCCGTACGGATAATGCAAAAGTCACCTAGACTATTAGCTACCTCCTGTCCTGCTTGTGGGAGTTTGGTATGGCCTGGTCATACATATAACATAGATCACCAGGCTATTAATCGCCTCCATTCCCAGACTTACAGGTGGACAAACAGGTTATATATCACTCCTTTTGAAGAGGCAGTCATGCATGTTTAACATCCCTGCTTTCCCTGGTGCTTATCTGTGAGTTCAAGCACCTTTGTTCTACCAACATACCTTCATGTAACAACCCTGCTTCCCTATTCAACTGTATGTAAGAAACACACTGAGCTTCCAAGGTGCTACAGTTTCCATCAGAGATCCCAGATCACCCAGATCCATTTTTTTTGCATATGTATGTCTGTCCTTTCACATGTGTGTCTGTCCTATCTTCATTCTTTCAACACCCCGAGTCAGGGTTCTTGAACACAAGCCATGTGCAGATTTGGCAGACATGAACTCACACTTTGGTATAACTTGGGTTTGTTTTCTTACACTTCCTCGGGACTCTGTGAAGTGACTGTGGGAGATGCTTTGCTGCCCCAGGAAGCAATGCCAAGAGAGGAAGTTGGGACCAAAGGATGCCTTAGATGCAGATGCTTCTCAGAAAGTCTAGAACCCAACAAGGTGGTAAGAAACGCAGCTAGAGGTGACTGAAGTATTGAATGAAGAAAAAGAAAAGAATAGAGGTTAAAAGGATGAGAAAAGATGACTTTCAAGATAACTTTATTTTAAGTACCACCAGGGGGAAGTTAAGACTTGCTACTTTGCTATGTATACGTATATCTCATATAATACAAGGGTCTTACACATTTCTCCACACTTACCAAAAGATAGGGTACTTTATGTCAATGACAGGGTCAAGAGTTAGCATTGCACATTTCCATTTATTCCTTCCTGCATCTTTACAGTGTTTTGTAAAGATTACATGTCCGGGAATATTCTTTTCTAATCATAAATGTATTATGTGTTGAGAATTTCTGAATGTCTTATTTCTTCATGGTACTGGCCAAGGATGTCAGAGGTACAAGTGTGTCTGCACAGAAGGTATAAACATTTTAAACAGTGAAAAATTCAATTTAAAGTAAATGTTTAGTGCTGGTCACTGGGGAATCTGGACTGCAGAATATGGCTGACTTCAAGAATTGGAAGCATGTTAGCAACCACAAACGCACTCTCCATCTCCGGGACATCCAGTGACCGAGGCACAGTCATAAATTTAGCGTTCTCTCATTGTAAGCATTTAAACTATTTCAGTGATTGTCTTGATAGAATTCCAGTAAAGAGCAGCTGTCAAAATGTATCCTATATTTGCAAACCACCTACACTGTTACTATAATCGGTTGAGGTTTGTTTTTGTTTCATTTGACTTTAAAAAGTTTGTGCGAAGCATAATTCAGCCTTGGTCAAACTTTTACTAATATCCACAAGAGAACGATTATCCATAATTAGACTGTAGTTTTTAAAGGAGTTCATATTTGAAAAGTAATAAAGTATCTAGGTGGTAATTTGTCTTTATAGTGTCATTAATCTGAAAGTCAAACCCTGTTGGGCTATTGTGTGTACACTCCAGTGGTGCAAATAGCCACTTTTTATTCTGTTGAATCTGTTCTGTCAGATTGCCAAGGTAGTGTGGTCCACAGTGTTTCCATTAATTTTAATATCTTCTCTCACAGTTCCTTTCCACACCAAACTATGATTTGAATGCACTAAGATTATCCCTTTAAAACTATGTCAGGAAAACAGCCTGAAGGAGTATAGTTCCTTCTGCAGAAAATGTAGCCCACCAAATAGAGTACCCATTTTTACTAGTCACACATATATCACCAAAGTGTTAGAACTGCAAGTAACTAGTTTACTAGCTATGGCGAAGCCAAAGAAAATAGCAATTCCAAAGTTCAGAATTACTAGAAAATATGAGGATGTAATTTCTGACATTAAAAGAAGGAAAAAAATAAGTATAAAATTTTCATCACTTGTTCTGTGTGGTCCTACACACATAGAACTTTACTGTCAGACCCAAGGAGCACACGAATAGGTCCAACAACATTCCATCATGGATGGGGAAAGGATTTATGGGGCCCATCCCTCTCTGAGGAGATATGGGCAGTTAATGGTTGCTGAGAGAGTGGTACAGCCCCTGACTTAGGTAAGGTGCTGTCTATGAAATAAATAGCCCCCTTCCCGTGGTCATGAAAGGAACCCTAAGTCCAACAGGACACATGCAGACAAAAGTGAAGTGAATGAATGCAGGAGAGGTGACTTGATTAGCTGGAGTGTAAAGGTGATAAAAGAAGAAAACGGGGAAGAATATGCTCAACGGCCGTTTTACACACACACACACACACACACACACACACACACACACACACACACTCAGCTATTTGATGCCCTTGGCCTTTGCACACTTGGCCCTCTCCAGCTCATCCTCTTCCATAGCCTCAGTCCTCTCAAACCACTTCTCCTGTCCACCGTGGCACTGGCTTTCCACAGTGTCTGTTTCTGCGCTCTCTGGGGTTCTCCCTAGCTGCCTTCTACAGTCTGCTCCTGAGTGTGCTGGTGCTGGCAGGCCTGGAAGTTGCCACCTTTCCATGTTACCACATAAAACCTGCTGTACACATGCTAAATACGTGCACGATAGGTAATTAAGTACGCAGAGGAGGTTTTACTGGGGCCTACGCTGTAGCAACAGCAATACAGAACTCAAGAGGGAGGTCTCCCAGATGGCTCTGGAAGTATGAGAGGAGGCCTGTCAGCTATGGATACAGCCTCTGGTACTAGCCACAGACTTTCTGCTTAGTTGCACAGCCTGCGCAGGCCTGCTGGGTCTGTCTGCCTCCATTGCCATGCACAGGGATATGCTCTTCTCTATCCAGACTGTGGGCTGCAGTAGAGACATTGGGTACAATTCTGGAGGCTGGGAGATGGAAGTGTCATCCAGAGACTTCATGGTTAAAGCAAAGCCTCTCTGGCTTGTTGCAGGCAGCCTGGAGCAGCTCTAGCTGGCACTAAGTCTCCACCAGTAGAAGCTGTGGCTTCAGCATCCCATCCGTGATAGCTGTGACGGCTCTTGTGACTGAAATGGAGTGTCCTCCAGTTCATTGAGGCGAGGCTGAAATCTCCAGGTGTCCTGAGCCAGATCGGAGTTTTCCTGTGCAGCTGTGAAATGTTTAAAGTCTCCGGGATATCATAATGACTGCTCAAGGAATGATGGACATAGCTATCTTGATTGATATCTCCTGGGTCTCAGTAAAATCGGCAGGTTTGAAGTTGCCATTTCCGGTGTCCTGTGAACCTCCTGGAGCAGCAGCGATGTGATCTGCAGCCCCTCTAGACCCAGGAATGGCAGCAAAGACAGGAGCAGTTCTACTCCACCCTCCGTGCCCCGTTGGCCCGAGGCCACTGGTTTTGCCCTGTGCAGCTCCTGCTGAGATGGTAGTGGTGGTGGGGCTATATATTAAGTACTAAAAATAAGCCTATTATCATATTATCTGTACAGACTCACACAACATACAATCTCCAGGTTAACCTACACACCCAAGAAAACAGCTGAAATTAAGTCACACCAATACTAATGCACACAGACAACTGTGTTTCTCAAATATAGATGTCTTAACAGCAGTCTGTCCCAACAGCAGCCGTAATGGGATATGGAAGAAATTGACATTCCCCTATGAAAAACAGGAAAATTCATCTGATGTGGCTTCTGAGTCTGGAAAATAGAGAAAAGATTCAGTTGTGAGGTTGTCACGGGACTGTGTTTCTGTGGCACAGTAACTTCAGAGGCATCATCTGCAAGGCTAGAGTCAGTACTTAGAGTAAGCGGCTGTCTCCAGCAGAGGAGTGCATGTCTTCTCCTCCTTCCACCCACACAGAGGCCTCTGAGGGAACTTACAGGAGACTCACTTCCCCTCGCAGCAGCCTGGACACAGCACACTGTGTGCAACTACTTTCTAGATATCTGTTGTGCTGCAGCCCCAAAGGCTTCACCTCCAGATCACAAATCGGAAAGCAGGAAACTTTGAGAGCTACACTTGTGAAGTTTTCTTTTTACCCTCCTTGGGAGAACATGTGGAACTTACACATAATAAATTAATTCCACCGCTACAACTTTTTAAATGAAACATAAGCAATTCCAATAGCTAAAACTGAACTTTTGCTCGATTTGGTTTAAACAAACAAACAAACAAACAAACAAAACAAGAAATACTTCAAAATATAATTTTTGATAGAAAGTACAATTTATTTCCTAAACTCACTGACAAGCTTTAAAAATTATCAACTTGGCAAATGTTGTTTTCATATATCTATGTAGTCATAGGTCCACTTATTCTATTAGAATAATCATAAACATATAATTAGGGTGGGTTTCCAATAGGGAAAGCTCTTTAAAACTGACCAAAACAGTATTATCATGATAGATTTCCTCCTATTGTTTCATAAATGTCTTTAAAAGTAGTTTATTGGAAATACAACACATACAAGTTGTAACACTGTGTTTAGCTAATGTGTGTTTAAAGCTGATTCTTCCTTTTCTTAAATGGAGTGTGTATATGAATGTAGGCTGGTGAAGCCACCAGTCAGCAGGAAGGAACTGAGGAAATCAGAGTACCTAGTGAGGAAGAGAATTACAGAAGACTCTGCTACATGTCATCCTCAAAGGTTTGGGGGATAGGGAGGTAGAAATAACTATGGTAGTACCAGTTTGTGTCTGAGTTTTAATTGCTGGAGCTTTTGGAAAACGGAATGTAAAGCATCACGTGATTTTTCGTTTTGTGACATACGCACTTTTGAGAATATAATTCACACACAGACTTTAACCTACATACCAAACATCTGTATACAACTTCAGAGTTATGTAACACCCAAAAGTCATTTGGACACTTCAGTGGTGCCTCTGACCCAGTGTGAAAAATCCCCAAGAGACAAAAAGTTCTCTGGTGCAAAATTCACGCAAGTGGATCGAGCCGTGGTGAGACGGCACAGAGAAAACGGAAGCATGAATAGATGAGTTCCTAGTGATGATGATGGTCTCCAAAACACTCGTGAAAGGCAGGCATACTGCTCAGGCCTATATAATCCCAGTCCTCAGGATGATAAGGCAGGAGAATTAATGCAGGGTTGGGACCAGCCTAAGCTACAGTGTGAAAACATACCCAGTCCCCAAAAATTATTTTTGAAAATTGCCAAATTTGCATATTTCCTCTCTGGACCACTTGTACAATCATTCCCTTCTTCCCTAAGGAGCATGGAAGTCTTGCTTACCTGACAGACATCAAATCCACTCTACTTTTTATAAATTATTACTTTTAATTACCACAATGGTGATAGAATTGGCAGGGAGTGCTCAGAGGATGGTAGTGATGACTCCATGGGAGGTGGGGAAGGGGGACAGATGCGACTGAAGCCCGAACCATCATTCGGTCTATGTGACAATTCCTTTCATGAGATGCCAATATCCTCAAATGGCATCAAATTGTCATATTTATTGTGTTGACTCAGTTGGTTCCCAAATTGCAATTCAAATCACTTACTGGAACATTGCAACGTGTTAAAAATAACAGGGAAGCAAACAAAGACTCAGGCCTTTCTCACTTTATGAGAGCGTTTTGTTTATGTATTTGCATCCCAGAAAAACAAGTTTTATTTGGATGGCTAGGTTTTCAAAAATATTCTCCAAAGATGCTCACAAGTTAGATTTTAAGGCTTTGTACAAATACATTTTAACTGATTTTCCTCCTCACCTTTAGTGCCCTGGTATGTCTTGTCATTAATTTTGCAGGGTTGTCTAGGGCAAAGAATGCTTGCTTGGTCCATGGATAGTGTTCTCATTTCATTTCTCAAGCTATTTAACTATATGAAAAAATATATTAAATAAACAGGCTTTCAAGAAAGCACATGGCAGTGCATTGTAGATAGAAAAGCCCTGTTCAAGATCCAGTGAATGTAAATCACACATAAAATTAAGTGAACATGAGTGACTGAGACAGCCCAGTTAGTGTATAAGCAGTAAGTCCTGAGTGCCACACCTATAGCGTATATTTATAAAGCTAAATGTGGTTAGATGCACTTGCAATCTTAATGCTGGGGAGGCAGAGATAGGGAGATTCCTGGCCTCACTCACCAGTTAGCCTAACCTACTTGGTGAGCTCCAGCATAGTGAGAAATGCTGTCACCTGAGGAATGACTCCTGAGGTTGTCCTTTGTAATCCACATACATGCACACACAGAGATTTATATGCACACACACACACACACACACACACACACACACACACACAGGCAACACTTGCAAATAACATGTGCATCTCATACACATGAATGTATTTGCACATATATACATTAGTCATTTTTAAATTATCTATTAAATAATTTACTGTTTCTGGATGTTGATGTAATGCATATTTAAGAGGTGAAATTTATAGCACCATGTCAAGGTACACACCTAATTAAAAGTATGTTTGTAGAGATTTCTATGTTACATGAATATTTATAAACCTTAGGTTTGCCCTAAGAATACCCCCGCATCATTATTCTTTCCAAAAAAAAAGTCAAAAGACTTTTCATGGCTATAGAAACCATCTTTACGAGTATTTAGAAACAGAATTACTGTGTAAAGAACTGGGAGTATTAGCTATTAATCACTCAATGCCCTAGGAGATGTCTGGACTCTGCAGCCTCCTTTGGCATCACCCATGAGCATTAGAATTCTTCAATCCAGTTTTATCAATAGTGTGGCTAAATAAGTCTGCTAAGTGGACACATGAGATTATGTAACTCTCTTGATGCATATTTACGTGATTGAAAGTGAGTCACCTATTTATTGACTATTTCTCATTCTCTTGTTAATTAATCTCTTGGAGGACTTGGAAGGAAAACTGATCAGAACAGTTCTTTAAATACAATATTTTTAATAAAAATATATACATATATGTGAGATCTTTGTACAAGCAATCTGTTTTTAAGGAGAAGAAAAAGTAATTGTGTGTACATATATGTGCTCATTTATATGAGAGAAGAAAGACATAGTCCACTTAGGAGGGGTTTGTGTGTGTAGAAAGACTATTTAGGGTTTTTTTTATATGCTGTTTATTTAAGAGGACAGTGGTTCCTTTAAAAACAAAGTATCACAATTGTTTTGCAAAAGGATATCTGTGGGTCAGTTATATGCCAGAAAAACAACTATGACCATTTGGAGGCAAATTAATATAAATTTAACAAAGCCAAAGATACACAGATGTAATTTACTTGAGATTTAAAACTTAAATTATCATACGTTTTTATCATTACTCTTTTCATAATGATGGACATTTTAAGCTTCAAGGAAGCCTTTGATTAATTTATAATCAACTTGAAGTAAACAAAAATTTCTTAATAATTTCAATTATGTGTTTAGTAACTGAAGTAAGTCTAATAACAAAGTACAAGATATAGTGCTACCTAAGACTCTTATATTGGGGAGAAAAAATTAACTTTTAAACTAAAAATATCAAGTCCTAAACAATTATTCAAATACATTCAACTGCAAATAAATATTAGTTGTCAATATATTTTAATAGCCCCAATTCCTTTATTTAAACATTCCAAATACTTAATGAAGGCTAGTATCTAAAATATTACAGAGAACAACTATTTCTGCATATTTCTTTAAAAAAAATCTAGTAAGGCTCTGATGAAATGCATACTGTATTATCACTATTTGCATTTCTATATTTTTCTTAAAGAAAATAATTCACCAACGAGTCAGTTGAAGTGATCATTTCTGCTGAATGAAAGCTCCTGAGGGGTTTGTAGGCAGAGGGCACACTCCCCTTCTCAACGCTAAGGGAAACTCAAGGCCACTTTCTATAGATATCTTGCCAGGCATGGATTTCAGTCTATGCCCTAGAAATGGAATGAACCAGTGCCCTCTTAATTTTGGGAAATTTAGTGGGGATTCTCCTGTGTCTGGTTCAAACCAGGAGCCTCATGTTCTAGACACTTTCCTGCTGAGTTCATCACAATTCAGGTAGTCGGAGCTTCACACTAGTCTGAATGTCCTTCAGGTCTTTACTCAATGGCTAGCCCCCAACTCTTATGGATATTCAAATGGCATCAGATTATAACCTTTTTTAGAACTTGATCTGTTCTACAGTTAAACTATTATAATCCTACTAATGGCGATAACAGAGAAAATAGTGATTGCTCAAGTTGTTATGGAAGAATATCATTCCAATGATATCAGAGGTTTTATTTAATGATTTAAAAAGCATCCCCCTTCTGCTTAGCACACTGAATGTGTTTCCTGCAATGGGACTACAGCTTGGGTCAATGCTAAATAATATAGCTCCTTTGCAGCTAAGAAAGGACACTTGAGTAGTCTCTATAAAAATATCAGGACATAGGAGAAAGTCACATGCACAACTTCTAGGTATTCTCTTTAATAGAAATGTTGATACCCTCTTATCTTCTCTTTTTTCTTTGTTTGCTGAATTATGAACACCTTAAGGCATACACCAGAGAGAATGTGCTTATAATGCCTGAACAATTAAATAAAAGGGGAACAGGTACAAGACAGCATCATAAGGTCCCCATATTAGATGCTTGTAGTCAGTCTGTCACTCGGTGAGAAAATTCGGTATTCAAGCCAAAAATACTTAAAGATTTATTATCAGCTGATTAGATTTCTAAGTCAAAACATAAGCTAAGAAGATGCCTAGAAAACTCACAAACTGAGTTTTCATTGTTGAGAACATAATAATTTTATTCACTGAATCTATTCTGAGAAAAAAATCATGCTAACAAAATAATTCTAATTAGTAGTATAAGTGATGTTTACATATATTAAAAGTTTCTGTACCAAATATCTATATTTCTAAGCATTTACAATCTCTTCATTGTAACCCCTTGTAATATCAAAAATATCTATATTTCTAAGCAAAAAAAGTGTTTTTCTCTGAATTAGCATATTTTTGTAACTGGAAGGATGGTCAATGCAAAAGGTGGTATTTGGAAATAAAGAAATGATATGTTTTCACTAGCTTGGGTAGAGTTATCCCAAGATATATTTTATGAGACTGCTGTAAAGTTAATGGTACTGTCTTACTTTATATTGCTGTGATAAAAACACAAAGGCAATTTATAAAAGAAAGGGTTTAATTTGGTACTTAGTTCCAGAGGGTTAAATCCAGTACTATAAAGGCATCAGGCAGGCAGGCATGGTGCTGGAACAATAGCTGAGATCCTACATCTTGATCTACAAGCACCAACTGGGGTCCAAGCATTCAAACATATGAGCTTATGTGGGCAATTATCGTTCAAACCACCACATTCCACTACATGGTTCTCCATAGGCCCATGGCCATATCACAATGCAATATGATTTAGTCCAACTTCGAAGTTTTTCACAGTCTCAACACAGTTCAAAAGTCCAAAGTCTTTTGAGACTCAAGGCAAAAATCTCTTCACTGTAACCCCTTGTAATATCAAAAAGCAAATTACATACTTCCAACATAAGGGTCATAGAATATGCATCACCATTCCAAAAGGGAGGAATATGGTCATCCTGAGGAACCACTGAACCAAAGTGGGGCTGGGGTTTGCAGGACATGGTTGTGGGGGACTCAGCAAGGCAGACTCCAAATACTGTAGTTCTGTGCCTGGTATTAAAGGGCTAAGATGGCTCTTCCCTGGAGGCTTTGATAACTGTAACACATTTCTCTCTCTAGGGCTGGTTCCACTCCCTGCATCCATGTCTCCCTATCAGACATTCCATGGTTCTGGCACCTCCAACATCTTGACGACACGGCTCCAGTGGAACCCAGGATTCATGTTAACAGCTGTACACAATGGCCACTCAGAGCTTCCAAGCAGGGACTCCCCTGCCAGACTCTTGGCCTCAGTGGCTCCCCTTAACTGCAGAGGAAGATTCCACAACTGCTTTGCTCTTGTATCCTTTAAGACTCTAAAGCCAGAACCATGTGGCTGTATCTGCCAAGTTCAGTTCTGCTATTCTTGTGATGGAACCTGGCTCCCCTCTTGAATTACATTTGCATAAGCTTTCCTTTGTTTTAGAAGCAAACATTCTTTAGGCCTTTTCCTTTCACAAGTTGCAGAAATAGCTGGAGGACACCAACTGCCTTTATTCTATCTTGGATCAAGTCTCTCTTTAATTATTTATTATTTCTTGTGGGAACTCACAATGACTCCAGCTTGCAGCTTGATTCCATATTGACTGTTCAAGTTTGTTTTTGCTTCTTAAGGCTGAATAACAGGATGTTTGGCCAAAGGCATGGTTACTAGATATTTTGAGAATTAAGGAGTTGTTTATGCTTGTTTGTTCCTTGAATCATGATAATGAAGTCTTTTGTCCCCCTTGCTTTGGGTATAAAAATGCTATGAGGAATAAATTCAGGGCTGCTGCAGTATTCAATGAGAGCCCTCCCGATTCTATCTTCTGTCTTTGTCTCTTTTAATCATTCTCCTATTTGGGTGCTGTTCGACAGATCAGTGGGTCCCAACAATCACTTTCATCACAAGCCTTGGCTCCAATTAAATTCTTTGGTGTGTGTTCTTTTTCTTCTCCAACTGTACACTTTATAATTCTTTTTTTCTCTGTTAGGTCTTTTTCATTGTAGACCTGTATAATAGTGGTTACTAATAACCATATGATAGAGTCAATATGAGGCAGTCTTGAAATGTCCTCTACCAACAAAATTTGTCCAAAACTTTTCAATTTAGCCTCAGATAGATTTTTAGGACAAGGCAGAAAGAAGTCACACTCTTTGCCAATATATTACAATAATGGTCTCTAGTCCAGCTGCTAGCATTGCTCTCCTCTGAAACATTTTGAGCTGGACAAACGTAGTCCATACCACTTCCCCTTGAGCCGGGCTTCTGAATTCCGCATTGCTCTCAGCACTGCTGTCTTCCAAGCTCCTGCAAGGATCCTTACTTACAGCATGTAACTGTCTTTCTAGTCCACAGTCCATAGAGTCTCCAAGTCTTCCACATTGTTCAAAACAAAAACAAAAACAACAAACAGTACAGCCAGGTCTGTTATAGCACTAACCAACTCCCTGGAATACAGCACAGCCAGACTTGTGCCAGCATTAATCCACTCCCTGGAATCAACTTACATCTCAGTTTATTCTTTACTGCTGTTATAAGATACCATGACCATGGCAACTCATAAAAAAATGTGTTTATTTTGGGCTTACAGCTTCAGATGGTACAGATATGGCCATCATGGCAGGGAACATGGCAGCAGGCAGGTGGTCATGGCACTGGAGCATTAGCTGCAAGCTTTACATCCTGGGCCACAGTACAAGGCACACACACATACACACACACACACACACACACACACACACACATACACAGAGAGAGAGAGACAGAGACAGAGAAGGGTGTGAGTTTTGAAATCTCAGTGCCCACTCCCAGTGGCACACCTCCCCAAACAAGGTCACACTTAATCCTTCCCAAACAACTCCACCAACTGGACACCAAGCATTCAAACAGATGAGTCCATGGGCTATTCTCACTCAAACCACCACAGGTACTGTTTTCTTCATTTCTTTCTCAGTTATTTTTATATGTAGGAGAAAATGCAGGCAAGACCTGGTGGTAAGCCTACCTGTCACTCTGTGCATCTAAATAAGAAGCATGGCATACCGTGCTCCTGAGTATTTCCAGAAACCAGAGCACTGAATTCTGAAGCAGCTTGAGTAGCCGGTAGCTGGCCTGCTGAGGAGCCTACACCCTCCATGTCTCCTTTTATGTGCTTCTTCTGCATAGAGACCACAGTGATACGAGCATTCACTGTCTAATCCAAGGTAATGTGCTAACTAATCACAGTTGCTAGGCTTCCACTATGTAAGTGGTTGTTCACACACAATAAAGCAGACGCTGTTCCCTGAAACCATCTCTCTGGAATGGTTCATCTCTGCAACCTTGACTGACCCCCAGGCACTGTGGACTTGTTGAGGGGACACCATTCTAACAACTGCAGTGACAAAGTTTTATTTGTTCTTCAAAACACAAGGAGGAGGTATAAACTATACAAC
The DNA here is from genome assembly GCF_949786415.1 of Peromyscus eremicus. Taxonomy (NCBI): domain Eukaryota; kingdom Metazoa; phylum Chordata; class Mammalia; order Rodentia; family Cricetidae; genus Peromyscus; species Peromyscus eremicus. The sequence goes on along the minus strand of NC_081426.1, from coordinate 86,947,890 downwards.
GACAGAAAGTCTAGCAAAATAGTCTACTACAGTCATGTGGAAAACAGAACTTCTAATTGATAAACTTCAGTGGAGATTTCCTTTCTGAGCAGAAATGTCAAAGGGTGCTGACTAAGTTGCTTGTTTATTTCCTGCTTACAGTGAAGAGTCAGAACACTTCACCACAGGAAGGCAGTTTCAAATGAACAAGAACTGTATAATCTTTTCAAACTAGTAGGTCTCTAGGAAGAGGACCCCAAAATAACGGAGTAACACTGACCTGACTTCTAGATGTGGCATTTGTCTGATGGAGCAAATGCTATGGACACTCACAGAAGGTCCATGGAGTCCTTGACTAGACCACATCAGCAGAGAAACACATACTAGACAGTGACAAATGAAAGAAGCTTGTCAGAAAACCCCTACTCTGATTTTATTGTTGCTGTCAAGTCTATTTTCTGTCATTTCAACACATTCTTGAGGAGTTCAACTTTTAAGAGGAAGGTTTATTTTGGCTCACAATGTTAGAGATTTCAGACCATGCTCAGTTAGCTCTCTTGCTAAGCCTGTGTGCGAAATGGCTTACTCCATGTCTGGTGTACATGAAAAAGTAAACAGTCCAAAGCGCCCAAACTCTTTACGGGCACATCCCCCAATGACCTAGAAGATCTCACCAGTTACCATCTATTAAAAGACCTTACCACCACCTAATAATGCCATTCTGAGGATCAACCCTTTTGACACAAGAGTATTGGGATACAATTATGATCAAATGGAAGTACAGTGAAAGAGCTTAGTGAGTACTTGCCTAGCATGTGCAAGGTTCTCAGAGACATTTAAGATAAAACAAAACAAAACAAACAAACAAACAAGCAAACAAACAAACCTGCAGCAGGCAGGAAACAGACTCATAAAATACACATGTGCAAGGGTGGTACTATGTTTCAGTAAAGCAAGGATGACTTGGAAAGACAAGAAGGGACACTAGTAGCCTTACAGATTTAATCCCAGCCCTTAGAAACAAATCAAGAAGCTCCCATTGGCCTAGATGTAATACAAACATGCTTTGAATTAGAGACTCCTTCACCTTCCATTTCCATTTTGAGAAAGCAGAGTGATCTAATATAGTCTTATGCTTGCATAAATATTTTATGTTGGGAGTATCGTGGGGCAGGAATTTTGTCTCTAATTTTTATACATCCACAGAGAAGAACTGTGCCTCAGGAATTATGTGAGTAAATTATATTTAAGGATGTACATCTGTGCTTGATTTAGATGACGAGATTGTTAGCTGTAGCTGAGGCTGGAATGGGACAAGACTTCTGTGGACCTTGAGATGAGAGTATATTTTACAATAGAAAGGGAAGACAACAATAAAAGAAGCCCTTCAAGGTTTCTGTCCTCTGGGATACATGTCTTATTCAATCTCCTATTCACTATGTATAGACCATGGGAATATGTTGAGGCTAAGAATCATGAAAAATGGTGATGGAATGATCACTATGATTATATAATATTGTATTGTAGCTTAGCAGTTAGCAGAGGGATTCAGAGGATAGGAGCTCAGCCTTTCCTAGTCTGAAAGAAAGGAAACTACTATGTGATGAACTGTATATGGGGGTCAGTTCACAACCAAGTGTGGGTGGCCCCTAGTTGATAACAGTCATCCCTAATTAACAATTTTCAAGGACACAGGGAACTTAGAGCCAAAGGAACTGTTGTTCTGAATCAGATCAAATATTTATAAGCCTGGAAGATCACAAGCCCTGGCTTGGTCAACATCTTGATTTCAGCTTGGAGAGATCCTGGGTAGCAGCTGGGCTTCTTCACATCTGGACTTCCAACCCATAGATTTGTGAGATAAATAAATAGGAATTGTTTGAAAACACTCTGTATGGTAATGTGCTATTCACCAATACAATGAATGTACCCTCCAGTGAACTTGGCCACCGTTAGTAATAGTTTGGCAACAGTGTTTCTATATCTCACTTTCTCTATCAGCAAACAAACCAGGATAGTAATACCTATATCATAACATATATATTAAATAATTCTAATAAGAATACTTACTAAGCTTAAAGTAGGAAGCCATTAATAAAAATGTATATAGCATTCTTTTCTTTCTTTTCTTTTTTTGGGAGTGGGGGGAAGAAAGAAGTATATTTTGGTTCATAGTCCATCATGGCAGGGATTACAATGCATGGTAGCAGGATCAGGAAGCTGGCAGGGAACTTTTTTCAATTAAAAATTTTTGTTCTTTTAAGAACTCTATAGATAAGTCCTGTATTTGCATAATTTATACCCTCTCTCCATCATCCATCTCCTCCTGTGTTTCCTCCACTTCCTCTCAAAGTTATGACCTCTTAATTATTATTGTATAACATTATTTTTAAGAAAAGTATATATATCTTAATTTTCCTTTGAACTGACTATACTGGAATCTCATAGTTTTAACTCCAAGATAATCTGTTCTGCCCTGCTGTGCTTTGGACAACATTACTGCGCCTGACATATCAAATTCAAATGCCTCTTCCCCCGAAAAAAGCTCTGCTCCCATCATGGCTAACAGTATCGATAGTGATCCCATCATGGCTGGCAGCATTGATGATGTACTCCCATCATGGCTGGCAGCATTGATGATGTGATCCCATCATGTGACAGCATCGATGATGTTCCCATCATGGCTGGCAGCATCGATGGTCTGCCCTCTCAGCTGCTGCAGCAAGAGCCATCTGGATTTCTATTTAGCGCACCCTCTACTGCACAGGTTGACTGCATTACTGTTTTCTCCTAAAACTGAACCCATTTCAGTCAGTTTTATTTCCCCGTTATGTGGGTCTTAAGACCTTTGATCTCAGAATCTAACAAAGAATCTGCTACAGAGTAGAATCAGTACATAAGTGTACTGAACTTAAGTGAATTATGAGAAAGAATACCACATAATGCATTAGGCTAATACAACACTCTAAATGTTCTGTGTATTTAGTAATGGTTAATGTTAAACCACCTTAGATGAATCAATACAGATTAGGTATGGTTAATAATAAATCTATTTCTGTGCTCTAAACATGACTTGTCTTTAAGACCACTACATTTTTATGTAACCTGGAGGAACCCAATAGTTTACAAAGTTCAGTCAAAATCAAATGTCATGTTATTTACAAATATAGCATCTTCCTGATGGCTTTGACTTTTCATATTTCCACTGATTTTTTCCTCTTGATGTTGTTGAACAATATCTAACCCATTGTCTTTAGAACAATCCATTTATGAGGAAAAGAGTAAACAGATGCAAGTAACTATCGGATAATAGCATCCTTCTGTGCAAATTCTTGGGATCGTCTATGACACCCTCTGTGGATTTCCAAAGCTGTGTTTAGAACTTTTAGTGTTATTAATGTTGGTTTACTGATGATTCATCTTTCCTTAGGGGAAGAAAGTAGGTGTCAATGTCACGGCTTGTCCTGTGAACCGTACTTGTTAAAATTCTCTTACTTGCAAATCTGAAGCACACATATACTTTCATACCCAAGGCAAAAATAATTTATGTACACCAAGAAAAAATACAGTCTTTGGGAATTTCTACATTAGTTTTTTTTTTTTTTTTAATTTCAAGACTAATGCTAGAGTATTAGACAAAGTGGGTGTACAGGGCAGTTACTCTTGAAAGAAAAACTATCTGTTTTGATAAAGAATGACTTACATGACATTATCTTAGGCTTGTAGGAAAGTAACATGATTCCTATCTGGTACAAAATGGTTCTTCTGCTAAAGTTTTTATATATGGGAGTTAAACGAGATGGGGATACAGGACAGACAGCTCAGAGGGTAAAAGCACTTGTCACTCAAGCCTGGCCGTTTGAGTTGGTTCTCGGGAAGCCACTTACAAAAGCTGGATGTGGTGGCGTCATCTATAAACCCAGAACTCTCACAGTGAGATAGGAAGTGGAGACAGGAGACTCACATTAAGGCACTTGGGCCAGCTAGCCTGGAGGATGCAGTGTGATACATATAAGAGAAGCTCTGTCACAAGGGAGGAGGAGAGAACTGACTCCCAGACCTCCATATGTGCACCATAATATACAGGCGAGCTTGCACGCACATATACTACACACACAAACACATACACACACAGAATGAATTTCATAAAAGAATAAGACAATGGCTTCACAGCAATTTGTAAAGAAATTTGAGTTACTTTATGTCTTTTATGCTGAAAATTTTCCTTTTGCAGACTTAAGTATTACAAATATAGTAGAAAGCATTTGCTTTTCTCTGTATGTATTTTGTCCTCATATACTTTGATGAATAACCATTTTATTGTTTCTAGCCTGGGCGTTTGCATCTCAGGTGAAGTGTATTCACTTTCTCATTTCCACCCAAATGTATCAACTGTTCAGATTTTAAGAGTGCAGTGTATCATTAGACCCAGGGATTTGTTCGGTTAATAGTCACAGAAAGTAATGTACGATTGAGGTTTCTTTAAGAATTAAATTGCAAGCAAAATTCCATTGTGTCTTAGTTTACAGGAGAGTCCTCCTATATTTTTCTTTGTATAAAAACAAATGCTGTGATGGTGACCACCCAGAAGGAAAAGACATGTTACTAAAGGGATATGGGAAGAGAAAAAAAAGAGTTTGGTTAAACATATGTTCTTGTTTATATTATACTTTTAGACAATTTGAAATGGAAAATTTTAAATAAGATGCAGTTTTTGCCAGACTTAATTATTTCCAAAACATCTGCCGTGAGACAATAATACCTATGAAAACAACCCTTCGAGATGAGAGGAAGTTCTAAAAATGGCAACTTGCAAATGACTATAATAAGATCAGAATGAGTTTGGGGCATGGGAGGATGAAAACCTGTATGTTAGTAACTTATTAAAGAGTATGTTCATCAATGGATACTCATTCCTCTGGGGACTCAGGAATCCACTTACGTTGACTATTGTCAGTTCCTTCCCTGCACCATCCTATCTCTAAGTTCTGAACGTTTCACCCATAGCTTTATGTAGCTAGAGTTTTCCTGCCTTGCCCACAGTCAGGACAAATCTGTCATCTGCCAGTCCCACAGCCGCTCAGACTCAACCAAGTAAACACAGAGACTTATATTGCTTACAAACTGTATGGCCATGGCAGGCTTCTTGCTAACTGTTCTTATATCTTAAATTAACCCATTTCTATAAATCTATACCTTGCCACGTGGCTCGTGGCTTACCGGCATCTTCACATGCGGCTTGTCATGGCAGCAGCTGGCAGTGTCTCCCTCACTCAGCCTTCCACTTTCCAGAATTCTCCTCTCTCCTGGTCCCGCCTGTATTTCCTGCCTGGCCACTGGCCAATCAGTGTTTTATTTATACAGAACGATATCCACAGCAGCTTTACTTTCCAAATTTTTTCCTTCCCACTATCATTGTCACCCATTTATCTGTTATCAGTCTAGATGTCTCATTGATTGTAAAACCTTCCCTGGTGGAGTCTGTTGGAAGGACCACAGACATTCTTTCTAATTTGCCTATATTTTATTTAATACTTTTAAATATTAAAATACTGCTTGTGACCGGGCGGTGGTGGCACACACCTTTAATCCTAGCACTCGGGAGGCAGAGCCAGGTAGATCTCTGTAAGTTCGAGGCCAGCCTGGGCTACCAAGTGAGTTTCAGGAAAGGTGCCAAAGTTACACAGAGAAACCCTGTCTCGAAAAAAAAAAAAAAATACTGCTTGTGTTTTGGTTCCTAGAATTGTTTGAACTTTGAGGGGAAAGGACAGTCTTGTGTAGACTAGTGTCTTCAACACTGAGCAAGAAGGTTGGAAAGCAGTGAGAACGTCCACACGTGTAGAGTACGAGGTGAACACATGGACAATTTTAAAACAGAAGGACAATAGTTATGTACTTGGTCGACTTGGCTAAGCTGAAACCAGGAGTCCATTTCCAGGTACAAGTTAGAGAGAGAAATGGGCCACAGGTTTGCAAACTGGAAAATGAGCAGCAGCCTTGAAGATCTGAGTCTCATGGCGAGACATGGTGGAAAAAGAGATAGGAGCCAGTGTGTTGCTTCTAGTCCCCCGGGCTCTGTGTCCACCTCTTGTTCCAGGCCTCTCACCCCACAGCCTCTTCCTCAGACAAAAGGCCCTCTCTGCCATCATGCACTGCTCACAGGTCTCACGGAAACAAGCAGTTCTGTACTGCTCAAACACAGTCAGTCGTCATAGCCACTGCTTAGAACTCACATTACTTCAGATCACGTTTGCTAAAAGAAACTAAAAATGTTACACTTCCAAGCTGAAGTTAGTCATTTCTTGAGAGTGGGAGATCGCACCCCGAGAAGGATACTTGCAATTGATACCTGCTGGCCAAGGGAAATTTGTTCTCTCCAATAGAGTCGCTGTGGGAGCCACACTCCAGGGCAAGCCCCATACCCAGGAGCAGATGGCCAGCACGATAGGAACTCTGGGATTTTTTCTGGCACTTTTGATTCATTTTACACTATTTTTTTAGGGGGTGGCTTTTTTTAAAACTTATTGGTCTTTTGATGTTTGTTTTGATTTGTTTTTTTGTGTTTCTTGCTTGTTTTTGTTGTTTGTCCGCTTTTTGGGGTTTTTGTTTTTTTTTTTTTTTAAGTGAGAGAGAGGGAAAAAACAAAGTTGGGTGGATCAGAAGGCAGGAAGATCTGGGAGGAATTGGGAGAACAGGAAAATAAATGGCATGAAATAAAAAATAAAATAAAACTTGAGAGTCTTAGGTTGACATTAAGTGAATGAAGCTGTGGAAAATGTATTCAATAATAAGTAGGTTGCTATAATCAGAGGAAATATCACGCATAATCATCTTTACTTAGCTTTTTGTTAGATCTCTGTGAAACTGACATTAAATAATCCCAAGTTCACCTTTTCAAGTCTACCTTATAGTCTAATAGGAACAATAACAAGAACAAAATAACAGCAGAGAAATGAAATAACATTTTCAAAATGACTGTGGGTTACAATAGTTAATGCTATTCATTTGGTTGTTCCTGATTAGTTTTTTGATTTGTTTCTTAATATAATTTCTTCTAACTTGTCTCATGTGAAACTATGGAGACACCACAAACAGGCTGACAAGAACACTAAATCAGGTGAGTTATAATTATAAAAAATAATTTTGATTTTAATGTGTGGTTTATGTAATAATATAATTATTTTTTTTAATTGTTCTTCACACAAAGTGCTTAAATTCTAACCTATGGTATGTGCATGTGAGAGACGTATCTGTATTAGCTAAATGTGACTACAAATGTCAAATAAATTATTTTCATAACTATTATATTATTTTATTTTTAAATAATTTTTTATTAATAGATTTTTCTATTCATTTTACATACCACCCCCAGCCTTCCCCCTCAACCCACCCCCTACTCTCACCTCCTCCAAGGTAAGGTCTCCCGGGGGAGTCAGCAGAACCTGGTACATTCAGTTGAGGCAGGTCCAAGCCCCTCCTTCCTGCACCAAGGCTGCGCAAAGTGTCCCACCATAGGCACTAGGCTCCAAAAAGCCAGCTCATGCACTAGGGACAGTTTCTGATCTCACTGCCTGGGGGCCTCCTATACAGTTCAAGCCAAACAGCTGTCTCCCTATCCAGAGGGCCCAGTTCAGTACCATGGGGTCTCCTCAGCTATTGGTCGACAGTTCATGCATTTCCAAACTAGTGAAAATGCATGAACTGTCAATAAACATTATATTTTAAGAAATCACAATTTTAAGATAAAAGTGGCAACATGCATTCTTTTGGGTCACTGCTACCTGGCACAACATTTCCTTGCTGAAATATTCCTCATCATGATTTATCTATATACTACTACTTCCTTTATATAGACAGAGTCTCTTGAAGCTTAGGCTATTCTCGAACTTGATATGTGAAGGAGGCTGGCTTTGAATTCTTCATCTTCCTGCATCCTCCTTCCTTATAGTCACGTACCTTCAAACCCAGTTTACCTAGATACCGTTTCCTTATTTTAAAAAATAGTTCATGAATGTGTGGTGTGGGTGCCATTTCTGTGTGCATGCACATGTGTGCAAATGTGTGCACGTATGTGTGTTTGTTTTTGTGGAGGCTCAAAAATCCTCAATCCCTCTCCACTTTATATACTCAGGCAAAGTCTGTCACTGGAATGGGAGTCCTCAGATTTAAGTTCATCTGGCTAGCCAGCTTGCCCTGGGGATCCCCTGCGTCTCTGCCTCCCAAGCGCTTGGATGATAAGCAACAATCACGCCTTCCTGGCTTTTCTGTGCATTCTGGGGATCCGAACTCTTGTCCTCACACTTTCACAGAAAGTGCTTTATTGACTGAGTCACCTACCCATCCCTTAATCAAGATGTTTGTTTGTTGGTTGGTTTGTTTTATGTGTGTGTGTTCTAGAAGTCAGGGACTTTATTCTGTAAACGAACAGATAGTAAGTGCTTTACACACTGTAGGCCATATAGGTCTGTGGCAACTAATCAGCTTCCTAATCCATCAGGAACTCACAGCAGGTAACAGCAATGGGATTATAGTAAAACTCTATGTGCATTGAAATAGGGATACTAGGTACTTTTCATGTGTCAAAACATAAATATTATGATACTTTATAATCATTAGAAGTTGTAAAAGCCATTTTCAGTTCAAGGGCTAGATTCAGCATGAAGGTCACAGTTTATCACTCCTTGATGTAAGTTATTGAGGAGCTCTTCCACTGATCTAGGCTGTTGGTTAACAATACAGCTTTTGATGGTGGCCACAGATAGAGAACTAATAATTCTAAATACACTTTCCTGCTTATAAGAAAGAAATATTGCCAGTGTATACAGATAAACAAAGGAAGATAATGCAGAAATTCAGTCAACCCAAGACATTTCCTTTGTAGAAGAAAACATGGAGTGACTGAGAATGTAGAAAATTTAAACAAAATTAACAGAAACACAGATAATCTCTCAGAATTACTTTTTGTTGGAAAGCTGTTATAAATTCAAGATAATTGCAAGTATCTTCTATATTAGAAGCATCTAAAATACCAAGCAGAGGCATAATTATTGCCTTTGAAATAAAATATCTGGATGTAAAATGATGATATGGTACAACAAAGCACTATACACACTTTCCCTTCATGTCCATAAACTGTTCTCTCCAGTGTAGAGAAGACAGATTCCACACATTCTAGCTCTTAGAAGTTTCTGATATAAGACTGTACAGTAGTGTGGTCATACTAATAGGAAGAGCCCTTGGTACCCAAAGGACTAAAAGGAAAAAAAAAAAAAAAGAATAGTACCATGTGAGCCAGAGCTACCCTATTTATTCATGTAAAATATAAAAATGCTTGCTAGTTAAATGATTTAAGCACATGATTCTACTGGCTAAGGAAGTCTAACAAAAAGTATGTTGTTCCTTGCACCACCCACCATCCCCCAAATGCACAGAGGGGTAGCATCTGCTTCCTGAGCAGCGACAAATTCAGTGTCAGCCATTGATTGGATCATGTTGCCTTTCCACTCTCTATTCAACTTCAATTATTTCTTTCATTAGCTACTTATCACTCTGATGGTTAAAGAGCACTTAGTAGCTAAATGGTAGAATCTTCTAAGCCTTTGTTCTATGTGAATTATGACCCTCTAACTTTATTTTCAAAATATTTTTCCATAATTTATAATTGAGGAAATTGTGAAGAACATTTCAAAATAAATCAAATGAAATTGGAAGAAGTAGTAAATTGTGATGCCCTAAAAAGAGCTTAACACTTTCCATTCATGGTTTTGATTTTATTTCCTTTGTTTTGTTAGATGTGATTCCAAAGAAGCCAACTTTGCATCTGGCCTTACGTCTCAGTCTTATTCATGTCTCTTAAACAACAGAATCAATGGTAATGTTACACTTGTTTATTTCCCCCTGTGGAAAATAATTGAACAAAATAACAGGAAAATAACACAACTGTTCATTTATCTATCTCTTCTTCCATTGTACTATTATAGACTTGGTCTAATTTGATTATTATTGGCCTTAAACAACTTCAGATTGCCCCAAATCCCATCTCTTTAGTGTTCTGATGACATCTCCTTTCATCTTAGCAGATGGTGACTTGAAAATGACTATCTGTTGCCACATAGGAAGTAGAAAGATGTGACATTGTTTCCACCCTTCAAGGAACAATAATAGAAACAATACTTTGAACAATCTATAAACACACAACTTTTCTGGACTTCACTGAAGGATTGAAGACCCAAACTGATTACCTAAGAGGAACTTTAAGCATTTACAAAGACAGACCCAAGCCAGCACATATTTACCTGGGGCAGGTACCTAATATGGGCACTGGACAGAAGTCAGCCTGGCATAGGGGGACTTCGAGAATACAGAACACTTGAAAACTGCAGCACAAGGAACACCGTATTCAACAGCCCTCAAGTGCTTGCAAAGTAGACCAACTGGAGCTAAAAGGAGTTCCTTAGAAAGAGCAAGTCTGTCCAAACTGAATGGCAACTACTGTAGAAGAGACAGGAAAGCCTGAACTGATCTCTCCTCTCATCTTTTCCATGGGAAAAAAGCCTAAAAGTATCATTGTGAAGAACAAGCACTACCGTTCTTAGAGACCTGGTCAAAACCAATTACAACCAGAAGGAAACTCTAAAATTCCCCTGTGGTCTCAGAGGACAAAGAAGACGTAGCTGATCCAGACTGAAGTGTATGGCTGGAGCAGGGTCACTGAGCATGCCCTACTTTCACACCCTTAACAACATGCTTGCCTGAAAGTGAGGCTTAATTCAGTAGTGCAAGATAATAGGCTCCTGCCTGAAACAGAGTAGCAAACTTTGAGAGACAGTGGCTTTTCTGTTCTTGGGTGAGAAGCAAGAGTTTGTTGGGGACACCTCAAGGCACACTATAACAGGAGGGTCCAAAGCTGAGCATGGAACAGCTGCATGACCACACCCTCTAGGGTCTGAAGAGCAAGGTGATATTCCAAGATAATCTGAGGATCATGATGAACTAATGGGAAAAAAACTCTCCATACTAAAGGACTAGAATAAAGACACATCCAGACACAAAATTTATTTACCTCTGTTTTGTATATTGAACCAGATTTAGATATGATACTGACATTGGAACAATATGCTAGAAGGTTTTACACTATTATCACTGATACAGCAAAGACATTAGTAGCAGAGAGAGAAAGCCATTAGGAATAGAGGAAAGCCCATAAGAGTGAATAAGAAACTAGGAAAGAAAGAAATGGAAATGCTAGAATGAAAGAAAGCAAACAGTCAGAGATGAAATGTGACTTCAAGTGACTCCCCATTAAACTTGACATAGAAGAGAGAAGAATCAGAGAAGGTGATGGCAATCCAGCAGAAATATCCCAAACTGAAGACAGAGCAAAGGGAGCACAGAAAAGAAAAAAAGAGAAAAAGAAATGATAAAATAGAGTAGCCAAATGATGCAAGCAGTCACAGTGTTGCATACACGCAACAAGACATTTAAACGGAGAGAATGAAAACAGACCAAAAGAAATGTTTGTAGAATGGCTGGGAAATTTCCAAAGTTAATGTTAGACACCCACTCACAGGGAAACAGAAAGAATGCTAGACAGAATAAATTAAAACAAAATAAACAAACAACTCAAATCATGGAATATCATATTCAAACTGCTGAAAACCAAAGTCAGAAAGACAATCTTGATGATGATTAGGAGAAAAAAGACACACTGCATTAAAGGAAAAAAGGTACGATTCACAGCAGAATGCAGAATTCTCAACAGCCATATTGGTGATGTGAAGTCTTTAAACATGCTTGTAGACTGATAGAAAACCACACAGCTTTGAAAATTTAGAGCAGTTAAAACCATCCAAAAGTGAGTAATGTGACATACCTTTATCTGGATGTAGCACAGCCATTGCAACCATGACCATACTACTACAACTGTGAGCACCTGCATTAGACATGCACACACATACACACACAGAGGCATGTGCACATGTACACACACACATGCACACACACACACACAGCACAATCATATGCGCACACACACACATGCACACACATGCCTTAATATATTCTCATTATATGATCTGGCATTGGTTCAGTAAAAATTAAGGCATATTTCCAAACAAAGAGCTGTCTACGGCTGTCACAGCCATGACTTCCCAATTTCCTGTGCCAGGAAACAGCACCATAGTCCTTTAGCATATATCCTTGGTTTTTTGTTTGTTTGTTTTTTTGGTTTTTGTTACTTTTTGTCAACTCTATACAAGCATCATTTTTTTTTAATTTTCAAAGATTTCCTTAACATATCAAACTAGAAATCATAGTGGGAATAATAGCAATAGTGTGTGTATATGTGCTCCTGTGCACAACCATGTGCATACACCAGAGACCATGTGTCCTATGTTCTGTGTGGAGGTCAGAGGATAACTCTTGTAAATGTGTTCTTTCCTGGGTCCATGTTGGTTGTCAGAATTAAACTCAGGTTATCTAGCCTGTATGTAGTGCTCCTACCCACTGAGCCATCTCCCAGCCCTGAAGTAAAAAATATTTATATACATGTGTGAGATGTAACTAAATGCATGCTTACTTGAATAAATCCTCTGAGGTACATGTATTCCATCAGAAAGAAAAGATGAAGTTCAATGTTGTCTAAGCATTCAGATTAGAGGAATAGAAAACAACAGAAATATAGATGACAGAAGTATAATGAAGCAAATATGGAATTTAAAGTCAATATAAAAATCTTAGAAACTAATTCAATTTTTTATAATAGTGGTATTCCTATTTAAAGTGATCATTGTAGAAAAATTTTTAAAAATTACAGAGTGAAAGCAGAAGTCCATTACTAGAAATGGAATGGGAATGAGCTAGGCAGACATCAGAACACTCATAAAATTATATTACCAAGTAGTTTACAGCAATAAAAAGCAAAGTCCATGAGATGTAAAAATTCCAGAAAAACACATTCTGCCTAGATTAACATAAGAAAATAATTTTCTTGACTCCATAAATAATTTTGTTTGAATACATAAATTACCTTTCTTTAATAAAATTGCAGCTCGCATAGTTTCATTAATAGACTCCATTAATCACTTAAAGAAGAAACCATGCCAATCATATAAAACATATACAGAATATGCAAAAAGAATATAAAACAAAAATTATTTTATGGGTCCATAATAACCTTTATGTCAAAATATTAAAAGAATATTACAGGAAAGGAAAATTACAAGGCTACCTTATTGAAGAAACATGGCTCAAAATAGCTATGTATAAATGCAGCAATATATAGGAGGATAATGTGTTATTAGTTAGGTTTCTTATTGGTGGAAAATCAATTGATGTAATTTTACACATTGACAGAACAGAAAGCCAATGAAATGATCATGTCAAACAACATTCAGAACAGAGCAATGAAAAACATGTGATCTGTAAACTCCCAACAGAATTAAAATTATAAGGAAATATTCCTAATCTGACAAAGGGCACCAACAAAATAATCTAAGCAAACTTTATAGTCAATAGTAGCATGTCACAATCTTCCATTCAGATATAAGGAAGAATAGATCAGTGTCCAATCTTAGCACTTCTATTAGAACTATAGTGAAAAGCCTTATCAATAAGGCAGAAGGAGCAGGCAGAGGGGAGGGATGAGAGAAGAGAGGAAGGGAGGGAGAGAGAAGGAAGAATGGAAGGCAGGAAGGAAGGGAAGAAAGGAGGAAGAGAAAACAGAGGCAAGGGAAGGAGGAGGGCAGAAGAGGTAGACTATAAATTTAGGGAAGAAGACATGAAAATTTATCTGTATATCATATAATGTGTACATACAAAACACAAAATAACATTTACATATTAAATAAGAGTTTATTTCAGTATCTAATAGAAATCTATAGGAAGTCAATATTTTTAGACTCTATTCATGTTTATATTGTCTAAGCTACATAAAGTTATGAAAATGACAATTTCAAATTAGCATTTATAACAGCAATAATGTGAAGTGTTTGTGTGAAGTGTTTAGAAGTAAACCAAATAAAAAATTTAAAATACTATTTTAAAGAATACATTCCTAAATAAATGCAAGGAAATGGCACTTTTATGAATTGAAAATTTATTTTTACAGGTATAAGTTCTCTGCAAATATTACACTAGAGTTAATTATAATTAAAATAAAATATCATTTGATTTTTTTGTGAATACCAGTAACATGATATTAAAACAGCTATGGATATATGTAGTTCAATAGATAACTTTAAAGAATAAGAGATAGCTGAAAAGTCTAGACATCATGTACGAAGTTAATTCAGATCTGTTTGTTTGCACAAAGACAATTAGAACAATGGAACAGAGAACAGAAACAGAGTGACAAAATTTCTCATTTATAACTCTAAAATAACACTAAAATTCAGAAGGTAAAGGTAAAGAGCAGTTGCTTTAATAAATGATCCTGATCAGAAAGGCATTCTAACAAGGAAATAGACACTAAGTCAGACAACTCTACTTCATGTTATATGGATATAGATTCTAGGGAATTGCTAGACATAAATTTGAAAGGCAAAATATAAAAGGGGGATATCCTTCTGAAGTTACAACAGAGAAACATTTTACACACATGGCAAGAAAATCAAAACTCAGTGTATGGGAAGAGAGATAAACTGGACTATAATCATACTGGGAGCTGCCAAGAACTAAGACATGAAGAAAAGAATTGAAATATAACAAATCAGTACATATAATATTTACAATTTATATAAATTACTTTCTAAATAGATTTTTATCAGCCAAGTGAACTAAGAAACACACAAACATGTTCCCTTATAGTTTTAGATTCCAGAGGTCTGGAATTAACACCATTGGGACAAAATCAAAGTGTCAACAGGCCTGGGCAGAACGATAATTTGCCTCTTCTCACTTCTGGTAACTGCACTGACTTGGGCTCTAATTCTCTCTCACCTTATCTCTTGTATACATTCCAACTTTTCCTCTGATTCTTTCTTCCAGGGATACACCCAGATGCATTAAAAACCCACCTTGATAATTCAGGATAATCTCTTTATCTTAACATCTTTTTTCACACCTGCAAATCTTTAGCATATAAAATAGTATTTGTAGGTTCCAAGGATTCAGACCTGTTCTAGTAAGGAGTGGGGGAGGTGCTGCCTGATATATTTAGGGAGTCATTATTCTCATTCTGTTCAGTGTAATTAGCAAGTGGGTCAAATGTAAACAAAGTATTCTTACAAATTGTTATGATAAAGGCAATCTGATAACATTTAGACAATGACTTAAACATAACTTCAAAAGGGAGGGTGTCCAAATGATCCATAAATATATGAAAATATAATTTTCCCCAGTTCATATAAGAGAAGTGTAAAGTAATACCATAATTAACAGCGCAAAATTAGGTACCTCTGCCAACTTGCTGCATAGTTAAAAATTAGACTGACAACCTTAAGATCTGATAAAATTAACCATCTATGAGTCACATATATCTTGCTGACAACTATCAGTTGTTAAAAGTACTACCATAAACTATTAACACTTTTCATTGAATGGGAAGTGAACAACGTATGGTCTACTAACTCTATTTCCTATTTCAATATATGCAAAAAGTCAAAATGTTCACAGCAGTATTATTCATAATAACCTAAAGCTAGGAATGATCCCAAATGTCTCTCAACAGTGAAATGAATGAATAAGTGATGATACATGTTATTTGTAACAGATTTTCTGCTGTTCTACCCATGTCCTGTGAGAGCTCCCTGCCATCTTCATCAGTTTGCTTTTATTTTCAACTGTCAACATCTACATCTCCACCAAAAACTGTTCTGAGACTTGGGGAACAAAACTTTCCTTCAGAGTGGCATATCCCTTAACCAAAGAATGGTGGGAGCAAAAATAAATGTCCTAATTCCTCTACCCCTGATCCAGATGCCAAAGAAGAGCAAGTTCCACCCTGTCTAGTGCTCCTTTATAATCTGGGGAAGGTTCCCCTCCTGAGAACCCTTGATTAACTTCTGACATTTCTAATTCCAGGCCAATACTCACATCCCCTCGCCACTGCTCACCTAAGATTTTATTACAAATGATGAAATAATTTTAACAATAATACTCATTTGAGGAAAGGGACTAGATCAGACCCAAGACTTGGGCTGCTCTCAGCATTGGTCAGAGAAGCTTCTATTTTGCAGTAGTTAGCAAGCAGTCAATGATGGAGTTAGTAACTGGTTCAAGTACTGAGGAACTGAGACCAAGCGCTCAGCCCTAAATGGAGCATCTTTTCTCCCATACCCTTCCCACCAGTGCTTGAGGAAAAACATAGAAAAGGAGGGAAGAAAGAATACAACACAGAGATGATGGGAAGGAATGCTGTGAAATGGACACTTATGAACTTGACAGGGCTATGATGAACTCATACCAGCTGGGGTTATCTGTAATAGACCTGAGCAAGACCCAGTCAGCTAAAGTTTCAGGATAGGTGAGGAAGATAAATGCTCTCTAGCACCTGTCTTTTACTGAGGGACCACTGGCCGTTGATAGCTGCTTTCTTTCATCCTTCCCTTCTTTGCTTCAGTTTTTAAAAATATGTGGTCACTGGTAAATTTCCCATACCCATATACACATACACACATATGGGCAGCATTAACTGAACTTAGCAGGTTATCAAAAAAATAAAAAGAGAACATGAAGTTGGGAGGGGACCATGTTAGAAGGGACTTGGAGTTGGAGCAGGGAAATCTAGGGTGGATAGGATGAAGTTTCATTGCATACATAGATAAAATTCTCAAGAATAAAGCAAAATTATTATTTAAAAGTGCTTGTCTTCTGTTTTTCTTTTGGTAGATACAGTATGAGCCACATTCATATAAGACTAAACAACCTATTCCTAAATATCATAACATGGATTAATTCCACAATAATTTTGAGCAAAGTAAACCAGATGCACAAAAATACATACCTTTTTGCTTATTTATATGTTTGATGCCAGTAAAAAGTTTAATCCATGCAGTGAGAAGCCAGGGAAGAAAATGATGTATGAAGGCAAGGCTTAAGAGGGATCCTCCTGGGTCAACTGAGAGCTTCACTGACCTCCTAGCTGTACCTATAAGCACATAGCCTCCACCCAGCAGTCTGAGCTCTCTATAAGCTTAGTTTCTTACAAGTTTCTTAATTTAATAGACTACTTAGATAAGCACTGAAAATATGAACAGGCATCTGTTTAACTGCCATCAAAGTTACATACTCAAAACAAGTCATAGGACACACATTTCTAATCTGTATCGTGACAGATAAGAGTCTTCAAACTTAAAATCTATGTCAAAATAATATATATATATATATATATATATAGAGAGAGAGAGAGAGAGAGAATCACTTGATATTATATTATATCACGTGTTAATCATAATTATTTAAGTGAAACCAATAGTTAAATATACATGCAAACTCTGTACAAGAAAAAGGCAAATTTTAGAAAGTGGCATGGGTTAGAAATACCTCCTTGAGCTATCCTTTAGTCTACTATTGACATTATTGTCTTTCATAGACATACAATCTCAATAATGTATCAATCCATCATTATTGAGATGACAGTGTAATAGGATTCAAAACTCCATGAGCACTGTATTTATATCATCCCCATCCTTCCTTCTCCCTCCTCCAACTCATGCTATGTTCTCCCAACTTCCCCTCAAGTTCAGGATCCCTACTTTTGTAATTGTCATTACACACACACACACACACACACACACACACACACACACACACACACACTATGATAAATACATCACCCTTCACTGCAAAACTAATGAATATAAATTATTAGTAAAAATTCCTACATTTAGTAAGAAAATAACTTAACTGCACAGAAAAGGAGAATAATTAATATCAAGCTGAAGTTTTCAATTAACAGGTTGTTTAAGTTCAGAACATCACAAAGACAGGTGTTTATTTGAAAGAAACCTCAGAGAACCTCCTGTTCCCTTCTTTCCACCCTCATTTCTCAGGTCTCTGTTACAGTTGACAAATATTAGGTGCACCGATTTCCAAAACTCTGAACATGGTTTTAAGTCGAAACATGCTTCTTAACTTTGTGTGTCTGAAAAGATAGTTAAACAGAGCTTCACATAATCCAAAGCACATTTTGTTTCAGATGTCTTCACCCCATGATCAAACTGTGATATTGGCAAAGCAACTAACACATGGGCTGCAGCTTTCAATGTGACTTAAATCAAACAACAACAATAACAAAAAAAAAAAAAAATCCCTCCCTGTAAAAAACGCTATTGGTTCCAAGAGTTTGACACAATAAAAGAAGGAATATAAATAATGGCCAAAAGTTCTCCTTATCTGATATAGAGTTGAACTTTCATTGCTGTTGAAAAATCATGGCTAGAGTTCAAGACCATAAAGCCACAGGTGGATTCCTATTATACAAGATTTATGATTCTTCTTCACAGTGCTCATTGTCACTGTTCATGTAATGAACTTGATAATGACACCACCCCAGAAGCAAAAGCAGTAATTATAATAAATCATGCCAGAATGTTATAGAGGCTAGCAATGACACAAATGTTAGTTGTAGAATCCTTTTTCCATTCAAGCATTGTAAATGCCAATATATGATCTAGATATACCAACTATGTTATCATTTTTAAATGTTATATTTTATTTTATAATTTTTTAAATCCTATACTTATTATTTTATTTTCAAAGATAACCATGTGAGTGGTAGACTTTTCATTATAAAACATTTTATACAGTTTGAATATTTATCTTGTATTTGTATAATATCACATATGAAATATCAAAATGTTTGCATCTGAAAAACTGGTTTATAACATATATTAGAATATAATGTAAACTACAAACTAGAATTCCAAATAGAGGGTTTATCTTTCCAAGTTTTACTTTAGTAATTATTGAAATTTAGTTATCACTTACCAAACATCACCTTCTGTGATAAGTACCCTCTCTTTTAATTCTTACAGCAGCCATGAATGATTAAATTCCATTTATCTATGAAATACACACGGAAACCCAGACAAAGAGATTGAATAGATATTATATGGAAAAAAAAATAAGAATTCAAATCCAGGCTGTTGATCCCAAAGTTTTATACAGAATATTCAATATTGTTACTATATAAAAATATTTTAAAATAAGCAGATGAATGTCTTCTCTTTCTTAAAAAAGTATAAAATCTCTTTCTAAAGCAAGGTATGGAATAAATCTCATGTATATTTGTGTATGATTATATATATTTGTGTATATCATAAACATATGTATATATGTTATATAAAAATACAATACCTGAGTAAGTCCTCTCAAAAAACAATGCTAATGAAAGTGATAAAGAAAAAAATTCACATACCCTGCAGATAAAGAAGATGCTTAGGGCATAGAAAATCTATGGCATTTATACTGTGTTTTTATATATAGACAGATTCTATTTATCAGGTTTAATATTTGATTCCAAATATTTCAAAATGAAACAAATAACCCTGCCCATTTGTTCTGTGAGGTGAAAACTATATATGCCGAACAAATGGGTAAGTTATCAGAAGACACTGTCTGGGAAGTGTCAAAGCCAGTCTCAGGCTCCTATCCGGCTATTTGACTGAATTGCAAAGCAACCATGGAAATGACCACCTTTCAGATGAGAGTCACCTGTGAATGCAGCAGTGGAGACAGAAAACAGTTTGTTCCCAGGGAGCTCCTGATCAAGAAGGGAAAACTGAGGCTCTTGTAGAAAAGCCCCAGGAGATGAAACTCTGGAAGGATCAAGTCGTGTGCAATGTGTTAAGCCTCTAACAGACTACAGATTTTACAGCCCTGAAGGCATTGAAAGTCACCAAATACATCATTGCCGTAGATTGTGCTTGGGAGATTGGCTTTGTCAAATCTTTGTAGCCAATTAAATGCTAGTAATTTCACTCAATGCGACAAATCTTTACTAGCCCACCAATGTGATGAATATGTAGCTACTATCTTCCGGCTACCAAAAGGCAGCTCTGTTAAAGCACTGAAGACCTAAAGGGGCTGACTAGACACCCCCTGCTGACTGAGCAGTAGGAAGGCATTCCAAAGCCCCAGCAGCCTAGCACCTTCCCTTTTCTTAACCCATGGCTGCTCCTTGCTAGGGGAATTTGGTGAGTGTTAACATCATTCTTACTCTACTT
Organism: Peromyscus eremicus; assembly: GCF_949786415.1. Taxonomy (NCBI): domain Eukaryota; kingdom Metazoa; phylum Chordata; class Mammalia; order Rodentia; family Cricetidae; genus Peromyscus; species Peromyscus eremicus. The sequence continues at coordinate 86,927,746 of NC_081426.1, read as the reverse complement.
AGTAAGCTTTGTTTTAGAAAAACAGGGGCCTGGGATTTTTTTTCCACATGCATGCACCAATGCCATGCATTTGGGGCAAACCAAAGATTGATAAATCAGTAAGAGTCATCCTTCAATAAAACAGATTTGTTCTAAACAAAGGGCTATTATTTTCTCATTGATTGATTTCATTGAGGCTTTTTAATTACACATGTATCACTCTTTTTTAATAAAAACATGCTATGAATTCTCCTCTTACACGTTTATTTATTCTGGCCTCTTGTATTTCCACATTGATAAAACATGTTTCGGGATATCCTTCATATTGAGGGCTGTAAAAGTAACCCATTTAAAGGTGCTTTGTTCTCACAAAGAGACAAAGAGGACACTGAGTGAGGCTGTACTGCTGTAGTTACATAAAACATAAGGAGGTTCAGGTTTAGTAACAAGATGAGCTGTAGCAGATCGGGAAGAAGACACCCTTCAACAAAGGCATGAATAATACCTGTATTTCATGGCTCTTTACAGCTTCTGACAAACTTTTATTTGGAGTCTAAATTTAGATTAAATTTATTTGCCAGCTCATAAACGACACATACAACAATGGTTTGTTCAAAATAAACTGAACTGTAACCAACAAACCTACCTAGAGTCCAGGAACCTAGTCAAATATCCCCTCTTTCCCTTGGTGTTGAGCTTTTGGTTACACTCATTCACATTCTTAACACAGCACACTGGATAATTTATCCTGTAATCATATAATATGCTATTAGAATGTATGAAACATTGTTTCATTTCTGATTATCTTTGCATTTCAGTAATCATACCTTCCTTATTATTCCTGACTGCTGTCTTAGTTACTGTTTTGTTGCTGTGAAGAGAGACAGAGGGAGGGAGGGAAGGAAAAAGGGAGAGAGAGAAAGAGATAGATACTGGGTCTGGTCAGGGATCTTACAAACCTCTAGGCCACACTTCCTAATTTTTTTTCCTAATAGTTCTTCAACTGGGGGCTAAGCAAATATATGAGCCTATGAGGGACATTTTTATTCAAACTACCACAGCTTCTTCCTATTTTATTTACAAGATTCTTCCCATCAGAAGAGGCAACTCCAATTTCCACCTTCGAGTCCATCCTGTCTTTCAGCGCCAGCATTAGTGTTATTGTTTTGTGCTCTTCTTTAACAAAAATCAATTCACTTTCGAATTGCTGTTTGCATTCACTGAAAAACTGGAGTCACACGGGAAGTTTGTAAAATTCCTAAACATAAATTGTATGCATTAAACTTTAAAGTTCCCCTTATCTCTAAGATTTCCTGATTTTTTTTTTTTTTTTAGAAAATGCTTAGGGGGCATTTTTCCACAACTGCCATGCATAAACAATTTCAATATATTTTTGGAAAATGCATTTTTCTTCTTATATATACTTCTTGATATACTCAGTTATTTATTATCTATCTATCCAAATACACTGTTATTAGAATTTGCAGGTCTCTATCCTGGTACTCCTTGTTTAACAAAGCGAGCCTCCTTATATCTTGGTACATTTAATGAGTATAAGGAAGGAATAGTAAGTCAATCAGAATATGCAAATTCCTTTTTTAGATTACTGCAATTCTATTACAATATGGCAGGACACATGGTGTAAGTTATGAGATAAATACAAGCAACCCCATGTCCAGCTGTCCTAGGAGGAAGTCAGATCCCCCTCCCCCAAGGCTAAGGGTCCACATGTAATGCTTTCCATGGCCCATCTGAGGTTTACCAGTGGTAGTCTTGCTTTTCTCTGCTATCATTCTTTGCTTTTCCATCTCAGAAAACTTAAAAGCATCATCCACCTGCTTCAGATAAACTCAAGATTGTCTCACAAACATTTATTTCTTCCAAAACCAAATTAAATAGAAAGCAGAAAGGAGACGCAGAGAACATTCAATTTCCTTTAGGCTCCCAGCCTAATTCAGCTTGGGCTGAGAGCCCAATTTCCATTGAACCTAGTCTACTTTCTTTAAAGTCATGGCTAAAAGACAGTCCTTATTACCATGATCTCTCACTCTTATCTAGCTCATCATATTCAGAAAGCCATTCCCTGGATTCCGGCTTGTGTTTGTGATGGCTCATTCTGAGCGTGCAAGTTTGAATGGGCTTGATTAGACAACTCTTCACTGGGTAACTAAAAATGCATTTTAATAAGACTACATAATGTCTTCCATTTTCACTATCTGCTGGAATACAAGGTTATGAAAACAGCTGTCTGTTCCAGCAGTACAGTATTTTCATTAAACAATTAACCATTGTTAGACTGTGAATGTTACTTTAATCTTAAATTGCTTGAGGGTGATGAACCACTCAAAACCATCTCTATTAACTGAAAAAAATCAAAACCACCCGAGTGATACCAGCCTTTTAATCTAATGACAGCACAGTGGAGAAAGTGTTCTTAAAACTGAATAGATTATTTACTCAGAGAAATCACATCATTCTGGTTACACCATATGCAAAACTGTTATGTTACTTGGGGGAATATATTCCCAAATGAAGTATTTTCATAACCAAAATAGGCCTAACTCCTCAACCTCCCATTTTAAATAGACTGGTATTAGAACCCATTTTGTGCCCTCTGTTTTTTTTTACATAGTGCATACTAATATTTTCAAAGTCTTCTACTTATTAATAAGTTACTATGTCCAGAAAGTACACCTGAAACTTGGGCTGACTAATTTATTTAAATATTTATGACACTCCCCAAATTAGGAGATGTGACTTTAATGTGGAAATATGCTCTAGGAACCTGTTTGCCCATGGTTAAAAATCTGGTAAATGGTTGTACAAGATTCGCCTCCATCATCGATGCCAGGACTTTGGCTGGACTGATCTTGTACAAGTCTTGTGCTAGGAACCCCAGGTAGGGTAACTTCATGAGTGTGATAGCCATGTGAAATCTAGAGTTTTGTATCTCACAGCACTCCTCTTCAGTGTCTCGCTCTTCCATTCTTTCTGACTCCTCTTCTGTGGTATTCCCTGAGTGTAGGTTGTTGTGGGAAGAGAGTTGAGAGAGATGTTTCATCTAGGGCTAAGCACTGTAAGAATGAATAGATGCTAATTCAAGAAACACACTGGGCGTGGGTGTGGCTCAGTTGGTAAAGTGTTTGATGTGAAGCCTTTCATTGGACCCCTAGTACCATATGAAACCAGACACAGTGGTAAGCATCTCTAATTGCAGCACTCAGGAGATTGAAGTAGGATGAGGAATTCGAGGTCATCCTTAACTATATAGGAATTTTGAGATCAGCCTTGGCTACATGAGACCCTGTCTCAAAAGAAAGAGAAACACAACAGGGGAATCTCAACTAATGCATGTTCTGACCAGGACAGTTGATTGGTTCTCCTCAACTCTACGAAGGTCTTCAAAAATAAGGTCAGAGAGTCCATGACACGCAAGAGCAGCCTGAGGAAGCAGAAAAACTGAAGAAATGGGGAGTTTTAGATGCAATCTTAGACAAAACAATAAAGAATATGATTAAAGCATAGACTTAGTTTACTAACAATTTATTAATTTGGTTAATCAATTCTGACAAAGGTACCCAAACAATTGAAGTTAATAATAGCATAAAGTGAGTCTATGGTATATGTGAACTTTGTAATCTTCACTCATTTCTGTAAATATAACTCTATTCTAAAAATTTAAAATGCTACTGAAGAGGTAAAGCAAAAATCATCCTATAGTTCACATTCATTGAACATCTGCAAATATCATCCTAAAGTGAAGTACAATATTTTTGGTGATGATTTGGCAAAAATGCATGCAATTTTATTTGGTTGAGGCACCTTTATTTAATTTTTACCTCGGGTTTTATTTCAGCTTCCCACTGACTATTTTACCCTAATGAGTCAATATTCTCACACTTACCATAGTGTCACTGTTCCCAAACTCATTAACAACAGCCAGTCTGCTTGCTGATGCGCAACACTGGGATAACAAAATGTAGGCCCCAGACCTGAGATTAGTAAGAAGTGTGATTTACACCAAATCTAGTGATTTTGTTGCATGTAAGCTCTCAAAACTTTGCCATGTTGTTAAATATCACCCTTTAAGTGGGAAATAGTAATTTGTTGTTTTTTTTTTTGTCTTGACTGTCACTGCTTGAAAACTTCCAATGGGCATAATGAGTGAACTAGAAATACCCTGAGATGTTACTGCAAGGCTCACAGTGCTGGAGCCACTCCAAACTGAGCAGTAATATGTACAAAGAGCCCTGGGCAGTCACGATTCCTGCCTCCAGTTCACTTCCTGTCACGCAGTAACCCCTTAGACTTAGCTCAGGTACGAAGGTTTATGTTCTTCAATTGGAATTCAATTTTTACACAACACAAATGTATTTTAATTACATTACTAGAATTTTTAATTTTTTACAAATTTAATTTTTCTTACAAGTATATGTTGTATATTGAACAAATTTATTCCTCAACCCTCTACTTTATCTTTTATCTCCCTGAATCCTTCTAATGTGATTCATGTAAATAACATTATTGTATATTTTAAAGGATAAATGAAATTATCTAATCTCTAGTTCATAGTAAAGTAAAAATGATAGGGTCTTTGTGGAAAACTAACATCTGTGAAGAGTTGCAAACAGACTGAGCCAAATTTCCCTAGGAACAGACTGAGACCATATTGACAATCTGGCAATAATCATATTTACTATAAATGATGAAAAAGACCACTTGTGTTATACACACTGGCATGAAAGGCCCTAAGACACAATTGCTTTTATAGTTTCTGACACGTGGCAAGTTAAGTCATATTTTATAGATTTCCATTCTTTTCATTCTTAAATACCACTGTGCAGCTAAGTAATGCCTCCCCCTTGCTCTGGCTTTAGCTCTCCCTCTCCATCTCTCTGGCTCTGTGGCCTTCTCTGCCCAGACCTTATGTAGCTCAGGCTGGCCTCAAACTAACTATACAGTGTAGGATGACCTTGCATTCATGCTTTCTCCACCTCCTCAGTGACAGAAATGAGAACAAGCAGCCAGTTAAATCCTGGATACTGAGCTGGAACTCTAACAGGTTAGCTACATCCCTACTCCCAAGTAATTGAAATTATTTCTTTAATATTTTGATATTATAATATAATTACATTATTTACCCCCTTCCCTTTTCTCCCCCACAAAACATCCAATATAACCTTCCTTTCTCTCTTTCAAATTTATGGGCTCTTTTTTATTGATTGTATACACATACATACATACATACACACACACACACACACACACACACACACACACACACACACAGTATAACCCACTGTCTGTATGATGCCACTTGTATGTACGCTATCAGGCCTGACCATTTGGTATTGGATAATCACTTTCTCTCACTCTCAGCTTTCCTTAATTGCTGGCAGTTTTTTGTTTTGTGCTGAGGCCTTCTCATGATCTTACCCTGTCCACTTTAGTATGTCTGTGTTTAAGACTCAAGTGACTAAAGGGAGCTCATAGCTGGTCCTTGCAAACTATCCAGGGCTGATGAAGTCATGGATCTCAAAGGATGACCTGCAACAGCCACCCTACTAAGCCACCATAACCTCTAAATGATTGTCCCTATACCCACAGACAAGTGTAGTCCTCACTCCTCATTAGAAAGATTTCGCAATAGACAGAGATCATTACAGAAAACAACAACCAACCAAAATGCCAGATTGTGGAGCTCAGTATCAACTGATAAATCTACAACATAACTCCCACACCTAAGGCTCAGGGGTCATTGTGGAAGAGAGAGTGGAGACACTATAAAAGCCAGAGGACCGAGGAATTTTTTTTGAGATTGAGTATCCCAGCAACATGAAGCTACACCCATGGAGTCTCACCAACATGACTGCTCAGACTTCTCCTTTTAAGGTTTTTATGCTGAGTAGCAAAAAACTAGTTTGTGATAATTAAATCATAGGTAAAAATGATAAAAATGGTTATAAATTAGATATAAATGAACTCCAGATTCATTTAATATTGTTTTATACTATAGCCATTTATCCACATATTAATTCATGTCATCAAGTATATATTGTATTTTATAATAGATTTAAATCAAGTCAGTAGGTAATCATATTTGTGTGTGTGTGTGTGTGTGTGTGTGTGTGTGTGTGTGTGTGTGTAGGGAGGGGGGAAGAGAGAGAGGCACACATGGGTATATATGGAAAATAGTATATAAATTTAAATTTATTTAAAGAATAAATTAAGGTAAGCTACGGTGTTTAAAACTTTCTATTCTGTTACTTTTGCTGTTGATGTAGAATAAGTTACAGATACCTGTTTTCTTAACGACAAAGACAATGACAAACTCTTTTTCATTTCTCAAGACAAAAATCTCTCAACGTAGCCCAGGCTGACCTCAGATATAAGATCCTCTGATATCTGTGTCCTGGGTGCCTAGAAAGCAGCTGAGCACCATCACAACCAACTGTGACAGTTAGTCCTGGTTGTCTCATTGGTGTGCATTGAGGGGTGTGTATGAATCAGTAAAGCATGTCCCTGAATGCACGCCTGGGAGGGGGTTTCTAGAGAGCACACATCCGGGGATGGCGGTAGGAGCCTGTAGGCTGGAAGCCCAGGGGAATCAAAGGAGAAAGGGACAACCCCGCTAGTTCTGATATAATTCCTCCAGCTTCCAGGCTGCCACAAAGTATGGTCCTCTCACTGCCATACCTCCTCTCCCACAGCAGTTTGAAACATCAGAAATGGTGCACACCAAATGAATCTTTTCCCCCTTAAGTTTGTGTTGCTTGAGTGTTTTGTCACATCAATGGACAGCTAACTAACATAATGTCAAATGCTTTCACTGAAGGTGGCTTTTACTGATCAGGGACAATTACTATGATATCTGCATACCATGTTGCAGGGTTAATGGGTGGGTTTCTGATAATTACATGCCCCAAATGGTCATGTTACTGTACAATGAGTTTCACTTGGGACTGCTTGTGACAGCAATTAACGTACTGAAGCCAACTGTATTCACAAACTTAAGGTTTGTGAATTAAGACAGTAATTTTAAATTATAAATGAGACTTTCAGGCGAACATCTATGTTCATCAGAATTTTTGTCATTTTTACAGAATATCTGTGAAAATCTCTTAGGGAGGTGGTTTATTTAGACCCTGGCAGGAGAAGTTTCCATCTGTCAACTGAATCCATTGCTTTTAGGCCTGGGGCAAAACAGAGATGTCATGGAGGAGAGCTGTAGCTGAGGAGAGATGTTTACTTCATGGCATCCAAGAAACCCAAAAGAGTAACCAGAAGAGAACAGAACTAAGACAAAGCCTTCAAATGCCTGCCCACAGTGCCTCACTTCCTCACCTGCCTCCACCTTCTGCAGTTCTACTACCTTCCAAGTGACTCTATTTCTAGAACCATAAATGGATTAAACTATTGATTAGGTCAACACCCCCATGATTAAATCCTCTTTGAGTGCACCCTCTCAGACACACAGCATGCTTTACTCCTCTTCCAGATGTCTCTCAATCCAGTCAACAGCCATTGGAATTAAGATTTCCTTTATGAACAGGAAATGAAAATCCTATTGTCGCACTAGACATATGTCTTCTAATATGCACTTTTTGTTTGTTTGTTTGTTTTTCGAGACAGGGTTTCTCTGTGTAGCTTTGCGCCTTTCCTGGATCTCGCTCTGTAGACCAGGCTCGAACTCACAAGGATCCGCCTGCCTCTGCCTCCTACCAATATGCACTTTTTAATTGTGTGTTTCCTAAATGTTCCCAAATGAGAACACAATAGTTTGGTTTACTTTTAAGGATGTTGTGTTCTTTCAAGTATATCTTTTATTTGCTGAAAAAGAATGGAAAAATCCTTGTCTGAAAATGTAACCAGCTCTTTTGAATGTGAGAAATAAGCAGAGTTACTTAAACCAGGCCACTCATTAGAAGTAGGAATAGCATTCTACTGTTTGTTATTAGTCTATCTACCTCAAAATACTACAAAATCCAATCAAGCATAGAAGATGGCCGAAACCTTTCTATGCAAACAGCACATCCTTGTGTAATTTAAGTGCATGTTTTCTGTGTAACTATATACACGTAAATTGAAATACCATGAAAGATGAACATTAAGTTCAGGTTATAATGTACGTGTTTGGAGCAACCAAGTCAACTATGGGGGGGACACTTTCTGAATTTTCCTAACACATCTAACCTCTTTTTAAGTAATTGCCTACACATATATCTGGATTATGTTTTCCTACAAGAATGAGTTGCCAAAGTGTCTGTAAGATGCAATGTTGAGTCTGTTTCTAAGGTAAAATGGTGTTGCCTTGAGCTTTCAAACACAGGGCATGGAGGCTAACACATTAAATTAAACTAAGGCAACATTTAACTTTTGATCATTTCTACTTTACAGCCAGAACTGATCTTCCTCATCTGTGAAGTTTTATAATCTTTGAAATGACTTCAATGGTAGAAAACAATTCATCTTTGATTACTGTCCATCTAATAAAAACAGTCCCCACTGATCACCAAAAGAGCTAGTTCTATCTCTATACTAGACTATAACTTTCATTTCAAAAATTGCTTTGTGTTCTGCTATAAACTAATACTAGAGTAGATTGAGTAATCTTTTCTGGATGAGTATGAGATTAAGTGTAATTCCTTTTATTGGGTATTAGGTACTATTTATTTTCTCTAGAAGAATACCCTCTAAATACTTCTTAACTATTGCTTAATGTCCTCTGTTAGCTGAGACAACAATAGGTATTCATCAATATTAGTTATACTTCAAAAAGATAGTCTAGTAGTTCAATAAAAGTTCATGTCTTTTTCAGTCCCAAACAAATTTATGGATTTTTAGTTTTGGTTCAATATGGTAGATATACACAGCTACCAAAATACTATAATATGATAGATATATAAAAATAGATCTTAAGTTAATACATAAAATACACTCTACCATCTCTCAAAATAACAGCCACCTCAAGATGATAAACAACTCTAGTTTTACGTTGAGTGACAGTACCCTTCATATTGATTCATATGTATTTTCCTAGGAGTTGTGGTGATAAACCATGCCAAGTACTTTAATAGCTATGGTCATCAGAAGTCAGAAAACAACACTAAATTTTACTTCAAGGCTCTTTAATACATGATAATTTTATATATAGCTCTGCTATTGCCTTATTTTCCCTAACCAACATCTGTTGCGTGTCAGTTATAAATAAGCATTTCTAGTACAATGGTTGCAGAGTAATGAGCTCAGGTTGAGAGCCATACGAAACATTAAGTAGAAATCAGCCCAGCAAACATGATGGCTCCAAACAGAGGATGCAGGAAGACCTTCCTGCAGGAGATTGACCTTAAAGTCAAAGGAAGGGTTTGTCTGGTGAAAACAGAGAAGGGCGAGAATCATTTGGGACAATTTCTTCTCTGCTTCTCTAGTTTCAACTGAAGCAGTGAAGAACCGAAGTGTGTGCATTCAAAAGGGTTCCTGTCTAATTCTTTCTGTAGAGAAGCTCAGGTGAGTTCTCCCTTACCTGGGTGTGCCAGCACTGTCTGTATTTTTCCAGCCAACAGTGAAGGCTTTTTCAAAGCCGAGGACTAAAGGTTAAAGCATGATGGAAAACTAGTCTTCCTGTGCACCTGAAACAGTGGGCAACATCCCATAGCTGAAAGGATGTGATTCTCAAAGCAAACTCCCAGAGTACCTATGGCTTTTCTCCAAGCAAATAGCAGGATTTACTAGGAAAAACCATGAAACTAAATCATTTCCTTCAAATATTCCACCCTTTCTGGAACATTTCCAATCAGATTGGCCCTTTTCCTGCTTAGAGTGTCCACATTGAAAATACATAATTGTGTTTTTTCAGTGCAGAGAAATCTTTGCACAGCATTTTAAGGAGAGCTAACCAAGGAAGACTGAAAGGTTTTAGAAATAAGGTAGGTCAATCTATATCATGTAATGAGCCAGCCACATGATAACTTAAGAATCATACTAAAAAATAAGCCAACAAAGGGGCTGAGTTACAGGCTAAAGGATGAGAATAGAAAAACTAGGGTATTATTCTAGAATCTAAATCTGCTCATTAGGGAATGAGCAGATGACAATTGCACCACAATAAACAGCAAGAATGAATGAGGAACATCAACCCAGCCACAGACCATTGGAGAAAACTGTAGCCAGTGTACTTGAATAACACAGAGTCACTCATTATTTGGTTGTGGTAAAATCGGGAATTCTCCTTCTTTCCCTTAGAAAATCGAGTTTGTCTACAGAGCTCAGTGAGTGAGCTGCGGAAGGAGAGCAGGCAGATGCAGTTGCAATGGTAACAGCCAGAGATAAGGAGATTAAGCGAAAACAAAAGCATGTTAAGAAACAGCTGCACCTGCACCCATTAAAGCTGGTAATGGCCAGTGGGCTCAATAGAAAACAGAAGGCTTGAATCTGTGCAATTTGAAAGTTAGTTTACAAGCCATTATGGTACATTTCCTCATCCATGCCTTCCCTTTTATTGTCAGTGGGGATTTGGAGAAAAAAAAAAAAAAACTGCCAGTGGGCATTTTTCAAATACAGAAGGTCTGGTGACTTCATTCTGCCTGTGGATGTTTACCCACATCGGCTCAGTTAATGTTTATTTTAGCAGCAGGGAATTACCATCACTGTATACCACTTTCAATATGTGGTTTGGTTTGGTATTAAAGCTTTCCTGAGGTAAGGATAAATAAATAAACAAACCCGTCACCTACTGCCGTCACAGGGTTTTTCTTTTTATTTTTTCTTTTTCCATAAGGAAAAGTAGGTGCCTGTAGCTGGAGTCTTCTCCAGTCCTGTTTGGGCCGCAGCCGCTCAGACCCAAGTAAACACACAGAGGCTTATATTAATTAAAACTGGCTTAATGGCTCAGGCTTATTGCTAGCTGGATCTTACATCTTAAATTAACCCATTTCTATAAATCTATACCTTGTCATGTGGCTTGTGGCTTACCAGTATCTTACATCTTGTTTCTCATGGTGGCAGCTGGCAGCATCTCCTGAATCAGCCTTCTACTTCACAGAATTCTCCTCCCTTCTTTTCCCGCCTATACTATTCTTCCTGCCTGGCTACTGGCCAATCAGTGTTTTATTTATCAATCAACCTGAGCAACATATTCAGAGCATACAGAAAGACATCCAAGCAGGTGCCACCTTTAAACACATACTCGGTAGAAACAGGTACATAAAATCAGCTTTTACTTGTAAGTTGTCGTGTCTGTCAAATATTTACAAGGTGGCATCAGATGGCCAATAAAGAAGGTACAAAACACTGAAGCAATCGGGAGAAGGTGCTATACAGGGTTTGATTTTCCAGAAACCTTCTCAGAGGAGTTGCAGAAGTATAGATGCTGAGAACAGGGCACAGAGGCATCCTCAGAGGTGGGAAGAAGCAACAGCTTGTGTCTGAGCACTGATAGGTGGTCAGTAATTTAGCTATGTGTTTAAACAAGGTCAGTTAATACACAGCATGAAGGCTTGAAAAAGAACAATGTAGATAAATTGCTCTAAGTCTCAAAATTTAGGTTTAAAACAACAAACATAATCTCATAGTTTCTGAATCCAGAATGAGATCCTGGCTTAACTGGGTACCTTAAACTAAAAATTTCTCCTTGGGTTAAAGTCCCTTCATATGCCCAGGATGCAGTCAGCAAGGATAGACTGGGAAGGAAGGACCCACTGCCAAGTACACTAGAGATGCTCTGTCTCCAAGGCTACCTAAAATATGACCCCAAATTACTTCCCTTAGAGTGAGTGACCTCTGAAAACGCCAACAAAGGAGACCATATTTGTTTTATGATCCAATATCAAGACTGATAGACTATGAATTCCCACCGTATTTTATTAGAAGTGATTCATAGAATGAAGTCTGGCAAAGGCAAAATATTACATAAGTAAAAGGATATTGGGGCGAGGATCACTGACCTCCTAAGAGAGGTTTCCTTGTACAAGCAAATGACTTTACTCATAGACAGAGGTTAAGGGTCTGTCCCCTGAAGCTGGGTAATAAGAAACCAAAGGACATTTAGCTTGCAGTAGTATAAGACCAAGTGTTCCCACAGAGTGCCAAATACTATCCTTCCTATAAGAGCAAACCACTGGCTTTCCATCTACAACAGGCAAGCAAATCTATAAAAAGCTTTGTGGCTACGTTAGGACCTCAGAAATTTACTTAGAGTAAAAATACAATAATCATTTACATTTCATTATTTTAGTTTTTGTAAACTCAACCTGTTCATTAAAAGAAATAAAGCAACAATAAAACCTGTCTTCCCCACCCCCTCAGTGAAATACTGGCTTGGTTATCCCAAACTTCCTTTACTTTGTCAATGATGAAGGGAGGAGTTGAAAGTTTTTGTTATGTGTAGGTTATAGGGAGCTATAAGACAGAGCACATTTAAAACCTGGTAATGTCACTTATGCAAAGTGCAGATTACATCCTTGGTCAGGTAAGTACAAATCAATGAAGCCAGGCACCACACCTCCCAACTCTCACCCTGATGGGTGTGTATATATACTGAAGGAGTTAAATTTTCTAAAGGACCCACTGAATCAATGTGCAGCAAGTTTTCCAGGAGCACCTAGCAAGGACAGCTGTTTCTCCAAGTCCTCATTTTGTAGATTTCTGTAAAAACTAACGTATAGGCTGCTTTGGATATTGCTCTGTATAAATAAAATGCTGATTGACCAGTAACCAGGCAGGAAATATAGGTGGGACAAGCAGAGAAGAGAATTCTGGGAACAAAAGGCTGAGTTAGGAGTCACCAGCCAAACACAGAGGAAGCAAGATGTAAAAGTACCGGTAAGCCACAAGCCATGTGGCAACTTATAGATTAATAGAAATGGGTTAATTTAAGATATAAGAACTAGATAGCAAGAAACCTGCCAAAGCTATACAGTTTGTAAGCAATATAAGTTTCTGTGTGTTTACTTGGTTGGGTCTGAGCAGCTGCAGGACTGGCGGGTGAGAGAGATTTTCCTGACTGTGGGCCAGGCAGGACCAGGAAAACTCTAGCTACAATAGGCATACAAGATGGAGAAAGAAAGGGAACTGAGAGATTCTTACAAAAACAAAATATGTGCATCCAAGTGACTGAAAACAGAATTTGTGGAAGAAGTGAGTGTTCAGGTTAGCTAGGGTTAGCTCAAGTTAGCTCTCTAGCTCCTCAGTGAGTTGAAAGATCAGTTGAGAATATTGCTATAAATTGAAGGAACTCTGAAGATCTTAAACCTAAAGTAAAAAATAAACAGCAGAAAACTAAAAAGGCCTCCTGAAGAATAACTTTTAATGTAAGAGAATCTACAGTAATATTCTTTAGTCTGTTTTTCCTCCTGACGATATTTTTATTTGGGAAATTTTGCTTTTAGTGTTGGAAATTGTGAAAAATGTTAGGAGCTAAATTATATTGCCCTGAAATTTAAAGTCAAAGCTCCAATCTTTGAAAAAGAGTGTCCTATAAGATTTGCAACAGGAGGATGGCAGTGATGTTGCTCATTAGTCTGTGTAACAGTTCCTATGTTAGAAAATTACTTAATAAGTTTTCACATCAGAAATACTGAGTTCAGTTTCCTTTCCAACCCCAGTGCAACATTCTTCATTGTTTAAGTTGTAATAGATTTAGAGAAAAATCCGTGAAATTAATGGTTTCAGAATCAGACATCATGTTTTTTTCTGTTTGCTTGATACATAAGTTGATCTGAATTTTTCTTTGGCTACAAAATTAAAAACATCAACATATTTGGAACTTCATTAGACTTAATTAATATCATGACTTTATGTTCTCACAAATATTAATATTGTTTTTCCTTTATAATAATAGGAATAATATCATAGTGTTTCTCACTAAACATCATATTCGTTTCCTACACTTATTTCTGAAAAATATTTTCTCAGGGAATTCTAGGGTCAGAAATTCAAGAGTTTCTGTCCCAAGTATAACAACAGATTGTACTTGGAAAACAAAAAATAAACTCTCTTTATAATCATAATGGAGGGCTATGGTTACAATAGTAACTAATAGAGTCCATTACTGTTGAGGGTCTTTGCATGGCTTATTCAGTCATATATTACCCTGAAAGCAACATGAAATTATAGCTTGTACAAAAAAAAAACCCTCACATTTTAATCTCTCCATACTTTCAGAAGGGGAAAATGAAACATAGTCTAGCTAAATGCTTTCTCAAGATATTCCAGTTATTTTTAAATACCATAGTCATTTAAAAATATTCCAGAAAGAAAACAGGAACATACAGATATCTTTATTAAGTGACCTGAAATTCTGGGCTCTTCTATAACTTACTAGTGGGCCAAAATAAAATTGTATTTTCTAGAAAGGATACATAGACTTCCTTTCACATTGAAAGGAAATATTTCCCCTGATATATTTACATGTTATCTTGGAATATTTAGATCATTACCCCAACTCATGAAGATCTGCTTTCTTTTATTTGGGTTTTACTTACTTTTGCTGTTCATTTGAGATAGGGTGTAGAAAGGAAAACAAGATTTTCTTTTCTAAATTAAGTTATTTTAATAATAGAAAAGAAACCTTCATTATGAGAAGTCTTTATTGATGAGTAAAGACTAATTTATAAACAAATACCTCTATTCCATTGATTAGATAATGTCTTATGGGAATTGTGGCAACCTTGTAAAAACATGATTCATATCTTTGAAATATCAGATCTAATTTAAATCAATTGCAAAGCCAACTACTTTATTCCACCAGTGGTGAGTAATACGGCCAGTCTCCACAATGTTTAAGTCAGTGAAGAAATGGAAAATCAGAGGAAGAACATATGCTAGTGTTGATCTGCTATGGGTGTGAAATGCCAAAAACATTACAAAGAAAGATATCTCAAAACACATTTCGGGACTCATGAAAGATGAGGAAAAATTCGTCTCTCCTTGATATGGCTTATTTTCCCTTTTCTTTCCACTCTCATTATGTGGTGATTATTCATTCAACATTGAACATAGAACTGTATTGGTTTTATTTTTAACTTAAGGATATACAGACACACACATATGTGCACATGTGTATGTGAGTATTCATTTGCGCGAGGGCCGACACACATGTGTGGAAGTCAGAGGATAATTTCAGGGTTGTTGGTTCTCCCCTTCCATCTTGCTCAAGGCAAGGTCTCTTTTGTGTTAGTTGAGGCATGCACCAGGCTGGCTATCCCATCCCTTGTCTCCCCTTAAGATCACTAAGATTCAAAGTGTACACTAGTTCACCCAGTTGAATGTGGATTATGAGGAGTTGAACTTGGCAGCATGCAGGCAGACGTGGTGCTAGAGAAGGACCTGAGAGTCCTACATTTTGATTCTCAGGCAGCAAAAGGAGAAATCCTGTGTTGGACAAAGCTAGAGCATAGATGAGACCTCAAAGCCCACCTCCACAATGACACATTTCCTCAAACTAGGCCACACCTCTGTAGCTGGAGAAATTTTCTCCAGCTCCCGCCACCAAGTCCCGCCAGTCCCAGAGCCCACTTATAAAATAAACATACAAACTCTTACATTATTTAAACTGCTTGGCCATTAGCTCAGGCCTGTCATTGTCTAGCTCTTACTCTTATATTTAGCCCATTTTTATTAATCTTTACTTTGCCACATGGCTCATGGCTTACTGGTACCTTACATCTTCCTTGTCCTGATGGCAGCTGGCAGTCTCTCTCTCCACCTCCCACTTCCCAGAATTCTTTTCCTTGTCCCGCCTATACTTCTTGCCTAGCCAATGGCCAATCAGTGATTTATTTACTGACCAATCAGCAACATACTTGACATACAGACCATCCCACAGCACTTCCCCTTTTCTTTTCTTAAAAAGGAAGGTTTTAACCTTTACATATCTCCAAAGTCAGCTTGGTATATTTGGGAATTTGGGCGTAGTTTCTCTTACTACTTCCTGCTGGAGGGGGGCGCTGTATCTTATGGGGATACAAAGAAAATTTTAGAATTATGGAATAGTCCATGAGGGTATGTCGTCTGAGCCAGTTGCCTTGAAACCATTCTGGATGTTGGATCATCAGGGCCATGGTGTCATCGGAGACCTTTCAGGGGGTCTTGGCTGGTCAAACCTGATGTATCTTAATCTTGAACAAATCCATAGCCTCTGGCTTTCTGTGGAAACAAAATCAGAGCCTCCTTTCCAAAGCAACATATCCTTACATCCAAATTTTGAAGTCAAGGTACCTTTAAAATATACATTTTGGCATAACTCAACAGCTTTTGTAATCAAATGTTTTTCTTCAGTTACGAATATCAAAGAGAACATAATCCAGATTCTCTGTGTGGTAGCCATCTTTACGTGGCTTATTTTTTTATATTATCTTGAGCCTATTGCTTTAAACTGCAGCCTTTTAAGCCTGAAAGGGCGCTGGCGCTATGGCTCCTGGCTCCGTCCACTTCAGCTTCCCAACATGGTGGTAGTACGTATTCTGCCAGTTCTGGGAGCCATCAACTCTCAGAAATAGTGGGTCTATGCTTCTATCAAAGCAGCGTGTAGCCCAGAAACCTCTCTCTCTCTTTTTTTTTTTTTTTTGTTTTGTACTAGCAAAGACTAAATCCACCACATAGCTTAATGTGCCACTTGCAGAGGCCTCATTCCTGCCATACGGCGGCAGGTCGAGCACACATGCTAGGAACCCGCCAGCAGTAGCTCAAACACGCAGACTGCCGCTAACTTGAAAGAGACAACTAGGAACTGTTTTCAGCTCCGTTTTAGAATCTTTTTACTCAGGTTTTAGGTGGAAACTCTTGCCAACACGTTGGGCGCCATTTGTAGCTGGAGAAATTTTCTCCAGCTCCCGCCACCAAGTCCCGCCAGTCCCAGAGCCCACTTATAAAATAAACATACAAACTCTTACATTATTTAAACTGCTTGGCCATTAGCTCAGGCCTGTCATTGTCTAGCTCTTACTCTTATATTTAGCCCATTTTTATTAATCTTTACTTTGCCACATGGCTCATGGCTTACTGGTACCTTACATCTTCCTTGTCCTGATGGCAGCTGGCAGTCTCTCTCTCCACCTCCCACTTCCCAGAATTCTTTTCCTTGTCCCGCCTATACTTCTTGCCTAGCCAATGGCCAATCAGTGATTTATTTACTGACCAATCAGCAACATACTTGACATACAGACCATCCCACAGCACACCTCCTAATAGTGTCCCTCCCTCTAGGCCAAGCATTCAAACATGAGTCTATGGGGGCCATTCCTATTCAAACCACCACATCTATAACCCTGTTGAACACATCAAATACATTAAAGAGATTTTTGAGCCTTAAGCAATAGAGCAGAAAACAAAAGGACATGTGTGCCATCCACAGAGACACAGATACATGGCACCAGGCCCATGAGATGACGGCAAATGGGGACCATACTTGCAAAAATTATGTGAGTCTGTTGGAGGGCTGGTCAGCTACCCTTATTCTCTGCTGCTACCGGGACAACATCAACCCTTCTCCACAACTGAAACTGTTTAATGTGAGACAGACAGGGTGTGTAGAATGTAGCTGTATCGGCAGTTAAGGGCACATGTTGCTCTTGCAGAGGACCTGTGTTCAGTTCCCAACACCCACATAGTGCCTTACAACCAACCATAACTCCGGTTGCACAGAAGTGGTCCCATTTCTGCCCTGCTTCTTCTCAATTTACGGATACATGTATATTAGACTTCCCAGTATTATTCTCTAGCTCACTGACACGACATATATTTTCTTTTTTGTCTAGTTTTTAATATATTCTCTTGTTATTCTGCAAATTCATTCCATTTTTCCTTAATATCTACTGTTGATTCTATCTTTCACTTCAAATATAGTTTTGATAGAAATTAAATTTGGGCTATTGAAAATTTCTTTTAACTCATTGCTTACCATGTTATCTTATGCCCAAATTCTTGAATACACATAATTATAATAACTCTTTTAATATTATTGGGCAAAAAGTAGATCATCTGTATCAGCTCTAAGCTGGCTCTCTTTAATGTTTTTTTTCTTATTCAATGGAATCTCTTCTGGGTAACATCTTCCTATTGCTTCTGGTTTACAATAATTGCTAAAACTGTGAAATTTGTCTTTGGGATAGTGGTTATTTATGCTTCTTGTTAATATTCTTGAGATCTTTTCCTTTGGTGTGATCCAATTACTTGGAATTATAGACATTCAAGTCTTGATTTTAACATTTGTTAGGCAGAACCACAGCTTTTCTTCAGATGGTTAATTTTCTCTACATTTGATGGAAAACTCCTCAGAACTGTACCTGCTGCCCTGTGACTTAGGAAATTGTGGATGCAGATATGGTGGCCCTATGTTTGCATTAGAGACCACTCTTTCTTGCTCATCCCAAGTGAGATGCACACATGCATCTGGGAAAGTAAGCTCAAGACTTTCTGTGGATCCTCTACTGAGTCTCCTGTGTTCTGTCTCTGCAGTTTGTCCTTATTCACTCTGCTGTCTGATGAACATGCTACCTCAGATTGTCTACACTAATCATGAAAGCTTCCAGACCTCCTCTCAATGCATCCTAGAAACTATCCAGGTAGTATTCTTGGACAACTACACAGTACATCTCTTTTATTTCCTGTCTCTCAGGAACCACTGTCCTTTGCTTCTAGACATCTAATGCCATGGCAACCATTTTTTCTTCACATATTTCCGCATTCTTCTACTTGTTCTGGGCAGGATAATAGTTCTTCTCTGCAGCTTCATCTGGGTGACATGTGAAAGGTCTCCAAATATTGTTAAGTCATGAGAGACTCTTATACTCTTCACTTGCTTCTCTACCCTCTATTGCATGCACCCACGAAACAGCCACAGAGCTCTCAATGATCATGCTTAATATCCCATCTCCAGTGATGTACTCAGTGCTTTGGATCCTTCCCTGATATCATTTCAATACTTACCATTGATGATCACACATAATATTTTTATTATTATTTCTGCTCAGAATTTATATAATTCTAACTTTCCTCCTTTTTCTTCTGTGAGCTACAGGTTTTATTTATTTACTATATATAAATCACAGTTAAAGGGACTTTTGGTCAATAGTTTGTAAATTTATGGTTTTAATCGGACAGTATGCCTTTACAATATTTTTACTTCATGAGACACACTGATGTTTTATCTGTCACTTACTATGAAATAAACCTCTAAAATATATTTTAAGTGTAATTTTTATTTTGTTTTTATTTTCATTGCTCTTCAAGTATTCCATTTACTTCCACTAACCTCCTTAAACTACCTCTACCATTGCTTACTTTTGGAACTAGGTTCCCTGTCCTAGAAGGGATATGGTAGTCTCTTATGTTTTCCTTGTCCTGAGGCTATATCAGAATCCTCACACTTTGTCTGTGTTTCTCAGTATAGTACTCTAACAAGTTCCTACTGCCATGCATGTTTCTCAGAAGCCCCAGAGTCTCCTCAGAAAAACTATTCTGTTGAGTACTAGTAGCAGAAGATATATAGTTTTCACCTTTCCTTATTTTTTTATTATTTATTTATTTATTTATTTATTTATTTATTTTGGTTTTTTGAGACAGGGTTTTTTTTTTTTTTTTTTTTTTTTTTTTGCGCCTTTCCTGGAACTCACTTGGTAGCCCAGGCTGGCCTCAAACTCACAGAGATCTGCCCAGCTCTGCCTCCCAAGTCCTTATTCTTTTTTTGAGACAGGGTTTCTCTGTGTAGTGTAGTGGTTAGCCATTCCAGCTTTGATCTGGAAGTTTCAACCCCCATTGAGGTTTCTGTAACTGTCACACCTACAAGGTGGGACCAAGAGAGGACCCTGAAGACCCAAGATCTGGATGTGCTAGCTCTCTTGGTTCCTGGACCCTGGATACTGGAGGTAGACTGAGCAGAGTTCTCCAGAGAACACCACCGGACTGCGCTACACCTTTCCCAGACCCTGTTACCTATCCCTTGACTTGTGAGTTACCTCACAAAATAAACCTCCCTTTTAACTATGTGGAGTTGCCTTAATAATTTCACCAATAGTGTAGTTTTGGTGCCTGTCCTGGATCTCACTCTGTAGACCAGGCTGGCCTCGAACTCACAGAGATCCGCCTGGCTCTGCCTCCTGGGTGCCGGGATTAAAGTCATGCACTACCACCACCTGGCACCTTTCCTTATTCTTTCTCACCTTCTTCTGAACACATTTTGGCTTCAACAGTTTTTAGGCATTACTTCTAATGAGCAAAAAAAAAAAAAAAATCACAGGAAGACCCAGGGAAAAGAATAGATATCTGAAAAAACAATGTGTAATTATAATTGTAACACTAAAAGTGATCATAAGATTACAATGATGAATGATGAAAACATGTTTATGAAGATGGAGACATCCAATGTTGTAAATAGCACACATTTGCATAGCCAATACTTTCAAGAACATACTTTATGATAAGGAGAATATGAGAATTAGACTAGTTTCCTCTCAACTCACATTGTACTTATATAAAATATAGACAAATATCAGTATTACTATGCTGTTAAGATCAAAACTAACAACAGTAAATATGTATAGTCACTATATGCCAATCATAATTAAAAACATAAAAAAGATTGAAACCAATAAATATGAAAAATGTTCTGGGACCAGCTCACAATGTATATACAGGAGTTCTGTCAGTATTAATTCAATGCAGTACTTCAATATCATACCAATTAACTCTTACATGACAATGGACTTTTTTCTGTTTTTTTTTTAATAATGATCCTAAGACATAGGTCTATAACTTAAGAATCTTTCAAGCACATAGTTTGGGAGAACAGAAGGCTTCAGATGTTTTGTCTACCAGCATTTGGAATGCAAGAGTAGTCATATGTGATTTCTGCTGACCTGAATTTATTCCCAGTAACTCACAGTGGTCACAGAAAAGCATTCAAGTATGACTTTGTATATCTCAAATGTCATGGGAGGAGCTGGAAGTACACAGGAGAAAATCACTGCCAGACATTCTGGTTCTCTTATTTTATTCAAAAACATCTTACCGCATCCTTTCGTTTCTTGCTTGCACATGCTCACTCCCAAACTGGGACCATCCCCTGCTGTCTGTGCCGGGCACTCTTCTAAATAATCCTGTGCCCTTCCCTCCTACTTCCTCTACTAGAGAATAGGCTACATATTTCATAGTTACTTCTTTATTTTTTATTTCTTTGCATTTATCAAATGCCAGAGAAAAGATGAGACATGTTTGTCTTAATCATTTTAATATCTTTGTATTGAAGCAGGTGGTTCAACACAACACTGATTACTTGAACAAATACTAAGTAAAAAGTTCCATAGTACATTTGCAGATTTAAATTGTGGGTCCAGAGAAAGTTGTAGGATATGTGTTTTTAGTTGACACCAGAGAACGTGTAAGCTCATACCTTCAGAGGTATTGGATAGAGTGGTGGATACAACCTCTATCACTGACAATCCCCACTGATGCTCAAAGACATTTCAAGTGGGCATGGCTTGGGAACCATCCTGATCTCTGTACTTGATAGTTGTACACAGAATGTGTACTTCTTCAGAGCCAACTAAGTCAGTTTGTAGAAAACCAATCACATACAAGGTGAGGGACTTTGTTAAGTAATTCCCTTCCATCATAAAGGAGTGTAATGTTCACTTTTAGTATAAAGAAACAGACTAGAAAAGATGTAAAGATGTAACTGGAGACAAAGTTCGTCAATGTAAGAACTAGGATCCATATAAGAGTGATAAACTTGTACATCAAGGGTGAATGTTTTGAAGCAATGTAATGATATTCTAGGTGTTTTTGCATAGATGAAGTCTAACAGTCGCCAATTAATGACTTACACTAAAACTCAAATTGACTTAATTGTAGCATGGAATATGAATTAGTATTGTTTTTATTGATATTCATTTGCTGTTAGGCATTGTATTATTTAAGTCTTTAAATCTCATTTTCCTTGTAGGCAAAGTGAAAATACCATGTGCCTTACATCTCCCTTGGCACCACTGAAGGAGGCAAATAAGATACCCACACATAGCAATCAGTCACAACATTTTCACAAAACAAAAAAAAAAATTAAAAGAATTATTGGCACCGTTACCTCTGTTTTCATACCTGTTCTCATTCTACTGAACTAATGTTCCTGTTCTCTGTTTTCTTTTTTCTTTTCCCTGGGCTATATAACTTATAGGTAAGGACTCCTGTATTCTTTCAGTCCAATTAAAAGTATCCTAGTAAGTTTATAAGATTATGTTCACATTCAGTTGTAATGAAAAGCAAGTCAGGTTCTCACAAAATAATAATTGTTCACATTAAATCTTTGCTGTGACAGGGCTACCATTAAAAGTGTATGGAAACCCAAGAAGACAAATAGTTTCAGACTTGTCTTTTACATGGAGCTTCACATTCCTTGGCATTAAGATTGCTAATTTAATACTCCTCACAATTAAATGAAGATAAAATACTCAAATCTTCTCAAACATCAAACTTCTAATAGAAATGGATGGTTTATTCACTTAAAAATACTGAGGGAGAAATATACAGTTAAAGACTGTGTATGTTAATCATTTAAAATCAGTTTGATTTAGTTTGGAAAAATTGTTTTATTTCTGAAAAGCTCATACCATGTTAAATAAATTGATGACCATTGGAATGTGTTTCTTTTATAACACAAACTACTGACTCATTTTGGTCTTTCAGAAGTGCAATACTTATGACCACCCTTGGGAAACTAAAATGTTTGCTATTTCCACATCAGAAACAAACTAACTTATGCCATCTCAAAATACAAAGCACATCTTTTGGTTGAAAGAATTGCTTGCTCTTTAATTATAAGCAACAAGTAGACATGAGCATTCACAGGATTTGCAGAGAGATCAAAGCAGCTGAGGTAAGCCAACTTGTCATTTTATCTCTTTCTCTTAAACAAGATCAGGTCACATAGAAGTAGCAAAAATGCTTTGCGTTTTGTTAATGTGTTCCACCCAATCACACAGCCAAGTTTTGCAACCATGATGATTATACAGCAAGCTTCAAACACCTATTTCCTAATTTGGATTGAACACCTATTTCCTAATTTGGATTGATCAGAACATCTTCAAAACATCTGTCCACTTTGGTATACTGTACAGTAACTCTAATAGCCTTTGAGAAGAGAGAAAGTGATGTATTGGGTAAGGCAGGGAACTTACCTGTAAAATGATGAGGTTTTAGTAAGATTAACAGTACTTCTAAATTTGCCAAGAGTCAAGCTTATGGAATGCAGTATGAACTCCATGCAGCTTTAAAGCGAGATATTCAATTAAGTGAAATTGTCAGATGTCAGCATTGATAGTTTCCCTTAGAACAATGTAAAAATCACCAGTGTC
Source organism: Peromyscus eremicus (assembly GCF_949786415.1). Lineage (NCBI taxonomy): Eukaryota > Metazoa > Chordata > Mammalia > Rodentia > Cricetidae > Peromyscus > Peromyscus eremicus. Next base: position 86,904,425 of record NC_081426.1, on the reverse strand, counting down.
AGAATTTTTCTCAGTAGATTTCTAAAATTGGCATAGTATGACATAGACATGATGAAAATCGTGTCTTCCCAAATTGTATCTCTATTCCAAGTCCCAGGATAATTGCAGTTTTACTTTCTAACCAAGTTCAAGACATGTCTGAAAGGAACTGGCATATGTCTGAATAAGGGTATAATGCAAGGTAAGGAAAGGATTTGCTATCAAACACTGTGGAAGGAGAGTGGGACTCCAGGTCATTGTACAGCATTTTAAGAATTGATTTAGTCAGTCAAAGCTCATGGGGAAATGATAGGACCCTGGGTTTTTTTTAAATTGGAGTTGAGAGCTGTAACTGCCCATGCATCTTGGTACTGCATCCTCTACTTAGGATACTTGGTCTGTGAAGTCTCATCACAGCGTAAGTTACATCATCACCAGAAACTGACATGGAGGATAGAGTTTAAATAATGTCCATTGAATGTGAGCCCTGACTGACCATCACATCAGACACTTATTTGAAGGCTAGTGTCTTTTCAAAAGGCAATGATTCACTTACTTTGGAAGCATCTCTGACTTTGCCTCTCGATGTGGTGTATGATCTAACAAATAAAGCTTGCCTGGAGGTCAGAGGGTGGAGCTAGCCACTGGAGGTCAGACAGTGGTGCTACACACCTTTAATCTCAGCACTTAGGAAGAGGAAACAGGAAGTGACTTGCGTGGGTGAAGAAGGATGTGATAAGGCAGGGTGGAGGCAGGAGCATGGCCTCCTTTCCACTGAAGATTTTGTAGAGGTAAGAACTAGTGGCTGGCTGCTCTGCTTCTCTGATCTTTCAGCTTTCACTCTGATATCTGACTCCAGGATTTTATTATTAAGATCAATTAGGATTCATACTACATCTACTTTTGAGGCACTAATTTATAAAAGAGCCCCTTGCTTGTGGTTTTGGAGCCACCAACACAGGTCAGCAGCCAGAGTCCCTACCCCACCAGCGAAGTTTCTATTGCAGCCTCTCTGCAGCAAACTCCATAGGCTTTGGGGCTCCAAAAACTGCAGGAGTTAGCTACATTCCAATGTTTCCCCATGCAGATGGCTGGCTCTTTGGCTTCTTCTCTCCTAGTGGGTTGTGGGCTCTCCTTGGACCCCCTCCCCAGGCTGCTACTACACTAGGTAGCTGCCTTGAAACCTGCTTGGGCTTCTATTGTTCTAGGCAGAAGCAGTCAGTCTCACATTTGATTCATTATTGTTATTGGCAGATTTCGTGAGAAAATTGGGAATTCTTAAAGGGAAGAATTAGTTAAAAGAGAGAGGTTTTTTTCTCACATTAAAAAATGGGAAACATTATTACAATGGAGGGAGTTAGGTCTCTGATAATACACTAGATGGTTTGAAACTAGAGAAATTAAATGAGAGGATAATTAATTCAGATGGGATTTATATAATGACCATTATAAATTTTATTTGTTTGATCAGTTTTGTTTTATTATTAAAATGTTGGTTAATATGACTGTCAAGATACAAGTTTTAGAAAAACTTGTTAAAATGGATCACAGAGGTATTCAGACCAAGACAGAGGAATTTAAAGGAGAATCAATCTCAGCATTGCATTATAAGGTTACAGAGAAACAGCCTAAGGCTTTCAAACAATCATCCTTAATTTATCCAGTAACCTTACAGGAATTGCCAAATGATAGATATCCTTAAACTGCGTAAAAGCTGAGTGGACTCCTGTACAAATGTCAAATTTGAGGAAATTCAAGGAAGTGATATTCTCATATGGCATGCATTCACCTTTTTGTGAAGCAGATGTTCAACTCCTAGTCAACTTATAATATAATTATCCCTCAAGACTGGAGAGACTTGGTTACAGGAGTTTTGGAGCCTGATCCTCAGTTACAGTGGAAGACTTGGTGGAAAGATGAAGCTAAGACCATTGAACAACGAAGTAGGGCTAGAGGTATGAAAATCTCTCAAGACAAACTTTTTGGAGAGGGAGATAATGCTAATGTAGTAAGACAATCTCTATATGATGACCATACCATGGTTTTATGCTGCATTGAATGCTTGGGACAGAATTGAAAAAGTAGAAAAGAAAATTGAGTCATTACAAAAGTTATACAGGGCCCAAAAGTAACTTTCACTTATTTCTTATAAAAGCTATCTTCAGCAGTAAATAGAATGATACCAAATTCAGAAGCTAGACAAATAATAATTGAATCTCTGGCTTTTAAAAATACTAATACATTGCCGGGCAGTGGTGGTGCACACCTTTAATCCCAGCACTTGGGAAGCAGAGCCAGGTGGATCTCTGTGATTTCGAGGCCAGCCTGGGCTACCAAGTGAGTTCCAGGAAAGGTACAAAGCTACACAGAGAAACCCTGTCTTGAAAAACCAAAAAAAAAAAAAAAACTAATACACAATATAAAAGGATAATTAGGCTGTTAAAGGCAAGATGAAAACTCTTAGAGAAAGAGATCCAAGATAATACTGAATCTCATAACCATAATGATGCTTGAATCTGGTGATTTCCAGAGGTTTGAAGAAAAATTTAAATGTCAGGTGTTTCAATTGTGGTAAATAAGGCCACCTATAAAGGGACTGTAAAGAGGGCATTCCTAAAAGCAATGCGCTTTTCTAAGAATAATCCCAACAGAATGACACTCCCTTCTGGAGTATGCAGAAGGTATGGCAAAGGCAGACATTTGACCAATTAATGTAGATCAACAAGGGACAGTCAAGGTAACCTTTTGCCATAGGCAAACACATTGAGGGGGCCTCTCACAGGCCCTCGTGTGAAATTTGGTTCAGTCATTTCCTGTCACTGTGGAGGAAATTCTTTTCCAGAGCAAATAAAGAACCTAATGCCTATTATAAGAAACCATACTGCTCTGGATGATAGAATAGATATAGTAGAGAGAACAGAAAATTCAGGAGAAACCACAAAGTGAATATTTTAACAAACTTCTAAAAATGAACAAAGACAAAATTAAAAATACAAATAAATGACATCATCAATGAAGGTATTGTAGACACAGGTGCGGATGCAAAAATAATTGTACTAGAATTTTGGCATCCAAATTGGCCTCTTCATGAGGTAAATATTCAGCTTTTAGGGATTGGAACATTATCTCAGTTAAAACAGAGCATGAGATGGGTCAAATGTATAGGGCCAAAAGGACAGAGAGGAATATTAAAGCCATATGTGGCTAACGTTGCAATGAATTTATGGGGACATGATTTGTTATAGCAATGGAATACCCAGATTAACATTCCTCCACTCTGAAACAAACTATAAAATAACATATATTTATGGGTTAAAATATTAGAAGGTATTATAAAGAACAGTTGCTGACAATGTCTTGTCAAGGTTGTACAAGAACAAGACACAACAGCTGCTGATCTTTCAAAGGCACCAATAGCCATACATTTAAAGTGGTGAACAGACAAGCCTGTATGAGTTCAACAATTTCTCTTCAACATCAGAGAAATTACAGACCTTAGAACATATGGTATAAGAGCAGTTAAATGCTCAGGATATTGAAGAATCAACCAGTCCTTGGAATTCTCCTGTATTTGTTATTAGAAAGAAATTTGGAAAGTGGAGAATGATAACAGACCTAAAAGCTGTTAATAAAGTGATTCAGCCAATGGGCTCTCAACAGTCTGGAATTCACTCTGTTACCTAAAGAATGGCCTCCTCTCTCTCTCTCTCTCTCTCTCTCTCTCTCTCTCTCTCTCCTAATAAAGCTCTAAAAGGTTAAAAAAAAGATGTTATCCATGTAATGGTAAACTATAGATTGAGGAAATTGCTTACTCATCATTTCCAATGGATGTCATACCAAATATTGGCACAAGGTGGGGCTATTTGACATTCCCTATGAGAGAACCTTCCATTGATGTCTCTTAACAGGCTGAGAATTATTATAAGTAGGCACTGTGAAGGCAATTTTTTCTTAGAGAACTAACTGGATCCTTCCTCACATTGTACAGGTAACACCAATATCTGGAGTGCCTGCATTCTATATTGATGCGAACAAATCAGGAAAGGCAGGTTACAAATCAGAAAAATTAAGTAAAGTGGCCCAAAGCCCTTATGATTCATCCAAAAGTCAGAATTATATGCTATTCTGATGGTATTTACAAAACCTCTTGACATAGTTACTGACTCTCAGTATGAAGAAAGAGTTGTTTTACACATTGAAACTGCTGAATTTATTCCTGATGAGTCAGAATTAACTTCTTTATTTATTCAGTTACAAGGAATAATCAGGAGTAAGAATCACACCTTATATATAACACACATCTGATACCATATGGGTCTGCTAGGCCCTCTACTACAAGGCAATGATGAGATTAATCAACTATTGATAGAAAATGTGCTGGAGGCTTCAGAATTTCATAAAAACATGTCAATAGCAAGGGTTTAAAAAGGGATTTTTCCATTAGTTGGCAACAAGCCAAGGAAATTATAAGGAAAGGTCCTACTTTGTTCTTTATATTATCAAACTCCACCACCTGCAGGAAGTAACACAAAGGGTAGTAAAAGGAATGAAATCTGGCAAATGAATGTGCTTCATTTTGCAGAATTTGGAAAACTGAAATATGTATACCACACCATTGATACCTATTCAGAATTTCAATGGGTGACTGCTTTGAGTTCCAAAAAGTCTGGTTCTGTAATCATACACTTGCTAGAAGTTATGGCCATCATGGGTATATCTGTACAAATTAAGACTGACAATGCTCCAGCATATGTCTCTGGTAAAATTTAACAGTTTTTTGCTTATTATAATATAAAGCATACAGGTATACCACACAATCCTACAGGGCAAGCAGTCATAGAAAGATTAAATCGAATTCTAAAGGATATGCTAAATAAACAGAAAGGGGTAATAAAGACCCCCAGAAATAAAGTGCATAATGCTTTATTAACTTTGAATTTTCTCAGTGCTAATGGGAAAGGAACAACAGCTGTGGAAAGACATTGGATAATAGAAAAAAAACATAGAATTAAATCAGCCTATGTATTTTAAGGATGTTCTGACCTCAGAATGGAAACTAGGATATGTGTTACATTGGGGAAGAGGTTTTGCTTTTTTTTTTTTCTACAGAAGAAAAGCTATTGATACCATAAAAATTGATAAAGGTTCGAAATGAACAAGAGCGACCTCTTAATAAGAAGAGGTGATAGTACATCAACGTCATGTCCATTCAATTTAAATTAACTTTAAGACTAACAAATGCTTCTCATTTGATTAGGTATAACTTGACAAAAAGGAACCTCCCCAAAGTCAGGGTTGGGGCAGGGTTTTGTTTTTGTTTTTCAGGAGAATAAAGGCATCCAGCTAAGGAATCTGAAGATGATTGGACACAAGACATATGCAAAGAAAAAGGACAAATCATCCAGAAAAAAAATGTACCAAGAAACAGAGTAAATTGGTCTACTGGTATACCACATTTCTAACAGGATAAAATTTTGTAAATCTTCCCAAATGTTTGTTTCTGCTTTTCTCTACAGACATATAATGCAAATGGTCTTTTTGTAGTACCAGTTCAATTGAAAATTAAAGCTGTCTTTGGAGTTGGAGTGTGGCTCTCTCCTTCTCTAAACTCAAGCATGCTTGTTAAAGTAAAATCCAAACTCTCTATTTCATGTCAGAAGAACCACCTGATATGGGACAGAAGAAAAACCAAAATTAGGAACTATTATATTTCTACTAATCTCATATTCCTTTGGTTTTATTTTGACTCTTTAACAGTTTTTCTTAAGGTATAAATATTATCTCAAAATTTGTAAGATTATATATATATATATATATATATATATATATTTTAAACTTTTTGTCATGTTATTAATGGTCATATAAGTACTAACTAATTCCAGAAAAAGGTTTCACCTAGTTTCCTGTACATTATTTCATGTTTGATTCTCTATCAGGTAACTAGGAATTACGTTTTTGTACTCTGGATGTACATAACAAATATTGATCCTTTAACCTCTTTGAGATCTGCTGCATATGATGTTTAAAATGTTTAAATTTTTGTAATGAACTATGACCATGCCTAACATCAACATTTTAATTCTCCAAAAGAATGATGGGACTCCACAATGACAATTCAACATGGACTATGATAATGCCACTAAGCTGAGAAGCACCACCCAAAGATTGGCTTTGGACCACAAACTGCTCAGGACATTTTTGAGGTGGCTAGCTGAGCCATTTCAGCCTTACAGACTGCTCTAGCCAGGACTTAAAACAAGCCCTGCACTTTCCCATTACACAGAGATTGGACAACAAATAATGCAGCTACCTATCCCAGGACTTGACAATTAATCCAAATTTTGCCTTTCAGGATCCCCTAAGGATGCTGTCACCCCCAGACAGCAGGAAGTAAATTTAAGAACACAATGCCCACAATCCCAGGAGGTGGGGTGGGTTGCTTTTGGTAGCTCAATGGGTTATGGATATTTATCATTGTTTAGGGTGGTTGTTTACAAGTTTTTATTGGTAATGGTCAAGAAAAGGGCTGAATGAAGGAGATTCGATTCTGGGATCTTGCCTTGAAAAAGAAAAAAGAAAAAAAGGAGATATAGAAATGATAGGATAAAGGGTAGATTATTGAATCTACTTTTAAAAAAGCAACTACTTGTTTTAAATATTTTCCATTGATATGGATCTTTGTATATTGATACAAAAAGTTGAGATTAATTTTGTTAGAACATACTATACATACATTTCTAATCTTGTTCAAGGTATTGTCCCTATACAGTTCATTTAACAATGTAATACAAATTGCTAGCTCTTGAAAGTTATTATTATAAATTATTTAGGATAATAAAGAAATGCAGGTTAGTAAATAGTCACTATTACAACTGAACTTATAGTCATATTAGGTATGTTTTCAAGGTCAAACAGATATATTTTAGATAGACAGGTTGTCTTAAAACACTTCAGAGATCTGAATGTGGCATTTAAGATGTTTTAATAACATAGGTTCTTTCTTTTATGACAATGAGACATGTCTGCTACTGGCAGCACCAATCTAGTTCACAGAAGATGATGGGCATTGACAAAACTCCATATGGAGTTTACTTTTTTTGTGACAAAAGTTAGCCATAGGGCAAGAAAATTCCCTTCCCTCAACTGCTGACAGTATGCTGTCCAAATGGGACAAGAAGGACATAAAAGAAAGGACTGCTGAACTCTGCAAAGACAAGGTAAGACATCCCTTCAGAATATCCTGCCTCACATATAAATCTGTCAGATATGTTAGGCCTGTAGGCTGACGATAAATGCCCCAAAGTTACAGAGGAACCTTGGATGATTGTCCAGGCAGCCAGCTGTTTCTGTCATTCCTCATATTTTTTGGAAGTTGCTTGCTTGCACTTCCTGCTTACTCAGGTAATATTATTTCCTTCTTGGGTCTCTGATGGAATTTAAGACTTTATATTTATAGTTATAGTTTTCCTTGTTACCAGATACAGAAGAAAATCACTAGAAAGGAGTAAAATGTGTAAGATTGAGAGAAATTAAAAGATAGTTTTGGTAATACAAGTTAGGATGGAAAGTGAATTAGGAACATTTTAGACTCACCAAGATAGGATAGATATGGAATATTTTCTGTGACTTTGTCAACTGTTAATGGACTAGACATTGTTGAAGTATTTATTGACTGTATATATTATATCTAATTTTTCTTATATTAGTTATAATTTTTTTTATTTTAGACAGAAAAGAGAAACGTAGTATTTTGTTTGTGCTCTCACAAATAAAGCTTGCTTGGAGATCAGAGTTTGGCGCTAGCCACCAGAGACCAGGAGGAGGTGGCACACACCTTTAATCCCAGCACTTGGAAGGAGGAAACAGGAAGAGATATGGCTGGGCAGAAAGAGGAAGTGATAAGGTGGGGTGGAGACAGGAGCTTGTCCCCTTTTGGCTGAGGATTTCATAGAGATAAGAACTAGTGGCAGGCTGCTCTGCTTCTCTGATCTTTCAGCTTTCAACCTGATATCTGACTCTGGGTTTTTATTATTAATACCAATTAGGATTTGTACTACATCTTGACTCCTTTTGGTCCTCATTTTTATATTAAATCAATCCTCTAGCTCAGTTGTTCTCAACCTTCCTAATCTGGGACTCTACTCTTTAATATAGTTCCTCCTGTTCCCACAACCATAAAATTACTTTCATTGCTACTCCATAACTGTAATTTTATTACTGTTGTGAATCATAATGTAAATATCTGTGTTTTCTGATGGTCTTAGGTGACCCCTGTGAAAGGGTTGTTTGACCTCCAAAGGGGTTGTGACCTATATGTTGAGAACCACTGCTCTAATAGGCACAGTAGTCAAAGGACAAACAAGCAATTCAAATAACTACCTGACAAGCTATTTGAATCAGTTTTGGGTTACTTTTACCTCAAAAGAGTTCAAAGAAACAAAAAATAAATCAACAAAAAATAAGGGAAAAGCAGCAAGATGTGCGGGGTGAGGGGTAGTAGGGTGGTGGGGGGAACCTGCTCTTTCAGAAATGTAGCATTATCTGCTGAGTAGCTCACTTCTTCTAGGGTGTGAGCAAGGCCCTCCTCTGGAGTTGAAGCCTGCATCAAAACAGCTACAAACTGAAAAGTTAAATAGCTATACTCTCAAAATACACACTTCTCCTTGAAGGTTTCTTCCTGAGATATTTTGTCACAGCAATAAGACAAATAACCATACTGCTCAGCTTTTGGAAGTCTTTGATAGGTAGATGGCAGTACTTAAAAGTACACATTTTGTTGAGTCTGTTTATGATTTAATATTCATTAATAATTAATAGTCATTAACTATTCAGCTAATGAATCATTATGGAAATAATACATATCATACTAAACAGTTGCTTTAATTCCAAACCACTTCTCTTTTTAAAATTAGCATTCAGAGTTTCTGGCATCATTCATCACTTATAGGTCTGAATTTTAAAACATCTTCAGATCTATTCTAACATATTTAGGGGCTGACTTGGAAAGTTTGTAGTTTTTGCATTTGGGTGATGAAAGCAATGTGAAATTGTTTGGTATGGATCATACAATTAGTCACCATTACAGATTTACAAATTTAATTTCTCAAGTCAAAACAAGATGCTTCTTTATCCTGCCAGGGCTTCAAGCTTAAGCTAGTAGCAAAAAAAATGCTGTCATAGTTTGTTGTCCTTTATCTTACTTTGTGTTCTCACATATAACTAGATTCTGGAATTAGTATTTATCTTGAGGTAAAAAAAATCAAGCTTCATCACAACTTTGTCATGGCTATTAAAGCTTTATAATATTAACAAGAATGCATTTTTCACTATGCTTAGTGGTTACAACTCAGATACAACTTTAAGGAGCAGACACTGGGATGGGAGGGATGGTCCCAAAGACAGGACAGCTGTAGGGCAGTAACCAAAAGCCTTATGAAATACATAAAGGAGGCACACTGTTTTGGACTCACACCATTAGTCTCCAGGAAGCTCATGTGCTATGAAGCCAGGGTAGCCATGGGTACATAAGGCCTACTCCTCAGCCTATCAGAAGCTCACCTCAATTCAACTCTGCATGGGAAACTTTGATGGTATAATTTAAACTGGATAACTCACATCTCCTCCAGAGGCAACGTTAGCATCTTAGCAAAGAGGGTGTTAAATGTAGCGGAAAGAATTTAGGAATGCAAACAAAAATATAATTTTACATTTGATAACTCTAGCTACACATTTTGGTCTATTTAGAGAGCAGAACTGGTTCAAAGAACTTATATTTGGGTGAAAAACAATATCAAGATCCGGTCTCTCTTAAGATGACTTACAGGATCCAATCTTGAAATACCTGCCCTTAGAGCAATGTGACAGTCTCCACATTATGGCACTCTGGATGAGACTGTCACCCAGATGAGTGTGCCCTTTTGCACATCTACACTTTTTACTAAAGCATAAGAGTAAATTACATGAGACAGGAGGACTTTGGGCTGTGGTTACATTTATGTGTAAAGGAGAATGCTGTCCCTGCCACTCACAAGCTTTGTGGCCTTTGAGAAGCAATCAGCACCCATAACCCCAGTTTCCTCCTCTGTAAAAATATACATTATGGTGCCTGTCCTATAAATTGTTCTCAGATTCAGAAATGTGTTTCTGAAATTGCAAGCACATGAAGGTATAGATAATAAGCTAGTATTGTTTATCACATAATCATAGTGAATGTACATGGAATTAAGAGTAGAAAAAATACAATGAAAGAAAAGGTAGGAAGGTCTCAAAGGCAGTCAGGGACCAAGCAAGGCAGTACAGGGGCTGCAGTAGAGAGAGGGGAACGTGGTAGAGTCTGGGTACACAAGCCTTAAGGCATTGGATTAAAACTCTCCCATGTTTATCACTGATCAAAATAAACAAACAAAAATTTACTTTAGTCCACTGACTTTGACCAACACTATACATGGTGTTGTGTGTGGACACATCTGTGTGTAGAGTATGTAGAGGCTGGGAATCAAGCAAAGTTGTTATTCCTCAGGTGTACCCACCTTTATTCATCTCTCTCTCTCTCTCTCTCTCTCTCTCTCTCAGTTCTCTCACTGGCCTTTAACTCACAATGTAACGTAGGCTGTCTGGACAGTGAGACCCAGAGATCCAACTATCCCCAGCTCTCCAGGGCTGGAATTGCCAACATCTGACACTGTAGCTGGGATTTTTGTTGTTGTTCCTGTTATTATTATTATTATTATTATTATTATTATTATTATTTAAACTTGGGTTCCAGGGAGCAAATTCGGGTATATACACTATAAGGTAACCCTTCGCTGAGTTAGCTATCTCCCAGCCTTCCAACATACATATTTTAAAAGTACAGATGTGAAAGCTGAGAGAAATGGTGACTGTCTTAGTCACCTAGCAGTTGAGAGGAGGAGAAAACCAGAGTCAGTTTCTCAGGTATGTTTACTAGGGCTTTCTTTTTGTAACATCATATTGCACCTTGCTGCAATTTCACAAAACAAACAAACAAACAACAACTAATTTCATTTCTAGTTTCTGCATTCTGCTTTCTAGGGACCAAGTGGAATATATTATCTTCAGCTACCAGGGATAGTGGGAAAACAGTGTCACCAACCTCCACTGAAGTATTGAGAAGGCTTGGTTAAATGCTCTTCCAGCTCTTAGCTCTGACAGCCTGTTCCTGGAGAGAGCTGGTTACTGACTTTTCTTCACTCTTTAAACCCTCAATTTCTCACCTGCCAACTTCCTGCCAGCCATTGCGCTATCACTGCTGTCTTATCCCATTCAGTCTTAATTTACTGCTCTCATTGTCTTACATCAGTTTCTCTAGCTGGGGTTCAAATAAATTTGATAGCACTTAATAATTATTCATTTGTGTTGCTTTTCAGTGATATAATGTTAAGTCAGTTATATATTATTTATTATATCTTACTTATATATACCATATATATGTATACACTTACTGTATATTACACTGTTAGTCTAAGTACCAAAGACAGCAGTTCTGGGGTGACTTACTGGTTTTGCAGCTGTGTTAGTATATTTACTATATAATTATAATTATCACAAAAATGTTCATAGATAAACTCATCAAATTGTTATATTAGAGGAATCTAATGCTAACGGTATTTCTGCTTTACACAGGAAGACTGAGATATGTGGGTTTTAAGCAGCTTTTGGGAGTCACACAGTTCTAACTCTGAGAACTGGTTTCTGAACCTATGGTTCTACATTAACATTAGCTGTTACATTGTAGCATCACTTGACATGTGTTAATGTTAATGTAACAAAGTTATATTTGGGAATAAATATTCCAAAGAAAATGAGGGTCTCATTAAATATTTGTCCCAAATCTCTTTCTTCTTTCCTAAGTGTGTCTTATGCCCCAACAATGTTGATGCTATGTATCTAGAATCTCACACTCTTACAAATAGGAGGGCAGTCTGGATGAGCAGGTGTGTTGACTCATCAAAAGAAATGTCTTGTTCAACAGTCAGAAAGACTGTACCCAGTACACCCAAAGATGTCATTTGTGTTTATGCTACATTGTATCTAGCTTATAGATAACAGAATACCACAGGTCTTGCTTAGTGTCTGAACATCTGGGAAATAGGCAAAGTACCATCCATTCACGTTGAAGAGGCAATTTAAATTGAGAGAGAAACTCCTGCCATAAAAGTTCTCAGTTGCAGCAGGGTACTGTGCTGTTGTTCCCTTTGAGGAGAGGTAGGCGCAGAGTCAACGACACAGACTCTGGGAGAATGTCAAAACAACAAGCTCAGTTTATTCAGGAAGATGTAAGCCTTATATACCCTCCACCCCACCCTAGGGAGAGGTCCGATGAATATGCATCTGCTGGTGTGACATGGCTGTCTCTCATTGGTCCAGGTCATCTCCAGATCATGTCTCAGCTGCTGTTGCTAAGGCCATTAGGCAGACTGAGGCTAGCTCTCAGAAAGTATCTTTTTTTTACTTGTTTGGGCCCGCTGGCCCTCAAGCCTGTTAGGGATGAGTCATCCCACACTCAGTAATAGAAGTGTTCCAGGAGGAAAGCAGCAATACACACAGTGACACTGCCACTTCTGATACTTCATGTATATCATGTGAAAAAAATCACTGTACTGCCAGTTAATAACATTTGTGACTTTACAAGCATCATTTGCTTTAATTTATATATACAACAGGAAGGGGATATGCCAAAATGTCTTCAAAGGAGTCACAGTCATCAACAAACACAAGGAAGAATAAAACAGCTAAACTTAGGAAAGAAAAAAGGATTTTGTCCACCATAGACTGGGATTTAAATGTGAAATATTTGGATTGTAGGTGTGTATTTATCTTAGTTCTACCATGTGCTGGGTTCCCTTTCATTAAGCATGGTTTTCTTCTCCAATTGGATAAAAGCAAATGTGTTAATAATCCATAGCAGTTGCAATAGCAAAATAATTAACTATTTTATGCAATGTTTACAGCTTAAAAGCTAATCTGTGGATTAAGTGGCAAATCATCCATTTCTTTCTTTCTTTCTTTCTTTTTTTGAGACAGGGTTTCTCTGTGTAGCTTTGCGCCTTTCCTGGAACTCGCTTTGGAGACCAGGCTGACCTCGAACTCACAGAGATCCACCTGGCTCTGCCTCCTGAGTGCTGGGATTAAAGGCATGCGCCACCACCACCCGGCCCCATTTCTTGTTCCCTATAAAATTCTTAAGTGTGTTTATTTGTATTTACAAAGAAAATTTACATTCACCTATTTTAATGTTTCTTATTGTACTGTAGTGCATTGGTAATCCAAAGTTTATATTCAAGAGCAATTTGTAATGAAGAATCAACCTTAAATATTATTTTATTTTAGCTACATTCTACTTTGTATTGTTTTATGTGCAAAATATCATGAGTAAAGAGATTTTAGAGTATCACAACTTTGAAAAATTCCCAAGTGACTCTCTAATGTAAGGATACTGTTTGGATATATCCATATATACTCACTTTCAGGAAGTTAAAACATAACACAAAGAGCATTTTTTGAGTATTTTTCATAAATAATTCGATGCTAATTTAAAATAGAATCATAATATATCTTATATAAAAAGTACCAACTGTCATTTCCACTGAAATTTGTCCACAATTTAAGCTGCAAATAGTAGACTGACTGCAATAAAGAAAATGTCATGTATCCTGTGCAATGTTGGGCTCAGTATTACTGACAGTAAAATCGAAATGTATCTGGAATACATTTACATAAACAGCAAAGGACAAAGCCTGCCTCTGTGCTGTACTAGGGATGCGATTTTATCTGAGTAGCATACAAAGTAACAAAAATATAAGAACAACAAATATAAAGCATGAATTAATTAGTCCTTTCTTTTTTTAGCTATCTTGTGTTAGCGAAGGTTCTCCAGAGAAACAGAACTTATTGTGTTTGTGTATGTTTGTGTGTATTATATGTTTATATTGTTATAAATCATACACACACACATACAAAGGGATTTATTAGAATGGTTTACTGGCTGTGATCCAGTTAGTACAACAATGGCTGTCTACCAAGAAAAGGTCCAAGAATCTAGTAGTTGTTCAGTCATGATGCTGGCTATCTCAGCTGGTCTTCAGCATGTGGAATCCTGAAGAAGTAGGCTCTAATTCAGGGAAGGAATGAACTTGCTAGTGAGAGCAAGAACAAGCAGTCAAAGAGAGAGAGTTAGCTTCCTTCTTCCAAGGCTTTTTTTATACAGGCTAGCAGAAGGCATGGCCCAGATTAAATTGGATCTTCCCACCTCAAAGATCCAAATTGAAGTGGCCTTCCCATTTCAAATGACTTAGTAAAGAATAAAATCCTTCATAGGTGTGCCCACTCATTTGTGCTTTATTTAATTCTAGATCTAGTCAAGTTGACAACCAAGAATAGCCATCACACACCCCAAAGGGAAAGCGGCTTAGAATTCTAGCAGAAAAGCCGTGTATATCCAATCAAATGATAAAGCCATAAAAATCACACACACACACACACACACACACACACACACACACACACAAAAAAAAAAAAAAAAAGCCCTGAAAGAGTCTAACTGACAACCACTCCAAGAGTTGGATGTGTTGGCAAGCAGCTGCAAACTGGATATCCTAGGATATCCTAGTGAGGTTATTATATTCTTGAAAATTATTGATACTGGCTCCAGATAACCTGATTTAGAACCAATAGTTTTAGCCTTAAATTTAAAAGTTAAATTTATGTCCCTCCATGGATCATAGCTCAAGATTTCTGATTTATATGAGGAACTTCAAATTATCCCTCAGAGATTCTGAATTTTTCTGCTTCCAAGGATCATTTTATCTGATTCTTCAACACTGGATTTACAGTGAATGGTTACATACATACTATTACTTTCTTAAACTAAATTGGAATATTAACTTGTTGCAGTTTTGAGTTGCAATGGGGATAATTGTAATTTAGATACCTATATGAATTGACCCATTGTGGTTTTAAAGTATTCTAAATTGGGAATAACAAGAATACTGCCACATAAAAGGCATAAATTTGAATGAACTATTGAGATTATAGAATTTATTTTCTATTTATAAGACAAAAAAGGGATTAAAGATCACTGTCAAATAAACAAATATTATAGAATCTGTACTGTTAAGACATACTAATGGGGAGTTTGTCCATACCCTGGATGATAGATAACTTTAAGATGCACAGTAATGATCAAAAGGGCATACAATACAATAGAGGCAATCTGAATGACAGTGGGGAAGTGCGGCCTGCATGCCTGTCTAATTATGTGGCTAAAACAAAAAGCTGGAGTTAAGAACAAGGGGTGGGGGAAAGCTGGAGGCCATTACAACCAAGGGCTAATAATTGGGAGATCAGGGAGCTAATTGTCTATAAAGTTGATAATACGAACGATGGAACAGCTCTGAATGTCACCTGGACTCAGAGGACTAAGTAACATGGACGATATTTAAGCACAAATGATACATGAAAAGGAAAATGTGAGCGTGCTACTAAAATGCTCGAAGATATATGTACTCAACATTTTCTTCAATCATGTAACACTGGTTGAACCCTTTGTACTTTTCAATGATGAATCAAGCAGTAGACATAGGTCAAATATTTTACAATAAATACAATAAGAAAGTTGGCCTCTGGTGATATGAGTAGAAAAAATAAAATAAAAAGCCAGCACTTAGTTCTTAGGAGTCTAGGTTAAGTAGACTTTAACTGGATAATATCACCCATTTTTCTAAAGTTCATGTTTAAAAGTAAATAGGTCATGTAAGTATAACCTTTGGTCATAGTATTTTTACAAAATACTTCATAATTCAGAACTAAATTTCAGAACTCAAAAAGTATTTTTAATTAGTCTGAGTTGGGATTAATAATTAGAATCAAAAGTGTAGCCAAAAAGACATACCTAAATCATCATGCTTCTAACAATGAAAATGACTAATTTTGCAAATCTGCCAGAGAGATTCCTAGAAACCAAGCTTACATAACATTATCATAAAATAATAACAACTGAATCTATTTGAGTAAATAAACTATTCCATGGCATTTTTTTATTCAGCTAACATTTTCTGACTTATTTCTATGTGTTAGGCACAGGGAAAGAAGCATAGTATGCCAACATGAATCATATTCCATTAATAGCTTGGAAATAATAACAGAAAATAACTTAGAAAATCATGTTCAAAGTCATTAGAAACTAACATAAATGTGTAACGTGGAACAGAAGGAAATTCCTCTGCATCAAAGCTATAAAGAACTGCTTCAGAGGGGGCAGCTACATTCTTTAAGAGACTCAGGAAAGAGTCTATAAGAAGACAGTTAATGGAAGAATTGAGCCTTAGAGTTTATTGAGGCAAGTTCCTTTAGAAATAAGAAGTATATAAGACTCTTTAAGACAAGGTAAAAGTATACACATAGGTACAGACACGGAGTACAGATGAACATAGGGTGTTTGAAGAATGAGGAAAGGCAATTTTGTTAGACCATGGAGCAAAGGAATGGACCGTGTAAGGTGGTGGTAGGCAGTAATGACCTGAAGAAGTGTTTTTCCAATCACATAGATCTTTGATATCGTCCCATAACTAACATCCTTTAATGGCTTACCTTTACATGTAGAATAAACTTTACTTTTGTATTGTGGTATGTCCTGAATAATCTTCATTTCTTTCCTTATTTGCAACATTCTTTTCCTTATATACTGGGCAACATGCTTTTAAAAACTGAGCAAATATATACTACGTTCCAGGAATACTTCATTAAACAAAAGCAGTTCTTCCTCAGGTCTTTGTATATGTTATTCACTTTAGTTAGAAAAAGCTATTCATTATTTTGCAATAACAGCTCTTGTCATTTAAATCTGAGCACCTATGCTCCTAAAGAAAATAACTTAGTATTTTAAATGAATGAATATCATTAACTACAAATCATTAGTATATTATTTTTATTTTTTAATCATACTTAGTTTTATTGAGTCTAGCTTGCCTCCCAAAAATCAATGTAATGTATGAGAACAGGAAATAAGCCTTTCTTTTTCACCATACACCTGACACCACAAATAACACAGGACCTAATACATAATAAATGCTAAGCGTTTTTCAGTTATCAGACGCACAGAGGATGCTGGGTAGATAAAGAAGCCAGACTGAAGTAGGAAAATCATAGAGAAGAACTACTTGCTTAATTATGGGAGGCAGTAAATGAGTTCATTGGATATGTTAAGTTTCAAAGTCTTTGAGTTTGGAATGTGAAGTTTACTGTAGTTTAAATCTAGTTAAAACAGGCATAATGTGGAAGGACAATAATGTTTTAGGAAATCATGAAGAACACCTTTCCACAATTGAAGTCAGATATGGAAATACACAAAGTTACCTGTGTGCTTTTAAAAGATTTGCTCTATTCTATTTTGTGATGCCATGTTTCTCTTAGAAAGTTATCAATCAATTAATTTCAGAAATAATATAAAATTATAATGTACTTCACAATCCATTTTAATTTCACATTTGAAACTAGAAGAAAATAGTTATAGATGGGAACATTCACTAATAAACTCTTGTTTACTTTTCTATAGGTACATCTTTATCCTTTACCTATACAATTATATAAGACCACAGCAACCTATCACATAATGTAAAGAATATTAACATTGGACTGTGGCTAAAGTTTTCCTGCCTGACCCACAGTCAGGACAAATCTCTGTCACCCGCCAGTTCCACAGCCTCTCAGACCCGACCAAGTAAACACAGAGACTTATATTGGTTACAAACTGTATGGCCGTGGCAGGCTTCTTGCTAACTGTTCTTATAGCTTAAATTAATCCATTTCTATTAATCTATACTTTGCCACATGGCTCGTGGCTTACCGGCATCTTCACATGCTGTTTCTCATCATGGTGGCTGGCAGTGTCTCTCTGACTCAGCCTTCCACTTCCCAGCTTTATTCTCCTCCTTGTCCTGCCTATACTTCCTGCCTAGCCAACGGCCAATCAGTGTTTTATTGATTAATCAGCAACACGTTTGCCATACATCCCACAGCATTGGACAGTTAATAGAAAATTATTTTCATTGCCAAATTCCCACAGCATGACATTTATAATTAAGATTAATGAAGCTGAAGGTTAAAGATTAGATAAATAGGTAATAGTTAAAAAGAAAAGGTTGAAGATAGAAATTACTTAGTCATTCCCAGTGAGGGTGATCTATAACCAGTCCTAAATATAGCATCTTCTAGCAACCTGTGTATATGTTTCTATAGACTACTAACTTGAATAGAAAACTTGATTGGTTTTTGAATAACATACTGCTTAACTGGGATGCAAGGGTATATCACCAAATCTGCCTGTAAAACTCATCTTTCAACTTGATCCAAAACTACACCGTTCATGTTTCCAATTTGAAAACACTTTTTCACACAAGTAATTCCAAGTGCTCACATCAGTTTATAAGAATATGATTTTAATTGAGCATATTCATTGCTTGGAAGACATTTATAGAACTCTGTCACATTCTTCTCTTGATATTTTCATTTTAGCATGCCATGACATTGTAGATTAATCATTTCCAATTGAAGGTTATGTGGAAGCATCTCAATTGCACACATAAATGAGTTTTTCAGTACATATGGAAATTTCCTTTGTTCTTGCCTTACAGCTCTCCTCCCCCTTACTCACTGTGGATCTATAGTTTGAGACTGCAAAACACAGGTGCTACAAACTTGAATGTCAATGAACGTTTCTTATTTTAACTTTGACACAAATAAAAGCATTAAATGAGCTTGCCATGAGTGTGTGCAAGAAAGAAGGAATCTTAAGATGGCTCCCAAGATGTCCTTGTATAAGAGCAGAAAGAGTGACATAGTTTCCATGAAAGTTTCTAGGGTTTGTCACTGTGGTGCATGAATTGTCATTGCTAATGCATAAGCAGATGAATACACCTGAATCATCCCTGTGACTGGGACTGAGCTGGAATTTTGAGGTGTCTCATGACTCTCGAACTTAGTGTAGAAGTTTGAGAGGATAAAATATCAAAGACTCTAATGTTGAGAAAAGATTTGATGTGTGCTGTTTCTGACTTGGAGAGGCCCTGTGGAAGATATGTGAGCAAACCTGAGATGCTCCAAGTGGCCTGTGGAGAATGGCCAGGAAGGAAAACACTTGGTCTCCTGTCCCACAATCGAAAGCAACTGAATCTTGCCAACAACAAGAACAAACTTGGAAATAGATTTCCCCCCAGAGCCTTTCAGTAAGAACTCTCCTGGCTGATACCTTCCTTTCAGCCTACAAAGCTGTGAGGTAATAAATGAGTGTTGTTTTGAGCTGTCATTTTTGTGGTAATTTGTTACAGATCATTAAAAAATTAACATGGATCACCAAAATTATGCAAATTTTTAAGTTATGCAATAAAATTTTCACTTGTAAGTTACATTTTCTCATAAGTTTAAGTTAAATCTGTTAGAAATGTTCATACGTCTGAAGCAAGACCGATTCCAAAGTCAGACATTTACGATAGTATTGAGTAGATCTTCCTCTTTTCTTAAAAATACAAATGTGACCAATGCTAATCTTTAAAACAGTAGTATGATAATGAACTTTGATACACTGTCTCTACTTCTGACAAAACATCATGGAACTGACAGAGTTAAGTCCATGGGTTATGAATTACCACAGCTGGATGAGTAGTTCATAATAAACCAAACTGACAGAATTCCTCATGGAGAATACTTTGAACACCTTTTCATCATTTTCCCATGTTCTGTAAATGTTTACAAGTCATTTTTCTCCATGTATATTTTGACACCACCAGTTACAACCTATTAGTTGATGCCACTTTGGGTGACACTGAGTTAGTTTTCTCAATTGAAAATTGTTTGTTTCCTACTTTTTCTGTGGGGACTATTTATATGGACTAAATCTTCAGTAACTTTACATTCAAGATTGCCTTGTCAAATAAGCATGTCAGACATGTGTGTTGATCAACAAGGACCATGGAAACCGCCCTAAGCCTCTGCTCAGTTTTTCAATGAACAGTTCTGGTGAAGTGATTTCTTCAGAAGAAAGCATTGCTTTCTAGAAGAAAGATGGAGACTCACAAGATTCGGGAAGAAAACAAAATTTACGAGGCTCAGGAAGGAAATGAAGCTTACAAGACTCAAGGAGACCCTAAAATTTACAAGAGTCATGAGGTCCCTCTGAGGGTTCTAAAAGTGATAAATAATTGTCAAGGAAATAAGACTCTCCAGTTGGCTGAGCTGCCTATAAGCTAGCTGTGTATGGCATTCCAAGGATGCAGCTTCCCTGAGTTGTCATCCAAGTTGGGGTGGTTTTTCATAATATAGCTTCCATTGAATCACTCGTGTGCTCTATAGTAACCCCTCATCCATACATCTTTAAGCAACCCAATAAATTCATTGGTTCACTAAGAATCACTTAGGTAGCACTGTTTCTTTGGTCTCCCATCCACCTAATAAAGAGAAGTATGTCCACACCACATGTGGACAAGTCACATAATAAGTACTGCTATCATTCTCAGCAATCACAATTATTCAAGCTACTGTTTCACCACAAGGGTAATAGTTAGGTTGGAGATATGATTCAGGAATAGAGTGCTTGCCTTGAATATGCAAATCCTCAGTTCAGTCCCTAGTAACACACACACACACACACACACAAATATACATGGTAACACACACACTGTAAAAGTTTTAAACATGTCTATTTTCACTAGATAAATATTTTCAATCATTACAATCAATCATCTTTCAATTACTTCAACATCATCAAATGGCTTTCTTGCTTGACTAACCAGTTACTCAGAAACCTTGTGTCTCTATTTGAACTTTTAATTTTTATGTGGAAATTGTTATTTAAAAAAAGATATCCAGTTTTGCCTAGTATCTTATGAGTTTGAAAAGCTGTGATGTGCACTTAGCTGTTTACCCTGATACCGATGTATGCTGTTTTAGTTTAGTGTAGCTATAATGTCACTGTATAGTACACACAGGACTTAGTCTGTGTTTCATCCTGAATACATGTAGCATTTGAGATATTTGGATTATAACTGTGTCACCGTGATTGGTAGTAGACTGAGCAGTCATGAGAAACTATGACATCATATACTGTCTCAGTGGTAGCTTTGTCTTTACAATATATAAATAGCCATAAGTAATCCATAATAAGTGATCATAACAGTCTTTTAATATAGATATTAACATTTGAATACAGTTTCAGAAGTCACGAGGCATCCTTCTTCCTTTGATTTGTATTCAACAATTTCAAAATATAAAATATACTCAAACAATGGATTTTTCAAAAGTAAGCAATACACCATATTTGGCTTACAACCCACAGTTGGAGAGCCCCAGATATAAATGTCATATAGTTTATGCTGTGGGATGTTCTGTATGTCAAGTGTGTTGCTGATTGGTCAATAAATAAATCACTGATTGGCCATTGGCTAGGCAGGAAGTATAGGCGGGACAAGGAGGAGAATAAAGCTGGGAAGTGGAAGGCTGAGTCAGAGAGACACTGCCAGCCACCATGATGAGAAACAGCATGTGAAGATGCCGGTAAGCCACGAGCCATGTGGCAAGGTATAGATTAATGGAAATGGATTAATTTAAGCTGTAAGAACAGTTAGCAAGAAGCCTGCCACGGCCATACAGTTCGTAACCAATATAAGTCTCTGTGTTTACTTGGTCGGGTCTGAGCGGCTGTGGGACTGGCAGGTGAGAGAGATTTGTCCTGACTGTGGGTCAGGCAGGAAAACTCTAGCTACAAGTTTATGCTTAAAAGAATAATGGCTGAGGTTATTGGTCAAAGTCTCTGTATGTTGCAATGCAATTCAAATTAAATATGAAACATGAAGAGCATAATGTGCTCACTTCAGAAGCAACGTATTTCCTCACACAATATTAAGGTTAAGCATTCCAACAGACAAATATTCCTTTTATGGCAGTCAATGGCTCAGAGGGTAAAGGCACTTGCTGCCATGCCTGATGACTTTAGTTCAGTCTCCAGGACCCACATGGCTGAGGGAACTAAGCACAGAGATGACTTGCCCAGACTGTCCTCTGACATCCACATGAGTAGACATAAAAACAAACAAACAACGTAAGAGATACTCCTTTATGTGTCCCCGAGGCAGCGTTTCTTGGTGTGTAACCCATGAGCCAAGCTTTTGAGAAACTGAATATATATTGAATTGAATATATATTCCCCTCTGATTTTATTTCATTAGGAATGCAAGCTTTTAATAAACTGTCCAGTTAAAACTTGTGTTTGCTAAAATTCAAGATCAACTTAGTATTATAAATTACCATATCAGTTATATAAATAGACATAAATACCCCCTAAATAAAATCTTTAAAAATAGAAAGACAAGGTTTTTGGAAGAAAATAAAATTTTGTATCCGATTTGATTCAGGCTCACAGAATAAGGATTTTTCTAACAAATTCATGTTAGGACAAAGCAGAAATACGAAACCAAGTCTTAAAGATTTATTAAATAGATGCAAACAATGCACATACACTCCATATACCTACCATGCAAACACTCAAACACACCTCACATACATACACATGTATATACATACATACACACACACACATACACACTGACACACCTCATATGCATATGCATGCATACACATAATCCCAGTCATACATACCTCATATAAATACACATGCATACACATACTCTCACTCATACACACCTCACATACATACACATGCATACACATGTATACACACTCAAACACACCTAACATACATAATTACTCATATAATTCACACACTCAAACACTTCACATACATGTACATGCATACATTCACACAAACAATTTTCTGTTACTCAATATAAAACTACATTACACATCTATTGAATTTTTCTAACATACTCTGTATATGCTATAATTTCAGGTATTAATGTCCATGGTTTTTAAGAGTTTTCATATTTGTATATAGGAAATTTATTCAGTACGAAAAAAGTAAAAGTTTCAAATATGATTTGAAATCTTGTTTCCTCCAAAAACCTTGTGTTTGATTTAAAACAAAAACAGAACTAAAAACCTTTATTCTTTGAAACTTTGAAGTTGAGGGCAAGATTAATATAAATGATATTTTTATTTAATCCTTACACAATACAGGGGTTTGGGAAACATCTTACATTTTAATTAAATTTTAAATGTTTTAAGATACATTTACATAAATCTAACTCTTAAATATGAGAAAAATAAACAGTAGTTGCTTAAGACACAGTACTGACCACAGAACAACCCAGGCTAACAATGACAATGATTTTTTTTTTTAAAGAACACATCTGGCCGTAATTGCTTATGAGAGCCTACATTCTGAAATCAAATTATAACCATGATGAAAATAAAGACTGGATTTTGAACATTCCTTCCCAGCCATATGCTACATAAGCATACCTTAAGATAAGAACTTAAACACATTGGAGAGCTCTGTGTTCTTGCTTAAGAAACCAGAGCTTTTACTAACTACATAAATAATATCCCAGCAGGAGCAAAATAATAATAAAAAATGTGAAAAATTCTGCTCCCTTAATGGTATTCTCATCCATGTCTTCCGATCAAAATGCATTTATTAGTTTCCCCGTTGCCAGTTACATGGAGCCAAAGCTTTGCATCCTGTATTAACCACAAGAGAGTTCCATGTTACCCAATTGTGTTCGGAACTGTCATCTACTCTAGTGGCATTGAGAGGGCAGATTCTAATTATACTTAACAGCCTCCAATGGTTGGATATCAGGCTAGTGAAGTTTGTTAATTTAAAAATGTACTCAAATAAAAGCTAACTTAGAAGGAAATCGGTAAGTATTCACAGGCAGTCTGTGGCAATGTGGACTAGACAGAGGCCCACTTTGTTATGAGATCTATTTGTGGGTTGCTGTTGCCACACTTCTTATTCAGAAGTCAGTACAGTACTGGTTATGGAACAGAGTCTTTCCAAACTCCTTGTCCTGAGCACATGAGTAATTAAATTCCCAGTTTCTTTTAAAGTTAGATTTGGTCAGACAATAGAGTGTTGGATACTAGATTGTCAGCACAAGCAAGTGCAAGACTTCACAGGCTAGCCCATCAAATGCGCTGTATGCCACCTGCCCCAAGCTTCATCAGACTCATATCGAAAAGACACAGCTGTGCAATATTGGAAGCTGTGTGATAATGATGAGACTCTTAACAAAGGTCACTCAGTGACTCAAAAAGACATAGCATCCTCCTGTCATTGCTCAGAGAGGACTTGTGGGCAATAATCAACTTCTGTGTGTGTGTTTTCAGTTTGAAAACCTTTTAAAGATTGTTGATTGATTTAACGTGTCTATCAGTGTGCCTGAGTGTGCATGTGCACCCTGTGTGTGCAGGGGCCTGTGAATGGCAGAGACCCTGGAACTGGAGTTACAGGTATTTTTGAGTTGTGATGTGGGTGCTGGGAACTGAGTCTAGATCCTCTGCAAGAATACTAAGTACTTTTTAACAGCTGAGTCACCTTTCTAGCCTCCAATACTGTTTTTTGTGTCAATGATCTCTTAATATAGGATTTCATATAGCCCAGGCTGGCTTCAAACTTTTTATTTGGCCAAGGATTGCCTTGAAGTCCTGATTCTCCTGCCTTTGTTCAGATCTCTATTCAATTGTAACTGTTGGGGTCAATTAATTTTGCAGGTATTAATACTTCACTTAAAGCAATTGGCAGGACACACAAAGAGCAGATTATGTTTCTTTCTTCGTTATGAAGCAAAGCCACTAACACTCTGCCTCCAAAGCCTGATTGATGGTCAACATCATTTTCTACTTGAGTCTGCAGTAAAGCTGAAAGACAATATCCTTGCTTTATCCACAGAAAAGCTGAGTCGTATTCAGTTTCTCCATCACATATAAACAGGTAAAATGACCATTAATTCTACAGATTTCATTCTTCTTGAATAACAACCCTCATAGTACAAAAGCATTTAAGTGAATGTTTTAAGAAAGAGAATAAACTAGAATAGGCTGAAACCTGAAAAGCCCTTGCTTCATCTGAAGATAGTCTACTCAGAGCTGGTAGAACAGTGGGGAGCTGTGGCAACCAATATTCATTCATTTTATTATAATTGCAGGTTTGAAGGAGTGCTGCTTCTGCAATTTCAGGAATGTTAGATCATGTTCCACAACAGCACTGACATGTCATTAAGCTCATTATCTGTTAAATCTATGGGGAACTTGCCTATAAAATGAAATTGTACAGCAGTGTGTCTTACTTTCAGAAGTGAATGAAGTATGAGGTTCCTTACGAGTTGCTTGCATCGTCTCTGTAAGCACCTGATTACAAGGAGCTTTTCCACTTAAATTTGCATCCCTCTAATACAGTGGACAGTGTTTTATTTCCCATGGTAGCTCCTCCAGAATTTTCTCCCCTTCCTAAGGGGAGAACTCTTAGGAACCCTCTGTTTCTCCTGTCAGCAGTCGGGCCCTGAGAAGCTGCAGAGCACTCTACTCGGGCTCGCTTAACTTCTTCCCCTTTCACCTGTCCTTATCCTTGTCTGTATGTCCCTTGTTACTTCCCTCACCAGAAGAGTCACTCTCCGTTATGTCTCTCCAGCCTTACAGTTGGCTGTGTGGACTCCCAGTACACACTCATAGGTATGTCTGTCTACGTATTCCCACTTCCTCCAGGTCTTCTATGTCAAGCTTCATTCTTCTTAACACATGCAACACTTCATTCCTTGCAATTAATTTCTCTCTCAGTCTAAAGCATATTTTATATACTCATTACACACTGGCATTGTATACACTCATGTGATTGGACCTCCCATTTCTAGTGGGATGAACTCAACAAGTGTCTTTCCTTTCTATACTATCTGTTTTCAGGTACCTTGTTTAGTGACAAAAAAACAGACCAAGATAGATGCTATTATTTAGTACAGAAATACTAAAAATATGCTGTTTATCACTGTGACTTCAGGAATCTAATGGCTGAACTAGCATCTCATCATCTTTAAGCAGATACACATGGAAAACTAGACCATTCCTTTCACTGGCCTTTGTTTGCACAGTGAGACTTTATCTGAGACTACAGAGGGTTTAGCTCCAGAAGCCAGTATCAGCAGGGCCAGGGCCAAGATCTGGTGGTTAGAAAGGTCTCAATGCTGTGACACCCACATTAGCCAGATCTCTTCTTTATAAGACAGACACAGTGTGAAGGGGCGGGTGAACCTTCTCCATTCTCACTAAGTCAGAATCATGGAGGCTGAAACAGACTTGAGTAGGACAGAGACAAGCAGACTATCTGGAGATCTGGATGCTGACTTAACTGCAAAGGACGGGTTTGCACAGCTTCCCTCCAGCATCTTCCCTGAGGACTAAGTGCTTTTTCTTACATTATGTCACCGTTTCCAAGTCTATTACAGAAATACTCCGTGAATCAAAATGCAGACTCGGTTGGCAGGGTTCTGTGTTTGACAGAGATTTGTTTATGAACATGACATAAGATTTTAAGCCTCGTTGGTAATTAGCTAGATTGAAATGACTAATATAAGCAAACTTTATGAAGATCAATATGCCTGAATTGTAAAATGTATACCATTTGCAGGGACCCTCCCACCCCCATTTTTTTCAAACCTTATGTGATATGAAGCAAAATGACCAAGAAATATAATTCAATATGATTCCAGAATTTACTCAAGTAGCAACAACTTAACAGAGATAAACAAAAAATATGTGCACAGTCTTATCTGACAAGGTTTTAAAGAATGACCTAATTTCCACTACAGACATGCAAATTAGCCTGCTCCTATGCCAACTTTTCAGACATTTTGTAACGTATTTTTTCCTCTCTACTTAAGAAACAGGTCAGACCCACATAGAAAAGCGGAACGTTTTTACTTCCTAAACATTCCTGAGAGAAATTTTCCATACTATAAAATCATTTAGCTAATAAATTACTTTTTAACAGAATAAAACACCCTAGATAAACCAATAAGATTCTATGGAAGATATGTGAGGAGTTTACAAAGAATCATTACAGACACTGAAATTTCACCTATTATGTAAAGTAATATGAGAACTTACTAATTTATTTGGACAGATGAAGAATGCTTTAGAAGAATTTTGAAATAGTATAATAAAAATAAATCTATTTATGTCTCCCCTCTGCATCACTGTAGAGTTTTTCCACCCCACCTCATTTCCCACCTGTTTGGAAAGACACATTCTGGCAGAATGTCCAGGACTTAATATCATTCCTAACCACACACAAATTGAATTCCTGCCTCATAGCATCAAATCTCCAGGGAATAAAATCTGGCCACATAGAAAGAACATAAACTGTTCCCTCACAAGATGGCAGATATTTGGCATACAGCTGCGAGTTTGTTTAAACAAGTTGATTAGTAGTATCACCTTGGCATGTTCCTTGTTTATAATCATTCCGTGTCATTTGCCTATAAAAAGTAGAAGCACACATTATGTTTTATGAGCCTGGTTTGAATCAATAGGGGCTTCCCTGACCTGACTCAGGAAAACACCGTGTGCATACAAACAAGAAGGACAAAGATACCAGCAACGGGTTTTAAATCTCACCAAAATTGTTAGAAGAAGGTTTTGCTTAGCTACTCTAGAAAGCATGGTTAAAATTTGTTATTAGAAGTAGAAATAATTCTTACTATACTTCCTGTCTAAACTCATTGTGGGTAAGTGGACCATGATATCATGATCTTTGAATATCACTTTAAAATACTTCTTACCAGGAGAGATAGAAGTGACGTATTAAAATATTTTTGAAAAGGCAATAAGCTAACTAAACTGGCTTGATGGTAGGTGCTTAATAATTGGATGTTAGAACTCTGACACTTTTTAGCAAAATTAAGCTCATGTCTATTTCTACAAGGGCTGAGCTAATGGGAAATTGCTTTTCTCTCTCTCTCTTTATTCATCAGCTATCTTCCCTTCTAACCTAGCTCAAGGATTATTTAGCCCTCCTTGTTTCTTTATATGTTCTCAATTCTCACCCATTACTGTTCTTGTAAGACCACAGTCCCTTACCCTTTTTATTCTAAGCATCGGAGGTAAAGCAACACTGTTCTGTACTATGAACGTGCGCATCTTCTGGTCTGACATTCAAGGTGACCTGTGACAGCTGAGCCTCCACCAGCTTTCATGATTCTGAGCCTATGGCACATAACTGGCTGACACAAATGTGTTTTTCTATTAGCAAATCATCAATATGGATTAGTTATCATTTTCCTTACCATTTTCTTTGCTTTGACCTCTTCTAGCTATGTCATGAAAAAAATAATAATTCTGAAGAGAACCCTCCCTCTCTGATCATGCTTTGCCCATCTTGCTATCTTTTCTGTGTGTTTGTGAAATGAAATCTTGCCTCATGTATACCTTCCTATGCTGGTCTCGGCTTAGTACACTGGCCATCAGCAGACAATCTTAACCTTCTCCCCAAGCTAGAGTTTCTCTATGGAGGTGGTTCTCAACCTTCCTCATGCTGTGAGCCTTTAATAGAGTTCCTCATGTTGTGGTGACCTCCAACCATAAAATTATTTTGGTTGCTACTTCATAACTGTAGTTTTGCTACTGTTATGAATCGTAATGTAAGTATCTTTGGAGAGAGAGGTTTACCAAAGGGATCGCAACCCACTGCTTGAGAACCACTGCTCTAAAGCTCTGGGATCATCTTCTTGCTGGATATTGCTCTCTCAGTAGTACTGGATCTTGACACTTAGATATGTCTTCTTTCAACGTTCTCCTCCCTAGCTCTACACCAGGGAGAAGAGCCATGTTATCCCACTGATGATATTAACACTACAGCTATTATCAGATAAATTACAAACAACAGTAATTACTAAGACTGTTAAATATTCATTACATGCCAGGCACACTAGTATTAACTCAATATTCACAAAACACTCTGTCAGATAATTACCATTATTAACATCTAATGAAGAAAGGCTCATGTAAATTTCCAGGATCACATAGTATCAGATGGGTTTTCTGTCTTTGTATCCTAAACATTTAAGAACCTCCCTATATGGAGTGCACCTTGGCATCCAGAGTGAGAGTCACTTTATCTTCCCATTTTCTTGACTCTTTTATTGTGTTTGTAGTAGCTTCTGCTCTTTATAATTCTCATTTACCTTTCAAGCAGACCTCTCCACATTCTCATTATTTCACTTGCATGGATATGGCATTCTTTGATTCTCATGCCATTCAGCCTAGCCTCCCTGACCTGGACCAAAACCCCCTCTATTAGTAATACAGATATTACTAATATCAGAATAAGTCACTTCCCTGGTTTCAGTAGTTCTCAGTTACTTTTGGGATAGAAACACAAGTTCAGTAGAGACACTGCCTTCCTCATCAAAGCTCACTCTGGTCACCATTCTCTCCCCATGAATGGCCAGGAGACTGGAGATCCAAAATTAAGCCTGGACTGTATCTAGAATTAAGGTTTGGTGGTATATTAGGATCATGAGCAGGATAATTAACTTTCTCAGGCAATTTAAACTTGGTGCCTAAAAGTAAGAAAGAATGAGTTTCCAAAATATAATAAACCATCAGTTATATTTTGGAAATAATGTGTTTGGGAAACCCAGTGAGCATCTCAACACTTTAGCAAAAGGAATTTGATTTAGGTAAAAACTGTAAGTTAACAGAACTGAGGAATGGTATCAGCTCCAGCACTGTGGCCATTTCTTGACCTGATCTTGTGAATTTGATTAGCTTCCAATATTTCTTGGAACTCTCTCATTAGGTGCAAATCCGAGGAAAACCACCTCCCATTTACTTGGTTTCCTTGTTTGCCATGAGGAGAATCTTGAAACCTCCTTTTGGAATCATTCCTCTGGTGTCTGCATCTGGGGGCAGGGGGTGGGTGGGTGGGTCATGTGACAGGCAACTGTGCAGTCTGGAAAGGCAGCAGCAGGTAGCATGCTGTCTACTGGGGCAGCAATGAAGTAATGGTGAGCCAGATGCCAGCGGGCCACTGTGGCTTAATAAAATCACCACCATGTCCAGTAAACCAGAGGAAGATCTCTTTTAGGACACAGAGTAAAAGAACATTTGAAAAACCATTCAACTGCATTCTGGAATAATGACTTAGCCTTAGGGCATGTCCGTTAGAGCATTTAAGAGTCTGAGTTCTCACTCCAAGGACGAATACTGCACAGAACTTGAGAAGTACTGTTTAGCAACTTTACTGACACCAAAACACTTATGGGTACTTGGAAAACTCAAATTCTGCCAGAAATAGTAAATGCATGCTAGTTTTCCGCGTGCAAATGATCTGTTACGGCATTACTAACTCTATGATGGGAATATTTGTAGCACAGGTAAAATTCTTTATAGGCTACAACTGTGTTACTAAAATAGTGTTCAGTATGTGAGAGACACCTAGAAATGGTTACTGTCCTTAACACAAGTGGAAAAGAGAGCCAAATTAAATTAACTTGTTAAGAAATTCAAGTGCAGTATATGCGCTCGTTTATTAATCCACTGTTTATTAGTTCAAAACTGTGCACTGACTCCTGGACACTGGGCTGGATTCTGGTGATGTAATGTTGCAGCAGACACAGTTGGCCACTGCAAGAGAAGAAAACAGAGGTAGCACCTACTAAGCTGAGGTATTTTTTATAGGTTAGACACTTACGTTGGTTTTTAAATGACTTAACTCACTTAACTTTCATAATGTAATCATGAAATTTATGGTTCACTGCATTTGATAAGAAAGTGTATCTCAAAGATTAATGTGGTTTGCCACAGCCATAAAGACAGGAACTTACAAGGCCAGCATTTCAATTTTGTGCTCAATCCAGTGGTATCATTCTTTAATCTTCCACTATTCAGCTATGACACTGGAGTTTTTTAATATCAACTTAAGCATGTTGGCTTGGACTTCTTGAGAAGGAAAAGACCTATAATCTCTTAGTTGCTTATTTAAAATATGTATGGATTATTTAATATCCATTAAAATTTATATATATATCAATGTAAAAATTTGTTCTAATATAACCTTAAACTATTTTGGATATAATGTTTCTATAAACACATGTAGGCACAGATTGTCTTATGCCATGTTATTTCACATGAAATTGTTGGGGTGAAAGCTGGATAAGGGCATAAATTTTGCCTTGACTATTTCTACTGTAATTGACAACCTAATTATTATCATCACTCAATTGCTTCCATTGAAGTCCAAATCTATTATTCACCAAATCTATGTATGTTATCCACTGCTCATGGCTGAAGATTAGTCTAAATTCTGGAGACCCAGAACACCAAGTTTCAAAGACCAGGAGTTAGTGGCTGTCCCTCATCCTTTCTTTTTCTATTTTGCTAATTTTTTTTGTCTCATTTCTTTATTTTGTGCATGTTTTCCTTTGGAGATGAAGGTATTTGTGGTTGTTACACCTGTTGGTATGAACTAGGAAAGGTGAGATAATAAATCATAAGAGTAGGTTTTAAAAAACACCAAAATGACTGCTGTACAGTCACAGCTGTTTCAGTGATGACCTCCCAACCTTAGTCTCCCCTGTTGGGATGCGTCCATGAAATGCTCCTCTAGGTTCATGTGGTGAGTGTTTCATCTGTTTCTGGTGGCAATATTTTTGTGTGAATGTGTGTGTGTGTGTGTGTGTGTGTGTGTGTGTATGTGTGTGTGTGTGTCAGGGTGGGAGGCTTCTAATACCTTTAGGAAATGGGGCCCAGTTGGAAGAGGCAGATCCCATAGTCCTGGTGTGGAAAGTTGCATGTGACCCCTAGACCTTTGCTGCTTCCTTCTAGCTGCTATGATGTGTGCAGCTCTACTACACCACTCTCCTATCATACAGCTAATACTGGGAACAGAATGAATAACTCTTCCTTGTGCCATTTGTATGTCATGGACTTAGTCGCAGAAAGGAGGAAAGTGACCAAATACCATCCTATAAAGGAATCTGCCCCACTTTAAGACTCATTTAACTCAGATATTTGATTCTGAGTTGCTTTTAAATAGATAATTTTTGATAACTCTACATCAACCCTTTAATAAATAACTTTTTTTTTAACTTTTTTTTGTTTGTTTTTTGTTTTTTTGTGACAGGGTTTCTCTGTGTAGCTTTGGGCCTTTCCTGGAACTCGCTCTGTAGACCAGACTGGCCTTGAACTTGCAGAGATCTGCCTGCCTCTGCCTCCTGAGTGCTGGGATTAAAGCCATGCACCACTACCACCCGGCAATAAATAACCTTTTTTAAAGATTTAACTTGAATTAAAATATGTAAAAACTACCAGACCTGTGTATGTTTCAAATAAACTTAATTGCACTGCACCTCGCCCATTGACAGTACACTGTAATCCAGACTGCTTATCTTTTCATAATGTCCCTGGCCACTGCCCTAAGTTCATTTTATACTGTTCTTCCCAGTGCTCACCATGTTCCACACACAGTGGCCTGCAGCTGTTCTCCACACACACTGTACCCTTCACACTTATGTCTTTGCACTCACTACTTCTTAGCACACTCACACCATTTCTTCCCACTGGTCTTCTTGCTATTCTGAACTATTTCAAGTGTCACCTCCTGAGAGAAGACTTCCATCATTTTACTTTTAAGCTTCTCTTCAATCTTTACTGTGTTCCATGCATTTACTCTCTTTCGTGTTTATCACATAAGATTACCAACTTTAACTTGGTGTATGTATTGGTCACCTACTTCCTTCGATAGTAAGTGACATAGGACGATCTTTGGTTTAGTCACGGCTCTATTCCCCCGGGATCTCTTGTTTTCTTTTCCATGTCTGTAGAATACAGAACACAGAAGGTAATTCTTGGTAGCAAGAGATTCCACCGAGACAAAATGATGATGTGTGCAGATTCTCTGCCTTTCTAGTGTTCTTGCAGTCCTTTATTAATTTTCACGTTTCTCAATTGACATTTTCATTTCCTCTACCACTTTTCACATACTGTGCATCTGCCACATACTATGGAAAGACTAGAATTGCTTTCTATTGTTTTTTAATAATTTAACTTTATCTTATGTACATTGGTGTGAGGGTGTCAGGTTCTCAGGAACTGGAATTACAGACAGTTGTAAGCTGCCATGTGGGTGCTGGGAATTGAACTCAGGTCTTCTGGAAGAAGAGGCAGTGCTCTTAACTGCTAAGCCATCTCTCCAGCCCCGTAGACTTGTTTTTTTACAATTACAGCATCTCTCCAATGTATTCTCCAAACAAATAACTTATTTGAATATGGTGTATTTAAGACACCATGGATTCAATTTTTCTCATTTTAAAGTTGTACATACATGAGGCTTTTATTTATGAGTATATTTTGTAGTGTTGTAAGATAATAAAGCTAAGATCAACAATTTATTATACAATAGATTATATTTAGTTTTCCTTGGTTGATTTCTAATACATTCAATTCTAGCTATACCAAGAGATGTTAATTTGGGAATTTGGGGGTGGGGAATAATTCAAATATTCTTTACACAGATGCTCACATCTAGGTGAGCCAGGTTTGCATTTTAGAAATATGAATGTGATAGAAAATAATTTTGTCCTGTCTGGGTAATAGAGGTATCTTCTGTAGATGCTAGCTACAACTTTCACTGAGTTATATGTGAGAAAGCTATCCCTGGAACAAGCAGGAAGGAGCTGGGTCCTTAAAAACAAAACAACAAGAACTTTCCAGCACTCCATAGGTAAACACAAGACCTGCTCAAAAGCTTTGCCAATATCTGTTTGCATTAAAAAAGAATATAATAGATTTCTTAGTATATCTAGAAATATACAAAGTAGTGTACTCTTAGTTCAAACATATTAAAATTTTCATAAACAAAAGATGAAGCATGAGTCTTTATGAAAATACTATGTACTCAAATATGTAAGTCATCTGTACATCTATATCTACCTTGGCTTTCAAACGTACTTGGTTTAGTTTAGTGATGTTATCAGGAGGCATTTCAGACATTACAGATTACACAGGTTTGAAGCAAACCCTAACAAACTGCTCCACCCTGCAAGAAGATCAATCCACAGAGCTTCACTAGGAAGGGTGAGATAATAACTCCTGACTCCAAATATAAGTCTGATTATGGAGACCTTTTATAAAATACACAAATAAAAATACCATTTTCTGCTCATGGTTCCCAAGTTTATAATGTTTCTGTCCTACACAATTCCACTATAATGGTTTCTCATAGTATCAAATTCAGGACATGTCCAAAACAAACAATTCCACATTTTATGCTATAATTGATCTGAAATATTTAACAGTAACCATGAATATTGTCTATAGTTAACATTTAACAAATGTTTTAATTAAAATACGTTTAACTCACTTCCCACTATTTTCTTCCCTCAAGTCCTTCCCAACTATCCTCTAACCCCCTCTCATGACCCCTGATTCTCTAGTAGATAATCTCTTTTCCTTGAGTTTTATTTTTAAATATACACATGTATATGTGTATATATACATATATATGCATATATATATATATATAATTTACCGAGTTCATTTTTGTTGCTTATGTGTATGTATTATTAAGGCTCTGCATTGGACAGTCAATAAGAGGGCTGTTCTCAGGGAGAGGCTAATTCTCTTTCTCCCAGCAGTCAGTAGTTGCCTGTAGTTCTTTGTCTAGAGGTGGGAACCCACAAGATTTAGCCCCTTCCACACTGACATGTCTACTGATACTGCCATTCTCCTGGCCTTGTTTACGCAGCAATTTCTGGGAAAGACTTTCCCAGCAGGCTTCCTGGTATCCTGCCCCTCACAATCATTCCACCTCTTCTTCTGTGACATTCCCGGAGCCACAGATGCCCGATGTAGCTCTACCTTCTGGATCTAGCCTCCCTACACTCTGGTGATCTCTGCATTTTATGTCCAGTTGTGCTTTTCGTGATGATCTTCATTTGCTGTAAAAAAGATGCTTTTTTTTAAAAAAAAAAAAAATGAGAAGTGGTAGCTAAACTTATATGTGGATATTAACGTGAGATTCACAGTGTAGTAAAGAGTTGTGCTCAGCTAGCCAAGTGATGGTAGTTGAATCTTTTCTAAGGTGCTGTGGGATGTTCTGTATGGCAAATGTGTTGCTGATTAGTCAATAAATAAAATACTGATTGGCCATTGGCTAGGCAGGAAGTGTAGGCGGGACAAGGAGGAGAATAAAGCTGGGAAGTGGAAGGCTGAGTCAGAGAGACACTGCCAGCCGCCACAATGACAAACAGCATGTGAAGATGCCGGTAAGCCATGAGCCATGTGGCAAGGTATAGATTTATAGAAATGGATTAATTTAAGCTGTAAGAACAGTTAGCAAGAAGCCTGCCACGGCCATACAGTTTGTAACCAATATAAGTCTCTGTGTTTACTTGGTCAGGTCTGAGAGGCTGTGGGACTGGCAGGTGAGAGAGATTTGCCCTGACTGTGGGCCAGGCAGGAAAACTCAAGCTACACTAAGGTCCATGACAGCACTAGTCCCAGGAAGCTGGCTAGGTTTCCAGTACCTGGCATGATTTCCCTCCTGTTGAGTAGTCCTTAAATTCAACTAGACAGCTGTTGTTTGCCACAGACATGCAAGTGCCACTTACTGCACCTTTATGCATATCTTGTCATGCTTGAAGTTTTTGTGGTTCATAGGTGTTGCATCTGGGTAAGGCAGTATAGTTGTTTCCCTCCTCTGAGAGTTTACATAGCATTTTCTGGAACCATGGGAGCTAGGCTGCAGGTGAGAGGCTTTCAGGTCAGACCCAACAGGAATCATAAAAGTCCTACATCCTAAGTGTGTGGTGTCTTCAGCAACAGAGACCTACTCTCAACCCCGAGGGGCAAGCGATGACTTCATCAATAATCTATACTGTTTTGGGAGTCACTTGAACCACCCAGTCCAACATATTACTCCACAGATAGTTGCTCAGCAGGGCTCATTCATTCACAATAGCTGAAAATGGAAACAATTTAAATGTCCTTCAACAGATGAATGGATAATAAAAATGTGGCACGTGTACACAATGAATACTATTCAGCAATAAAGAAAAATGAAATCATGGAATTTTCAAGGAAATGAACGAATCTAGAGAAAATTACATAGAGTGAAGCCACCCAGATCCAGGAAGACAAAGCCACATGTTCCCTCTCATAGTGGTTCCTAGCCCCAAATCCTCAGATAGGATTATAGGATATTGAGTAATTGCAAAAACAAAGACAGCATAAAGGTATCATGGGGGGAGTAGGAGAGAAAAAGCAGGATACAGGTGATATAAAGTAAGAAATGTAATAACACGGGTGGCTGGAACTAGAAAGGACAGAGGGAGGTCAAAACAGAAGGAGGAGGAGAAAAAGCGGAAAAATAATGCCAAGATTGCTTGATAAAGCAATAAGAAATCATTATTTATTCTATATTTACCTAAAATTATATATAATACATATATATAAATACATATAATATATATAATACATATAAATTTATGTGTATACATACAGAGAGAAAGAGAGAGAGAGAGAGAGAGAGAGAGAGAGAGAGAGAGAGAGAGAAAGTTAAGCTACTTGGACTGACAATGCTACCCACAAAAACTATAGCCAAACAAAAACCCCAGTCCCAGAAATCTCTATTCAATTAACATTTGAAGATAACTAAATATATGACTTTTATTTAAAAGTTAGACATGTGAAAGAGTGCTTCAGCCAAGAACTCTTACATGCATCTACTTAATACCACTGCATTTTGAAGACAATGGAATTCACAACCGAATGCAAATGCTGGTAGCTCTTCTGTGCACCTCTTACTATGTAGAACGACAAAATTCAGAGAGTGTCTGGCAAATGATCTGCCCTGAGACTATGTTTGTAATCAAAGCATCAAGCAGAATATAGATATATACAGTACCTCCCTAATAAGAGAACATTGTTACATATAAAACAACCAATGACTAGAAACTAGCCTTGAAAAACAGGAAAAAACTAATAAAACCCAGAGCACTCCACTGTCGGCAAGGTGGCATAAGGGCTGAGCTTTTTCTTTTTATTAGAATTGGCAGGCCAAGAGCCCAGGAATGCCTGTCCTGTGAGATGTATGTACTGACCTCAAAGGGTGAAATGCAGGGCTGTATTTATTCAGGTGAAAAAATACAAAGCTTGCGTGTTGTTCAGCGATGATCAAACAAAGAAGATTCCAAAGAATGTTCTCCATTGTGTGGCTTTCAGACCTCAACCGCTGCATTTCCAGAATGTTGTGGCAAGCCAGAAACATCAAAAAATTTTAAGGTCAGTGACAATTTTACACAAAACAGTTTTTCAAGGAGGGGATATTTGTAATATTTCTATGTAAGTAATATTAAGAGAATTTTTTTTCTTTAACTTTCCTAGTGAGGAGATCCAGTGCGTTCAGTTCTGGATGGAGGATTAGAATGGTCCTTGGTTTCCACTTTGCCAACTTCACCGGGATAACATATTCAAATTATTTTTTTATAAACCTCTTGCACACTTCCTAAGGGATGGATATAAGACTCAAGCCCAGAGCTGAAGAGTTTAGAATAGTAATTCCCATCTCAGTGTCAATTCTCTCCTCTGTATAACTTTCTTCAATAATTAGCTAGTAATATGATCTTCCATAAGTCTCAATTTTCTTACTTATGAAATGAGGAAATTAAAACAGATCATTTACAAACCTCCTTTGAGATAGGAAACTCTGGGATTCTACAATAAATAACTTCAGGAGTTCCAAAGTTGAGAAGATCCTGGGTGGCAGAACAGAGTTTGACATGGAATGTGAAATATGGGGTTTTAATAAACAGAATGGAGAGAGGGGCACATTCCAGGACTATGGGACTGGGTGAACTTGGGAGAGCTGATGTAATAGTTTTACATGCGACCAACCTTCTAGAGAGGATCCTCCTGATCAGGAGAGAGGAAGCTGATTGGCAGGCTGAGCCAGAGAGTGGGGCGGCTTGATTGTCTAGCAGGGGGTCCAAATTTTATTTTAGAAGCAAAACTAATTTCTAAGGAGACTAACTTTTATAAAGTGTATTCTGTCAAGATTAACAAAAACAATAAATATGGGTGTCTCCAAAGAGGTAGACTTCATGTGAGATCACTCTATCCATACAGGAATGAGTTGCCAAAAGTTGGTTCAGTCAGGAGTTAAAGGAGGTAACAAAGACCACCTTCTCAGTGGAGTAGCAAAGACATATCCAATATTCATATTTTATTTAAACATTCTCCTTCCTTGGAATTGGGTATTGATGTACTACCACTGCACCATAGCCTAATGGTTATTACTTATTATTGCTAAAATATAAACCAGTAAGAGCTGCAATACCTTTCTCTGTGTGCAGTAAGATGGCAAGTTGTTTTTTCACATGTATTGGATGCTACATTGAACTAACAAAGGATTTAACTCTCATCATATTTTCTAGGAAGTTAGAGGATAGTATTTGTAAGCAAATAAAAGCAGCTAGTAACAGCTTCACAATGGAGACAGAGGGGAAACTCAACAGGCCAGGGCAGTATCTGAGCAACTAAAAAGCTAAAATGGCGTGAAATGTGAATCTCATTAGATGGGACAGAGTCTGAAAAACTCTCCTAGGATTTGATTCTAACAGCATTAAAATAGAATTGCCATCAAAGTTGCCATGGATTTACTTAATCTTCAACACATAGGCTATACTTGCTTGCTTAGTATAAATCTGCAATTAAACTATAAAAATGGTTCTTAGCGCATTACCTCTGGGATCCTTTGTTCAAAGTTAGTTCCCACAAGAAGATGAAAAATATTGAGAACCCGAATCACTCAGTATTACTTGTGCCAGATCCACAGTGGAGATCCCAAGGCAGGCATATTTAACGAGGGAGTCAATTGCTGCCTCAGTTCTAATTTGGCCTTTTCCAGTATCCAATATGTTTCTCTCAAATGAACTGGTCTGTAGGGAGCTTCAAAACTCAGGGTGTGTGAAGAAAAGGAACAGTGGGGGTGGGGGAGGATCAGCCCTACGACAGTTTTGTGTGAGCTTCAATTTCTTACAAAGTTATGTCAATTGAATTGCATGGCTTAAATTAACCACATAAGCACCTTAATTAATCAAAAATTCCCCTTAATACCAACTATCACACATACTACCATTTTACTGTGGGGTAGCATATTTCTGCATTGTCCTGCATATGGTCCAAATTAGCACCTGCAGAGTTCAGTTATTAAATGAGAAACAGCGCTTTACTTGACCTGTGGAGTTCTTGTATACAAGAACCTATCCAACAGCGTTATGCCTTCCCTTATCAGATGTGTGTGGTATGACATAATGAATGTAATACTTCAGTGCAAATGGCAAGATTTCAATTCCCAAGCATGGGGTCATGTTTCTCAGTTCCTTGTTTTGAAAGCAGACATTATGCATTGGGTAGCTCATGTTGAAGCCCTGGATTTTTTCCCCCTTGGAGATCTCAAACCAAATCTGAGAAACTAGTAACCCAAATTTAATAACAGTTGGAAAATGTATGTGCTGAACAAGAACTTGGTAGATTAAGTGATGAAAACGCCAGAGGAATGCTAGGTGAATGTGTGGGGCCAAACCAAGATCTCTTTTATCTGGAAAATCTGTCAAGGTAAATTGTGTTGTTTAGAACATTAAATTCTAGTATTAAGATCTCTTTTTGTTTGCTGCTTTTATAAAGCAATGTTCAGGTCCAAGTCCAAAATGATTTTCCAATATTGTTTAAATTATATTTAATCACACAAGCCAGTATAATTAAAGTGGTTAATTGTTGTCTCAGTTGTAGTTTGCTTTTTCCTAGGAACCAGTGTGTGGGGTTTTATTTGTGTTTGTGAATCATACTATTTTATCCATTCTTTTGGAATAAATGTAAAAACACACACACATAAATCTCTTTCTGTCTCTCTCTCTCTTACACACACACATACAGAGACACAAACTCTCTTTCACACATACACACACACACACACACACACATCTGAAATTTAATGGACAGAGAAAGTTTTTTTTGTTTGTTTGTTTGGTTGGTTGGTTGGTTCTTCGAGACAGGGTTTCTCTGTGTAGTTTTGGTGCCTTTCCTGGAACTCACTCTGTAGCCCAGGCTGGCCTTGAACTTACAGAGATCCTCCTGCCTCTGCCTCCCGAGTGCTGGGATTAAAGGCGTGTGCCACCACCGCCCAGCTGAGAAAGTTTTAAGAGTGCAAATAGACAAAAGAGAAAGATGGATATCTATTTGCTTCGGAAAGGAATATTTATGTTAGGTAGTAGTTATAATAAAATATGTTCCTGCATTTGTGTGTATGTGTGCATATATATGTGTCTGTGT
Source organism: Peromyscus eremicus (assembly GCF_949786415.1). NCBI lineage: Eukaryota > Metazoa > Chordata > Mammalia > Rodentia > Cricetidae > Peromyscus > Peromyscus eremicus. The sequence continues at coordinate 86,864,156 of NC_081426.1, read as the reverse complement.
GTGGTAGGTATGTGTTCCTGCATTTGTGTGTATGTGTGCATATATGTGTCTGTGTGTGGTAGGTATGTGTGCATGTGTGTAGAATCCAGGGTCACCCTTGTGCTTCCTTCTGTAGCTGCTCTTTCACTTTTTGTTAAGGAAGTGTCTCTCACTGTACTTGGAGGTTAGTTACTTTTTCGTCTGGAGAGGCTCCCCAGCAAGGCCCAGGGTCCCTCCTTTCTCTAACACTCAGTGCTGGTATCACAGCCGCAGCCATCGCACATCGCTTCTTGACCAGGGAGCTGGGAATCAAACTCTGGACCTTGTGCTCCTGCGGCAAGCCCATTACTAACTGAGTCATTTCCCCAGCCCCAATAAAAGGGTTTTAAGATGTTCAAAAACTAGTATTCCTCAGTTCTCGAGGCTTCTCTTTTCAGTCGCCTGGAATCCTGTTGCTTGGCAGCCTGTGCTCGCATGCGCGGACACGACTTCAAACAACTCTACCCAACAAGCAGCTCAAAGCTACAGGGCCTGTCCTACCCAGCCTGGACAGGGCTGCTCCCAACAGAGCATCAACCCTCTGGCCAGCAGAGCTAGATTGGTTATGTCCAGTCTGCTGACACTTCAGGATATATGGCCAGAGCAACTATGGTTCTTCTTATGACCAATCCAAAGCACTAGGGCACTCAGCCAGCTCCCCAGGGATATGGTTCCACTGGAGACTACGGCAGCAGCCCAAGCTCCCGATCTTCTTATGGGCGGCAGTCCTCCTGTCCTGGCTATGGCCAGCAGCCAGCTCCTGAAAGCACCTCAGGAAGTTATGGTGGCCGTTCTCAGAGAGGCAGCTATGGGCAGCCCCAGAGTGGAGGCTATGGCCAACAGTCTGGCTATGGTGGACAACGAGAAAGCAACAGACAGTAACTAGGCTCCCATAATCCACCTCAGGGTTATAGACAACAGAACCAGGACAACACAGCAGCAGTGGAGGTGGTACATGGGGTGGTGGAGGCAACTATGGCCAAGACCAGTCTTCCCTTGAGGGATGGAGGCAGTGGTTGGTTATGGCAATCGGGACCAGAATGGTGGTGACGGTGGCGGCTATGGGGGAGGTCAGCAGGATGATGTGAGTCATGGCAGAGGTGGTGGAGGTGGTTACAACCAAAGCAGGGATGGCTATGAACCCGTGGAGGTGTCTCAGAAGGTGACAAGGTGACCATGAAAGTGAAGTGACTGTGGCGGCTTCAATACATTTGGTGGCCCTAGTGATCAAGGATCATGTCATGGTTCCGACCAGGATAATTCAGACAACAACACCATCTTCGTGCAAGGCCTACCGGGGAATGCTACAACTGAATCCGTGGCTGATTATTTCAAGCAGATTGGGATTATTGAGACAAGAAAACGGGGCAGCCTATGAGTAATTTGTTCACAGACAGGGAAACTAGCAAGCTGAACGGCAAGGCAACCATGGCTGGGGATGATTTCCCAGTAGAGGTGGTGGACATCGGGGAACTGGAGACCGGAAGTATTCTAATTCTACCTGTGAGAACATGAACTTCTCTTGGAGAAATGAATGCAACTAGTGTAAGGCCCCTGAGACAGATGACCCCGGAGGGGGACCAGAAGGCTTTCATATGGGGGAGATGACTGTCATGGCATATATAGGAGGATATGATCTGGGCAGCGACCAGGGCCCAGGTGGTGTCCCGCAAGGGCTTTCGAGGGGGATAGGGTGGTGGGGATAAAGGCGATTTTGGTCCTGGCAAGATGGACTCCAGGGGTGGGCACAGACAGGAGAGTAAGGAGAGTCCATATTGGCATGGCTCAGGAAGTTCTAGGACAGCTCTTCTTCCTGTACCCAGTGTCAACTTCGTTATTTTGTAAACTTTCAGTTCAGGGTTGCCCATGAAGTTTTTTGTGTGTATGTCAACTACTGTAATTGTAACCACTCTGGTTCCCATTAGAAATCATCATTTTAGTTTTAAAAAAAATCTAGTATTAATGACAAATTATGAGTATGTCTAACCCACTATATAAAGAGCTAGGATACAGATTTAAGTTACTATATTAGATGTAGATAATATTATTTTCTATGAAATCATTAAAATACTGTAACTAATGTATATGCTCTAAAACTTAGGAAAAGAAATTTTATAATGAAGGAAGGGAATTACCCCGATGACACAAAAGCAATTTAAACAAATATTTATTGAGGGTGAATGGAAATAGTATACGCTCAATAATATGCCAGAAAAAAAATCTTTAAAAATATAAAACTATACTTAGATCATATAGTGACTTCTCACTCTGACGAAGTTAAATCAATTGTATGGTTGGTAGGGAAAATATGAAATAACAATTTCAATGTAACAAAAATTAAAACAAACATATACATAAGAAAAGTCCCGCAATGCCCCTGAACAAAGGAAATGTCACATGCATTCAGCAGCTTACATCCTGGAAAACCAGTCATACCACAGAAAGATAGAAAGATACAGCGCGTTTTGGCAAAAGTTTAGAGATGCACGGCCACTCCTGGCAAAGTTGGGGAGTAGTTCTCAGAGACGATAGAACTTTAAGCTATTAGGCTACCATTTAGAAGGCAAATGTGAACAAATAGGTTTGAAGTCGATGAGAGCCAAAAAGTTATAAAAGTTGACTTATCAGCCAAATGTTGAAATACTGGAACTAATGAGCACTCCTTACAACTTAGAAAAAGAAATTTAATAATACAGAAAAAGAAATGGACTATATTTTCATGATAACACATAAATAACATATATATCTCTATATATGTAACATATATATGCATATATGGAGCATTTTCTATGCACAAGAGATGATGAAAATTATATATGGTTAACAAAAATCTCAGAAATATCTCAAACCCAATCATATAATCAAAAATACAAAATTATACACACTTAAAACCCAATGAAATATTATTTTTCAAGTCAGGTGCTGTTCTTGTTTTCCAAAACTGGTGTCATATAAAGATTCCAATACTAGATGTAAAACAAAGAATAACCAGACTACAACCCACAGCTCCAGAGAAGTTAGCTAACAAGGAGGACCCTAAGAGGGGTGCATGGATTGCCCTGGGAAGAGGAAATAGATGAGATCTCCTGAGTAAACTGAGGGCAAGGTGGGGCAATAGAGAATAGGGGATGGGGGATGAGAACATAAGGGAACAGAATGGTCGAGCTGGAACAGGGATGGAGTGGGAGAGCAATGAAAGAGATACCTTGATAAAAGGAGACATTGTGGGGATAGGGAGAAACCTGGTGCTAGGGAATTTCTTGGAATCCACAAGGATAACCCCAGCTTAGACTACTAGCAATAGTGGAAAGGGTCCCTGAACTGGCCTACCCTGGTAATCAGATTGGTGAATATCCTAACTGTCATCATAGAGCCTTCATCCAGTAACTAATGGAAGTAGGTATATCTGTAAATTTTATGTTATTAAATTAATATCAATCTCTTCTCCTACAAATCCCTTGGAAATGACAAAATAAGAAATTATTGTACCTAATAACTAAATGAAGGGCTTTTGACTTTATAAAAATAGAATTCCTGGGCACTAGATTTGGTCTCATAAAGTGTGAGGATCTATAGAGACATAAAGTTGAATAAAATATTAATCTGTGTAATGATGAAAATTTACTAGCAGAACTTTTGAGACATTTTGAGAGTCTGTAGATAGTTCACAGAGCTCAACATTTACATAATATTCTATAGAGACTTCCATTCCTATCCGCATCACAAGATTAACCTAAACTGGAGATAATTCATTCTATAGAATTAAAGAAATGGAAGTATTGTAGAGCTGGGAAAGAATTGACAAAATCTGTAGACCAGATGGAGAAAAATGGGATGACTGAGAGGTAATTCACAACCCATAAATCAGCACTGATGTCAACTGACGAACTGCTGCAATAGAGAGGGAGATTTCTGACCAGGGGTTCCAGGGCCGTGCTTGGCAGCAACGTGTTCAGCATTCCTACCAACAGGAGGGATAATGACCCTGGAGGCATTATCCAGACACAGCATTTAATCAGAGCCAGCTAAGCTTTAGCTTCAGTTTTTCTTAACATGTAATGGAGATGAGATTTGGAGTTTCCCAAGAACCTCATTGTAATTCTAAGACAAGTACCAAAGAAGAGCACAGTGGCAAGAAAGTAACATTTTCTGGACTCAGTAGAGCAAATGCAGTAGGAACTCACAGTGGTTGTGATAGCATGCTCCAGATCTGTACAATCTCAGGACAGACCAGCAAGGAGAGGGGAGTTGGGCATGACATCTAGTCAAAGAGTCACTGGCAACTTAGCTGCCAGGAAAGAGAAAGTTAGTTTTCTCTAAGAGCGCAACTCTGGATCAGACAACCATGCTCCAGCAGAGAACACCACACCTGAGAATATCTGGGCAGTGGTTTCTTGATTTTTAAGGGCTGCTGTGCCTTATACTACTTGGTTTGTGGGACTTTCTAGAGTACTCTGAATAGTCACTGCCCAAGATCACACCTTGAAATGTACATCTGCCATCTGCTAAGTTACCTTTGGAAAATTCCAAGTATTATATCCTTCCTCCCTTCCAACATTTCAGAAATAATTCTTTCGTCTGATATTATATACCTAGGTTCCTGAACAACTTGAGAGGTGGGTAGCTCTCATTTGGGTTCTAATACCTAAGAACTGTCACCTGCAGCATCCCAGGCTGTACTTTCGATTGTGTTTTCTTCATTGGTCCCACTTTTTTTTGTCTCTGGCACTAAATCAATCTTGGTGATTTATCTTGCTTGCCTAATTCACACCTCTCAGCACTCCTGTGTCCAAGCTGTCTTTAATCTTTTGTTAAACTACCCCCATTAGCTTCCCAATGGCTGGAACATTAAGGTGTATGTACGGGATCAAAAAGCAAGATTTTCTTTGCCACAAGAAAGAATAACTATAACATGCTTCCATAGAAAAGGGGCTAATTTCATAATCGTTAGCAATGCTAGAATGGGTAAGGAGAGAGATTAAGCCCTACCATGCTGTACCTAGTTCCCAGAATTTATACTTTACATAAAATGCTAGAGCTGGGACATATCATATGGATAGTCCATTTTGATACCTGCACTGTAAGAATGATAGGATTTAAGCTTTTAAGGATTAAATAGCTTTCTGATGACAATACACCTTGTTAGAGTTCAGAAGCAGATTTCTAACACCACAAATGCTAAGTATATGACTGTTTCCATTGCTTAATACAACTGTATCATGTGGTTTTTATATTATTAATGTCTTTAGCAGCTAGCTATATTTTATGATGGCATTCTGTTGATAAAAGAAAGGATTGAAATATTAATTGTGGTTATACTTGTAGACCCTTTAATGGCTAAGCAAGGAGAGAACAAAAAATATAACTTATAAGCAAAATTCATGCTTATAACCAAAAATAATGAGGAAAATAAAGAAATTTGGAGGTCAAAGGCTTCTAGATCTCAATGCTTATTTTAAGTTACCTTTCTTAAACAGCAATGTGTGCACACTGACAGATACACAGACTGCTGTGGGATGTTCTGTATGGCAAATGTGTTGCTGATTAGTCAATAAATAAAGCACTGATTGGCCATTGGCTAGGCAGGAAGTGTAGTCGGGACAAGGAGGAGAATAAAGCTGGGAAGTGGAGGGCTGAGTCAGAGAGACACTGCCAGCCGCCATGATGACAAACAGCATGGGAAGATGCCGGTAAGCCACGAGCCATGTGGCAAGGTATAGATTAATGGAAATGGATTAATTTAAGCTGTAAGAACAGTTAGCAAGAAGCTTGCCACGGCCATACAGTTTGTAACCAATATAAGTCTCTGTGTTTACTTGGTCTGGTCTGAGAGGCTGGGGGACTGGCAGGTGAAAGAGATTTGTCCTGACTGTGGGCCAGGCAGGAAAACTCTAGCAACAACAGACCAGTCAATGAATGACACAGCCAAGAAGCAAAGTCTCACTTATATGGTCAAACAAATCTTTGAAGGATGATAAGGCTATCCAGGGGCATTAAGGACAGTCTATCACAATTAATATTGTTGAAATAGGATGACCCCTCCCCCTCCCAGTGTCTCACCCTGGTTTCCTACAAAAAGCCTTCAGTTTAGCAGGTTGACGGCTTCCCATTTCTGGTACCTACTCTTGCAACACGGAATCCCTGTCTTCTTTATCTTCAGTTCCAGCCTCATAATAAACTTCTTTCTAAAACCACCCTCTGTAGTCTATGAATTTCATCCTTCAAAGCTGTGAGAAAAGAACTCGGAGGCCGCCAAAGCAGTGGACATTTTGTATGATAGCACACATCTGGTATGCTACCTCCTGAGTTAATGCCCATGTGAGGCAAGAAGACAGGCTTCTACAGAACTCAAGTGCACCTCCCATTTCTCAGATCAAAATGGTTGTTTAAGTATAAATAATTAAAAAGTCTATTTGTTGCACAGAGTAACATCAGATCTGTTAGTGTTCTCTGGCTTCATTATTTTTAAATTAATTGTTCTCACTGACAGTTTTACACACACACACACACACACACACATACACACACACACACACACACACACACACACACACACACACACACACACTCTGCATTCTCTTTAATTATACCACCATTCCCTCTAATCTTTCTCTCACCCCATCAGCCTCCTTCCTCAAATCTCTTTCCCACATTCATGTCTTCTTGTTTCGTCTTGTGACCCAAGATGAAACAGACATATTCCTCCTGACTTCACTTTAAACCAGAAATCACAAGACATACTGTGAAAAGCAAATATAGTACAAGGTTTATAGTATAACAATAGGAAGGGAGGAAGAGAGGGAAGAAAAGTAGGTTTAAATAAGTATTTCTTTGCCATGAAAGAGCTGGTGGCAGAGACTAAGGAGGGTCTTCTGAAGGTTCTGTGTGGGGCAAAAGGATAGGAAAGTTTGAGGTGGGGGAGGGGGCAAAGATCAGGAGGAACTATTTGTGGAGGCCACCGTAAAATATGCCCTAATTTATGGTCACCAAAGAAAGGGGAAAGATCACCAGAGAAGATTTGATCCTCTGCTAGAAATGTGGATGAGTGTGCTTTTCTGGAGGATGCTCTGCCGTGGCTGCCAAGTTGAACAGCACTGAGTGTCTTCTCAAGTTCTTCAGCTCACCTCTCTGTGCAAGCCTCCACTTTGAAGATCAAAGTCGCTACACAGGGTCTCACTTCACGCGTTCACTTAAATTGGAATGAGCAGAGAGCTCATCTGTTGGCATCTCTCAAGGCATCCTCTGTTTGCATCTTTCTTCCACTGTTTATCTGGAAGCAGCTACTGCTGCTAGGGGCAGGGATGAAGGAACTGTTCCATACAGTGACTTAGTGACCAGTGTTCCACCAACTTCAAATCAAAATGAAACGGCTAGGAGAAAAGCAGTGACTTGAAGGTTAATGGTATTTTTTCATTATAGAGATGGGCAAACAGGTCTAGGGCAAAGGAAGTGATTAAAATACATGTAAGTACATATGAACAAAAAATTAGCAAACTTTTTGTTCTAGTAACAAGTGAAGTAAGAGAAGGCACACCGTGTTTCATAGACTCTGACAAGAACAAATGACCATCACCCATATCCACAGGCAGAGCTGACTATTTGGAGAGGGTTACTCATAAGAGAATAAAAATAATTGCTAAGAAAATTTGCAAAGGTGAAATAATTGCTAAGAAAATTTGCAAAGGTGAATTATCCTCTAGCTTTCATGGAAGGTTTCTAGCAAGTTTCAAAGCATGTAGGAAGTAACTGAAAATGTATCTCAGTGGTCCCAGGGCAACAATATTTTGTCTTAGCTTTATGCTGCAGCAAATTTGTTAAAGCCTTAAAGGTATTCTATATAAATACTAAAATAGCCAACAAGATAAATCACACTTTTTATTTTAATTGGAGCTGAACATCAGTCTTTGAGTATTCAAAATGATGTTGAGCAATTTAGTGCAGCTGCTCATTCAGAAAGCTGTAAGATCATTAAGGCAAGTTCCAGCCATTCCACTTCTACCTCCACTTAGAAACATCAAGAAATACTATTTGATCAGAGAGCAGGGAGAGGGTCTGCATCCCAGTAAAGGTGAGGGGAAGGGACATGGAAAATTCCAAGTTTCTTTGTGAGATCTATGAATAGGTTTTCCCAAAAGAAGCTGGCCACTTTCCAACTTTCTTCTCGAAGACCCATGTTTGTGATTCTGGTAGCAAACACTCACATAATTACAATCTCAATCTTGCCTTGAGACTATTGCCGGGCTTCTTTTGTGTCTGGTCTTCCCAACAGCTGTGTCAGCAAGGTGAAGTGCCTACTCACTGTTTCAAACATTTCAAGAAAATAACATGGATATCTAGTAAAAGAAAAGAGACATGTTCCCATGCCCTTGGAAGAAGGAGGATTGGTCTCCATTTGCTCTTCAAGAAGAAAATATTTATGAAGCCAACACAGCTGCAGGACCCTCTCATGCCAGTTCTATTGTAAGTGCCCTTCTGGCTGGCAGGGGTTCAAGTTTAGTGCACATGAAGTACATTTCCTGTTAATATTCCAGAACATTTACTTTTAAATGAGTTGTTTTTTTTTTTTTAAACCAACACTGACCAGACGTCAATGGGAGATGGTTTATCTGCAGAATTTTTCTGTTTTTTACTTAGTAACAAATCCTCTTTCTGTCCTTCCCGCTAAAAGAGACTGCTTACTGGAAACCATCAAAGCATACCTGACTAATTATCCCTTATTTAGTAGATAATACATACTCAAGAAAGTCAGTTTCACTGAAGACTTCAGTGTGGCATACAAACTGCAAAGGCATTATTTTTAAGAACGTAGTAATTACTGTCACACTCAATGCATTTATGAACAGTTTTCCTCTCTCAGGGTCTAACTCGGAGGTGAAGGGAAAGTCCCAGAATGCTTCCTACTCAAACATAGGAAGTACCTCTTTTCTTTAAGATAACAGAATATTAAAGTAAGAATTACCCAAATCAATCAGTAAATGTAAAACTTGGCATGCCTGTGGAATATACTTATTATTCTGTGGCTATTTCAGTTTTCAAATGACAATAATCATCAATTTACATCAGAAAACGTTATATAATTTGGTTTTGCTAATAGGCAGAGTTCTATAAAGGCTGAAAGAGCAAGAGAGCTCAAGCGTCAGAAACATTATTCTGTGCAGGGTTTGTAGAGGCCAAAGAAAACTTTTTATTCAAGGTGGACCACAGGATTTACAAAATCTCATGAGCAAGCTACAGTCAGCTGAAATACCTGCCATCTACCTCAGTAGAAAATCCATGTCTTTCCTTTTATTCTAACTTCAGCTCTCAGAAGATGCTTATCTTTTCTCAGGGTGCTGATGCTGTGAAGTATTCTAATCAGGCTAACTACAATTTGAAGAAAACTGTACATATAACTCAAGTGTAGTGACTTCAAAAAGTGGGCTCTGAAATAGCATCCACTAAACACAATAGTGCCTGCTCACCAAGTTTATTCATAAAAATCTACTTAATAGGCATGTGGCATATACCTACATATGCATAAATATATTGCAGACAGGTGAACAAATTGGAGAGAGTTTCTGATAACAATGAATAATTTTATAAGATATATGAGCATTTCAACAAGAAAAGAATACTACAAATTACTATTACTCATTTGATAAAATCAGTATCTTAGACTGAGGCCTGGTGGTTCATGCTTTAACCCCAGTATTCAAAAAGCAAAAACACAGTGACCCTGTGAATTCAAGGCCTTTCTGGTCTACAGAGTGGATTTAAACCTAGACCCAGCTGCATAGTGAGACCCTATCAAAAAAAAGTCCAGTATCTTTGATTATGAAATATTTTTTCACTATTGTAATTTAACATCTCAAGTGAACACTATGAATAATTTTAGTGAAAAATGTTTTTAAAACATTGTATGCTTCAGGAGGACTGGGGGGAGGTGGGGAAGCTGCCACCAGGATGTATGGGATATTAAATAAATAAATACATTTATTGAGAAAAATAACATTTTTAAAAATGTATGCTCCAAGTCCATTACAAAGAAAAAAGTGAAAATATTCTGAATGCTTTTGTGAACATCCAATCTAATAGAAAGCACTGTGTAGGGGAGTTAGAGTCAACTATTAGAAACAGAACTGCTAATATTTTCTTCATGTACTCCACCAGTTCATCTGCCTGCTATATGAAGTATGTGCTGTGGATAATACTGATGAGGATAATATGGGGACACAGTGATTTTTAAATAGTTTGGCACTGTCAAACACTCCGACATATCAGAAAAAAACTGAGCATGTGAAATAAAGATCAGTAAAATACAATACATCGTTAAGGGTAGATGGGGAAAGGGCAGAGAGAGGATCAAACTGGGAGGGAAAGGGAAGATGGGGGTGAGGAAGGAAATAGGAGGAAGGACAACTAATGGCCATTTATTGGTCATATGGAATCTAATACGGTAGAAGCTTCCTAAAATATATACATGTATGAAAGGAAACTCGATAATATTTCCATATAACAGAAGACACAAAGTCCCAACTGGACATCTCTTGTCACCAAATGAAGCTTTCAGTGTTTAGAATGAGTTATGTCTAATCAAGTTGTTGGCCAAAAGGGCTCCATGGAAACACCCAAACAACCAAGGCTATGGCCAAGGCTATTGGTTGCTTGCCACAGACAGACAATAAGACCCTGTTGTTGAAGACGACACCTACACAGCTTCTTGAACACAGAGAAGTTGAGTCAGTGTCTACCTAGATCCTTCACTCCTATGGAGTAATGTTCATGGTACTTGAATGTACTCTACATGCTACCAAAGGAGAAAGGTTAACACCAACCGAGCTACAGTCTTTGGTCTACAGTGTCGACCTGCCTGCAAGATGTACTGTTGCAATAGTGGCACAAAGCTTGTAGGAGTAACTAATCAATATCTTATTGAATTGAATTATTTATTACATAAAATAGAACTCATTCCTGGCACTGGTAGTATGGTCAAAGAAGGAACTCAGGGGAAAACCAAATGCTACTGCTCTGCTAAAGAAACATAGCCATATAATGACTCCTAACAGCATTCTGCTGTATTCATAGATCAATTTTTGCTTAACTACCATCAGAAATGCTTCCTCCTGCAGTAGATGGGAACAAATACAGAGACCCAAAGCTGGACAACGATCAGAGAGTGAGAGACCTTGGGACACTCAGTCTAAAATGAGATGTCTCCATGAAATCCCTCCCCTCAAAGAACAGGGAAACCTTGGAAGAGGAGGAGGAGGAGGAGAAAAGACTGTAAGAGCCAGAGCAGGGGAAGGACAGTAAGGAAACAAGGCCCTCTAAACACAGTAGGACCAGCACACATATGAACTCACAGAGACTGTGGCAGCATGCCTGCATGAGTCAATGTCAGATTGAGCCCCCGCACTGAGAGAAGTAGATACAAGCCCCCATCCCTAGCCCAAAAGCTATGCCTAATTGATTACCATTGGAAAACAAAAAACTAGTTCTTTCCAATAGAGTTTCACTGAGGATACAAACCACTCTTAAGGCCAGGTCCCATGTCTGTAGCTGGCCAACACAAAATGAACTCAGTGGCATCTTCAGAGATGGTTTGTCTCATAAAGGTTTGATAGGGCATTTTTCCCTCCAGGTCTTTGTGTATACATTATGGCTTCTGGTTTTGAATTTTTAGGGGATGCCTATGTGTACAAACATGTATGTCTCTTCATCTACATGCTTATCCTGTGCTTTTTCTTTGGCTCTTTTTCTTCTGTTTATTTGTTTGTTTTGTCCTTTTCTGGTTTGTTTATTTTACCTTATTTTATTATTATTCTTTAGATGCCTGTTTGTTTTCTATGGAGAGACAGAAAGGATGTGGATTCTGATGGGTGGGGAGGTGTTGAGGGAGGAGAACCATGATCAGAATATATTGTATGAAAAACACAATATTTTTTATCTTCAATAAAAAAGAAGACCAATGAAGCCATTTATTCTTGTTCTCTCACATACATAATCTAGCTAGTCAAAACAAGCCCTAAACTACAGCAGAATGAGAGATGGAAAGGAGATATAGGAAGGGAAAACAGCATGGATGAAAACGGAGAGGTTTTGAGGCCCGAGAATGGTTTTGCAATGCTCCTGGGTCTCACTTGCACCACTGAGCAACAGTCCAGGCATTAACCACTACCTGACATCGGAAGAGTTTTGGAGACATGTGATGCAAATGCAGCTAAATATTGACAGGTAGAGCTGAGAAATGAGAACTGAGAAGAAAGTACACAGCATTTCACTTTTCAGTAGACAGAAAACATGGGAGTTGTCGTCTCTGGAGATTATCGGGGTCACTGATTGATTCTCCATGGGAAATCATAGAGCATGAATCTGAGACTGTCAAAACGAGGCATAGGTAAGTCTACACTGGAAATGAAGCAGATCTGGAGGCTAGGCTTGTTTGTGTACAGCTTGGAAACGTCTGGGTATTATCATCATCATCATCACCACCACCACCATCATTACCATCATCACCATCTTTATCATCAGAGAGGAGTAAGGGAGCAGCAGAGGCACCAGAGGAGCATGAGGACCAGAAAGTATGGAATTACTAGGAGAGAAGGGAACCGGGGCTAGTAGGAAGTGCATATAATCAGCACAGTCTTTGTAGCATTTTTTTTGTTCCTTTCAACATGAATTATTAAAATACTGTAATATCTCATTCAAACAAACCTTATGCGCAATGTCTATTAGAAGCACAGGGGATCATATTTTTAAACATCCATATAACCACCACCAGCCTCACCATTCCCATGGCTGTTGTTGCCCCCAGTTTGCCCTCCTTGGTTACACCCACTTCCTTCTCTCCCAGAGGTAACTACTAACTTGAAATTTATGTCCTTCATTTCTCGCTTTTCTCTGTAGTTTTGCCAAATATCAAAATATATGTTCTATGAAATATTGTTCATAAAAGTTTTAAACTTGGTGAAATTTACCTCATGCAGAGACTTTACTTGATGAAGCATTTTTGGCACGAGTGAGGTTTTACATCCATTCCCAGTGAGATTTCATCATCTAATATGTACAGTGTCACTTCTAATGGGAAACATTTACTGGCACCCATGTGTAGTCGGCTTCAAGTTCTCATCAGATAAAAATGTTGTGACAATCACAGCCTAATTTGTCTTGAGTGTTTTGCAAGACTTAATGATAGTACTGGTTTTGATCTTCTAGTGCAAATGTAGCTTTTTATTATCTGGGAATTGTTTCTTCTATATTTTCAGAACCACCTAAATACATTTTGGAGGGGATAAGATCTGTCTTGTTTTTCTTTTCTTCTCTCCTTTTATTTGGTTCGTATCTTGCTTTCACTTGTTCTGTTTTTAAGTTATCATACAATAATAGGTTTAATTATGTTTTTCATACACACATATGTGTTTTGCTTATATTCACTTCTGCTTACCTCCCCATCCTTCCCCACCCTGTACACATTCCCTCTCTCTCTCATGGTAAATCTCCATCTACTTTCATGTCTCACAGGTGTGTATGTAAATATGTAGTAAAACATAGATCTCACAAATGAAAGGAACGTGATGCTTTGTTCACCCATTGTGCTCCATTCCCTTTCTCCTCCACATCGTCCTCCTCTCTACTTATTTAATCTGTATTTCACCTCTGTGGGAACGCATTTCCTTGTTGAGTCTGACTCATTTCAATTTAGCATGATTCTGCATGCTTCATTTCTCCATAAATGGCATGATTTTATTCTTCCTTTCAGTTGACCATAGCATATTTAAGACTGTTTCCTCATATTTTGGAGAATAATACAATCCCATCGTTTCTCCTTCCCCTTCCCTTCCTCCCTGCACACCCTCCCACATGTCACTCCCTTGCTTTCTTTCAAATTCATTTAAACTCTTTTTAAAATGATGTTATATAGCATATAATTTATCCATTTGTGTTTAGCCTGATTCTATGTTTTAAAGGATCCTGTGACTAGTTAGGCAATAAACACAAGTGTGAAATTATCTTCATGATATGTTGACTTCAATTCCTCTCTGTGTAACCCAGAAGTAATAAAGCTGGGCCATATGGTAGATTTATTTTAGCTGTTTCAGGAAACTTCACACCAATTTCCATAGTTGTTACATCAGTTTCTATTACTCTTGGAAATGTATGAAAGTTCCCTCTTTCCAACATTAGCACTGCATTTGTTGTTATTTGTTTTCTTGACGACATTCTCACTAGGATGAATGAAAGTGTCTGGGCAGTTCTAATTTGCATTTCCATGCATTTAATGATTCTGAACACTTTTTTTTCTATGCATAATGGCCATTTGTACTTCTTTTGAGAACTATCTACTTGATCCATTTTGCCTACATGTTGAGTTTTATTATTTCTGGTGCTTAATTTTTTAGTTCTGTCCAAATTCTAGATATTAATCTCCTATCAGAAATTCAATTTTTTCCCCATTAGGGTGTCTTTTCATGCTACTGCTATACAGAAGCTCTCTAACTAATTCTTTAACAATTCTTGTGACTATTTCCTGGGCTTTAAAGTCTTTATCAAAAAATCTTTGCCTATGCCTATATCTTGAAGTATGTTACCTATGTAAGTTCCAGGTTAAGGTATCTGACCTATTTTGAGATGATTTTGTGAGTGGTGAGAGAAAGTCTTTTAGCTTGATTCCTTTATGTGTGTAAATCCAGTTTTCTCAACAATGTTGGATAATGAGTCTTTTATCCAATGTACATTTTTTATGCCTATGTAAAAAATAAGGTGGCTCTGGTTTCATGTAGTTGGATCTAGGTTCTGTGTTTTATTCCACTGGTTTATGTATTTTTTTTTTATTCCTGTATCTTCACTGCTTTTGTTACTATGGCTCTGTAGTATAGTTTGAGATACTTCCATAATCACTTCCTGTTAATGATAGCTTTTGCTATTTGAGGTATTCTGTGCTACCATATGAGTTTTAAAAGTTCTAAATCTGTGAAGAATGTCATTGGAATTATGCTAAATATGAATATTATTTCATTATAATCATTTATAGTTAATTCTTTTAATCCATGAACATAAGATGTTTTTCCATCTTCTAGTGACCTTTTCAGTTTCTTCCTTAATTATTTTGAAGTTTTTAATGTAGTAGTCTTTCACTTCCTTGATTGGTTTAGTCCTAATTTTTTGTTTTTGTAAGTGGAGTTATTTACTGATTTCTTTCTCTTCAAGGTTGTTATCCATATATTAATAAAATCTATTGGAAGTGTCCATATATAATAATTGCCAAGTGTTTAAATAATACACAATAAATTTTGTCAGCCATCCAATAGTTAATATCAATCAAATTATAACCAATATCTAATATTAGGTACATATACATTACCTTGCATAAAAAAGGTCTCCTCTAAGTATTTTAACAGAGAGGAAAGAAACTATAAAGAAAAAGACTATTAATGAGAAGTGAACTTATTTTGCTGACTGGAGGTTGAAGGTCCCCCTTCCCTAGTACTGCTTAGGAATCATGGGGCCTGCACAAGCAAGACAAGGGCTCTACACAGATCCCAGAATCCCGAGCTAGAGAAGCAGCTTATTCAACTCAGATGCCAGCTGTAGAACCAGCCCATGTCCTGTAGATGTAACCAACTGTCTTATTAAATAAGAAACACAGAACCAATGCAAAAAAGAAAGCCAAGAGATCAGAGCTAAGAGCCTTACCGGCCTGCTGCAGCTAGCCTCTTCAGCCAAGAGACCTCTCCAAAAGAGATCTACTTCCTGTCTGTCTGTCTTTATATAGACTTTCTGTTCTGCCTTCTCATTGGTTGTAAACCCAACTACATGACCACCTCATCACTGCCTGTTTGTACAGACCTCCAGATCTTCTATGGTTAGTATTGAGATTAAAGGTGTGTGTCTCCAATGCTGGCTGTATCCTTGACCACACAGAGATCTACCTAGCTCTGCCTACCAAGTGCTGGAATTAAAGGCATGCACCACAAACGTTCAGCTCTGCTATGGCTTGCTATTAGCTCTGACCCCCAGGCAAATTTATATATTAACATATAAATAAAATCACATTTCAGTACAAATAAAATATCACCATAGTGTCCACTCTGGGAATTTTGACCATATATTAATTCTCTGATTTTGTAATTGTCTATGCAACATATTTTAGCTTTAATTTGGAGCAATATCAAATAATTACATTTTATTTGTGTAACCAAATTTTATAATATCATACATGCATACAGTACACTGTGATCACATTTACCTCCCGATAGCCTCTCCATCTCTACCCCATTCTAGCAAACTCACATCTTCCCAGCTAGTCTCTCCCCTATTATCATATCCTTTGTCCCTTCTTCCCTTTTTTTCTGTTTTCTTTATCTTCTTAGGCCTCATGTAGGTGGTGATAACTGCTGTGTGGTCATGACTGCAGTAGACATGCAGTTTCCAGAGGACAGGGTCCACCATATCCTTCCCCATCCCTCAGTTGCCAGAGTCCTCTGTCATCTCTTCCATGATGTTCTTGAGCTTTGGATGGGTGATACAGATGTCTCATTTTTGTGGCCAAACAGTCCACAGTCACTTATTCACAGCACTCTGACCTCTTACGTGTGTCTGCCCAAAGTTGCTTCTTTGACCAAGACCACTAGTTGCACTAACCTGGGAGAATAAATGTAATATTTATAAGGCAATTTGACTTCTTGTCTATTTGACAAAACAATGGTACTAGAATCCTCCAAAAGATCTATGACCTTCTAAGGTATAGGCTTCTGGCAAATCCTACAGGACTGGGATTCTCTCCCATGAATTCTAAAGTACCGGACTTGTATTCTCACCTGTGAAGAAGGTCACAAATGCAATCCAGGGGCAGTTGGTTATCCCCAGCGTGTCTTAGCTGGTAGCTCAATATTATAATACAGGGTCTCCAGCTGAGAGTGATGACTTTTTTTCCCTCAATGGCCTGCATCGAGACATCCAACACTATGAAATGTAGCCAACTGGGAGGAAGCTTCCATTTTGACTCAATCATAGCTTCTCTCAGTTCTCTATCTAGAGTGTTTATTGTCTTCAGCAACATGGTCTCACTGTCTAGTTCTGGGCATCAATGAGTGATTCCAATAGTCTGCATTGTCTTGGGGACCTCTGAGAGTTTCCTGGCCAACAACTCAAGGGGAGGGTTTGATCTCCAAGCAACTTTCAGCCTCATGAGTGCTCAGATTATAAGCAGAAGCCACTATATGTGGCTCTTTCTTTTTCCTATTTATTTTTACTTGTTTTGAGACTGAGTCTCATAAAGCTCAGGCTTGCCTTGAGTTCATTATACAGACAAAGTTGACCTGAAGCTCCTGATCTTTCAGACACATTTCAAGCACTAAGATTACAGAGGATCAGCACCACACATGGTCTAGTTTTTCTCTTTACTGTGCATCATCACAGGACTTTACAGAACAATGTTCATGTAGCAGATACCTCAACTGAGCTGGGAAAAGTCACCCCACAGAAACTGGTATTTCCTGGGAATCTGAGAATCTCTTGTGATATTCTTTAGACAATTTTCAAATTTTTGTCATGTGGAGGAAACAACTGAAAAAGTCTGCTTCAAAGGACCTGCACCAGGTGGGACCCTAGAGCTTAAAGGAGATGTGGGCACATGCCCTCTATGACTAACACAGAAGCCATCTCCAATTGATAACCACTTGCAAATGTAACTTTAGTTTCTTCCATGGGAGTGTCACAAGAGAAACAAACTACTCTTAAGGATAGGCTGCATGCCCAGCAGTAAATGGCCAACAGAAAAGGAATCCATGACAACTTTGGAGGCTCCTTGTCTCACAATATCATATCAGGGATCTTCCTTTTTTAAAAAAGAAAATAATATTATTTTTTATTTTCATTTCATTTCATTCCTAATTTTCTTCTCTCCTTTTGCCCTACAGGTCCTTTGAGTAAATATTATAGCTTCCAATTTAGTGATTTGATGGGATACCTGAATATGTGAACGAGTGGGTCTCTGTTTCTTGTGCCGTCTCTTGGGCTCTTTTCCTTCTGTTTGTTTTGCCCAATTCTGATGTTAGTTTTTATTTTATCTTATTGTATTTTATTTTATTAGTATCCCTAAGAAGCCTGTTTTTTTTTTCTAATGAGAGAGCAAAAGGGAATGGATCGAGATGGGAGGGGAGGTGGTGAGGGACTTGGAGAAGTAGAGGGAGGGGAAACCTAAATCAGGACATATTATTGTAGCTTGAATCCTAATTGGTCTTATTAAAACTCGGAGCCAGACATCAGGGTAAATGCTGAAAGATCAGAGAGAAAAAGGAACAAGCCACAACCACCTCTCACCTCACCAACTCCTCAGCCTAAAAGACTGAGCTCCTGTCTCCCCCCCACCTTATATTCATTCCTCCTCCCAGCCATATCACTTCCTGTCTCAGCTGCCCTAGTGCTGGGATTAAAAGTGTGTGTGCCTCCCAAGTACTGGGAGTAAAGGCATGAGATCCCAAATGCTGGGATTAAAGGTGTGTGCCACCACTGCCTGGCCTCTATGGCTAACCTAGTGGCTGGCTTTGCCCTCTGATCTTCAGGCAAGCTTTATTTGTTAGAGCATACACAAAATATCACCACATATTATATGAGGGGAAAAACTATTTTTCAATAAAAGGAAACAAAAAATAAATAAATAAAACACACAAACAAAACCCTCAGCTTTAAAGGATCTTGAAGCAATCCCACAGTAGGACCCTCCCTAAGCCATAGCCTCAGCTATAAGTTGCTAAAGTTACCAGTTGTCTCAGTTTCTGATTATAAATGCAGTGTCTTTCTCTTAGGGGAAAATCATCTTTAAATGATTTCAAAGCCTTACTTAACTCTGTAATGAAGAGAATCTACAAACTTGTAAATATGATTTGCTTTTTTCTTAATTAGAATGACTAATGTTTCAAAATCTACTTAGGTACTTTTCACTGTTCTGGATGCTAGAAAACATAGTTATTGTAGTTGATATTTCTAAATTGTTTAGTTAAGTTACATAGTAATTTAAAGTTCTTGATTTAACAACTAACAATTGCAGCTGTTTATAATGCTTAATGCTTGGCAAATACCAGCCTTCTTACCAGCCTTTAAATTTTTTTTTTTATAAACAGGGTTCTTATTTTCACATTGCTTATAGGTAAAATAGAGCATTTCTGTACTATGAAACTAATTTGTAGTTATTTTGCTTACTTAAGCTAACTTCCCAACTAAAAGCCAGTACATCCTTGAATAAATGATGACATAGTACTTCTTTTTCCAATATATCATGTATGAAATTGAAAGTCCATTTTAAAAAGAATATATTCTTCAGTGACTTATGGAGGAAACTCCCTAATGCCTAGTGAATACATTTTTTTCTTAAAGGCACATAAAACTGAAACATATGACAACAATTTGGAGTCTTCAAAAATATTTTAAAATTCAATTTTAGTCACCCTTAAATGACAATATAATTTGAGCAAAATTTTTCTATACAATAAGATGAAATTTTTACTTTACTCTCATATCTTATTTATGAATATTTTCTAGTTTCTAATTTAAAAGCTTAGCTTTTTAAATTAGTAAAGTTCTTATTAGAACAGTCAAGGCAAGGCTCTGGTAAAGGCTATGGACAATGTTTTATGTAACAAAAGCAAATATCTTTGATGTTGTATTTTTAAATGATGGCTATGACCTTGTCCAAGCATTTTTAAATGATGGTCATTCTTCAGAATTTATTATGTGTTTCACACAAACTACAGTCTATTCTGAATAAAGAAATAAAATTTAGTATTGATTCATTTGTGGTATTTAAGGAAGTAGAGATACTTCAGAAATAAGTTATTCATGATAGTTATCTACATATTTACAATTATTTTCTCTCCACGTAATATAAGTACAATTTTATCAAAAAGTTTTTAAATATTTTATTGGCATCCATTTGTCTACTTATGTAACACCTAATATATCTGATTGGTTTCTATGAAGAATTAAGCATTAAACTTAATAGAAAAATAACAAGTACATCCAATAGAAAAATATTGACTATAAATGCAACTGTCCATTGATGAGCATTCAAGTCAACCAGAGGAAGTTAGAGTGTGTGGACAGGAAGCCTGCATTGCTTAGCGTAAGCACCTATCCCATGGTCAGTAGAGAAAGGCTTCTCAGAAATGATGGGCCATTTCATAGTCCAGAAAGTTACTACATATAGATTTATAGCATTTCTTATGTAATAATACTTAAAATATTTGGCCTTCTGTGATAAACACAAAATGCAAAATAAACTTAAATATTTTTAAATTCTTAGGAAGTCACCTTAAGTCTTGTTATTAAAATATTGCTTCCATTTAACTATAATGACAAGAGCATGGAATGTGTCCAAGACCTAACTACTGTTTGATTGAGCTCTTTGGAAGTATGTAGAAGACAGCCATTGACTGATTTAATAAATCCTTACTGATTTTCCCAACTTGTAACAAATGGTGCAAGGTCAAGAAGCATAAAGCAAAGATTATTTCCTTTATGGAATTTGGATTACTCAATGGCAGACTCTGAACATTTGTTCATATATTTCTACTAGTAAAACTACTTGAGAAATATTTATATGTGTTTATCTACACACACACACACACACACAAACATATATATATGTTTGTGTGTGTGTGTGTGTTGTATGTGTGTGTGTGTATGTCAGTTGCCCAGCTAGACACATATACCTGCACACTCACACAAAGATGAATATTTACAAATTTCATGTATGTATACATTCTAAAATACATAAACATTAAGTTTAGATTCACTGATTTATAACACTATCAAATTATTTTTTTGTTCTAAGAAATTATATAAAGACAAATAGAAGTGAATTTTCCTTTTCATATATGATCTATACAAAGATACAATTATCCATTTGATGAAATAAAAAATGAGATCAACATATCCACAATAATTGCAAAAGAAAGTTTATTTAATGGTCTAACTTCTCCAAGAATAAATATGTCTGTGCTTATGAATTAACAAATGCAAATGGTTTGAAGATCAGCAGTTTCTATACTGGGTTCTGAGAACAAAGTCTTGCATAGAAGGACTCATTTTGTTACTCATTTGTTACTCATTTGATTAACACCACTTTAGGAAGAAAGGTTCACACTCTTGAAAGTAAACTTAGCTCTTAACATTTTTCTTCCACTGAATATAAACACACACCTATATATATATTTCCAGTTATTTTTGAAATAATTGGCAGTCTAGGTAATCTAGCTCCAACCTTTTCCTTCAATCCCAAACACTTCAAAACTACCCCGGTAGCATCATAATAGACAAAAATAATATAAACTTCAATCAAATTTCATTAACATCACTTCATTGATAAAAGTAAATATGATTTATTTTTTTAAAGGAGAAGAAAAAGGGGAGGAGGGAAAAGGGAGAGCAAAGAAAGAAGTGTGAGATGGATGAAAATGGAGGTAGAAAGAACAAAATCCATACAGCGATTTCCTATGCACTCAGAAGTCTGAATTGAGAGAAGACAGTGATTTCTACCCATAAGAATAAATGTGTGCTGGTTTGCAAAAACAAACATGATCAGGTTTTGACACATGACCTTGTCTTCTCACAAAAGTTGAAAAAAGATTTGGGTGTGGGTTTTTTGTTGTTTTTGTTGCTGTTTGTTTGTTTATATTCCCTTTAAAAATGCTTGCAAATGCCCTTGACTCAAGGAAGAGAATTCATTAAACGGATTTTGTAAGCATGAAGCAAAGAATAAAGCTTCCTCCAGAATAAACTGTACTACTCTTGTTCTGCACAGTAGGTCTATTGTAATTAGCTGACTAGAAATCTGGATAATAAGTCACTAGCAATCATCGATTTTAATTGGATGCAGGAGGCCGGTCCCAATGAATGCTGTACAGTGACAGGAAAGCCAAGGGGAAGAATTTCCAAGCTGACTAAATATCACATCTGGGTGAAGCATGCCTGCCTCTTTCTTTTCCTTTTATTTAACAAATATTGCATGGGATGAAGGAATGTCAAGGCTAACCTCTCTAATACAGATGCGAAACACATGCCTTTGCACCAGCTCAAAGCAAGATGACAGACACTGGCGGCACTGTTGTGGTTTGGCAGTTAAAATCCTCCATTTTCATTAACTTGTGGTTCAAAGACGCTACCACGTTTAGGAAAAGATGCTGCCTTCTCAGTAACTAGTGTGTTAAAAAGCTGTGTCCGGAAAGCTAAACAGTTGAAAGAA
Organism: Peromyscus eremicus; assembly: GCF_949786415.1. NCBI lineage: Eukaryota > Metazoa > Chordata > Mammalia > Rodentia > Cricetidae > Peromyscus > Peromyscus eremicus. The sequence continues at coordinate 86,841,919 of NC_081426.1, read as the reverse complement.
GCATGTGCAACAGGGTCCAGCTAATTCTGAATACTTAACAAAGAAATCAGTAACACTTCAGCCGCAGTGAACACACAGGCTCTAAGAGAAACTATTGTGCATATATTTGCACGAAACATTTGTCCCAGTTTCACCTGTGACTGCTTATGAGAAACGGCACAGCCAGTCCTCTACCCTGAGTCACTGGGACCTTGACTGAGTACAACACACAAGAGAAAGAACATCACGTGACAGAAGCAAGCACCTCTCTCCAACCTCAAAACTAACCCAAGATGAGGGAGCTTCCCAGGTTGGTGCTATGGCTTCTATTTTGTTATTTCCTCATCCCCCAAGTTAGAAGACAGCCACATCAAAACCCTAAACTCTCAGGTTCTCCAGATTGTTACCAGAACTTCTAGGGGCCCCACCTGGAATACCACAAGTTACAAAAAATAATAATAATAATAATAATAATAAAAATAAAAAATAAAATAAATAAATTAGGGCCCCTTACAGTGTTCCTAGTCTCATGAATAAGAAAATGTAATTTCTACAGAGAGAGTTCTCATAATACCTAACAATATTTCAAAGATTACAAATGTCTTTGTTCTGTTTCTCCTGAAGGAATGTATACAATGGTTATGTGCTCATAGTACAATGTGATGTCAGCACCAGTAGGTGACCGACTAGACAAATAACCGCACAGCCATAGAATGAGCTGCAATGAAACCATAAAAGTAAATAACTAACTGTACAGGTAGAAATATGGACTGCTTTATGTCATATGGAAAGCATCATTAATTCTCAAAACTGAATGTCTATGCATGTGTATTTTCTGTATGTGCTATAGATGAAGTATTTGGGTTCCTAAAAATTTATATATCGAAAGTCAAAGCTGATACTTGGTAGTAAGGTCTTTGGGAGCTAATTAGCTAAAGAGGGTGGGGGCCCCAGGAAAAGATTAGCATCCTTACCAGAAGAGAAATCCCCCTGTCCTCTGGAAGTCAGTCATTTGTGGCATTCTCTCTAAGAACCATGGCATGCTGGCACACTGATGTCAGATGCACAGCCTCGAGAACTGTGACAAATGAATATTGCTTAGTCTCCCCAATTATGGTAATCTATTAGAGCAGGGAAAAGGCTAATAATTGTCAATAAATGGAAAAATTTCAGGGGGCACCAATGTGTCTGATAATGATTGCTTTTACAGCATGTGAAGTGTGCTTTTCTGGAAATAAGAGACCTGATTTGGGGTTCAGTTTTGATTTTTATGTCATTTTCCCATATTAAGATTCAGAAAAAATGTTCTTAAAGTAACAAACTCTTAAAGCAAAGTAGTGTTTATACATCAGCATACATCTTAGAGATAATAATGAAAAAATATAAAATCATGCATGACAACATACATAAAATATATAAAATTAAAGACTAGTGCTACTCTCAGAACAGATTCCCAAGTAACAGAGAACAAGGGTCGAAGAAGAGACTGACAAGCTGTGTTGTCACTAGCAAATGCTTCATCTTAATGGAGGTCTATTGCACGAAGCCTAATTGGTCTTATTAATAAAAACCCAGAATCAGATATCAGGGTGAAAGCTGAAAGATCAGAGAAGCAGAGCAGCCAGCCACCAGACTTCTTACCTCTGCTGACCTAAAACCACTGAATTCCTTTCTCCTTCTGCCTTATCATCCTTTCTCCACCCAGCCATATCACTTCCTGTACTCACCTCTCTAGTGCTGGGATTAAAGACATGAGATCCCAAGTGCTGGGATCAAAGGAATATGTCACTACTGACTGGTTCTGTTTTTCTTTTAGACTGGATCAATCTTGTGTGACCCAGGGTGGCCTTGAACTCAAAGAGATCTCTTTGTCTCTGCCTCTGTCTCCTAATGCTGGGATTAAAGGTGTATGCCCCCACTGCCTGGCCTCTATGGCTTGGCTCCACATTCTGATCTTCAGGGAAGCTTTGTTAGATCACAAACAAAATATCACCACAAAGGTCAAACATCCTTCATCTTTACATTATTACTTAATAGATCACAATAGCTGAATGAACATCTCTCTTAATTTTATAAGGTTAATGTCAGTAAATGGCAAATTAACAACAGAATATCAATAAACTTTTGAAATTCCATGAACATCCATCTCACTCATTTATTCAATGCATGTGTATAGAGCCCGTTTAGTATTCTTGGCTATAATCACTAGAAATACAATAATAAATTGAAACATTTGAGATTTCTTATATGAAACAGAGAAAAATCAAATCACAGAACAAATTTTTACTTTTATTTATGGAAATAACTAAGGAGAGGTATATGGTACAATAAGAACTAAATGTACATTTGTCTAGTCTGAAAAGGATTTCCTGAAAAAATACTGAAACTAGGATCTTCAGGTTCAGCAATAGATATGATGATGAAGCAATAATGTGGGGATAAAACACTCCTGAATTAGAGATTATGTGTGCCAAAGACCAGGGGGAGAGCTCTGCCCAGCTTAGGATGCTCCTGGACATATTATCCTGAGGGCAACGAGAAATTGACATAAATGTAAAGCAAAGTAGTGTTGAGATTAATTTGATGACTTTCCGTAGAACAGACAGGGAGAAGGAAAGCATTGGTATAGAAAAAGAGGTAGGCTAGGCGGCTGTGAATGTGGTGGTAGGGATGGTGGTAGAGACAAGGCCTGACAGCAGACTGCTCATGTGACGGGGAGGGGCCACTGCTGGAACTAGAATCAGCCTTGCACAGCTGGATGAGTGATCACACTGTTCACTGAGGTTGCAGACGTTGGAAAGGAGTGATGGAAAAGACCAGGAATTTTGCTTTACAAATACTTGACGTGTTTTGAAACAGCAAAAAAAGGGGGGGGGGTCTTCAGAATTGGATTTCTGAAACCAAGGAGGGAGATGCAGAGTTTCTGAAGGAGGGGGTGCATTATAGTGACTGAAGGGGAGACAATACAAAGTCACGATTGCTACTGAAAAGAGGTAAAAATAATCTGTATTTAATGTTCTTTTTTTCCTATCCTTTTCATGGAATGAATTGATTTTAAATATTAATTCATTTCGTATTGAAGCCTGAAAAATATTGCCTTGTGAAGCTAGGCAATGAGCCCAGACATTGAACCATTACAGAGAAAGCAGCTGTTTCTAGTGTAAAAATCTTCAAATGCAGCTCAAAATATACTCAAAGAATAAGAGCGAGGATTCTCCCAATGTTCTTCCCATCTGACCTATCCTTCATAAAATCTTTACGACAAGTGCTTGCTGTTTCCACTCCAGTTACCAACACATCTGAAATTACATGAGGAATCAGGAAGAGGAAAACGAGCTCCTATGAATAATGAAGAATATGCACAGTCAGTAAGATTATCTTTTTTAGTGGAAAGAGTCACTAAGTAGAGTAAGTCTGAATTCTAAATCCATTTATTCTTTAGTTTTTGTAAATGTAAATGTATTATATTTATTCATTATCATCATCAGTGAAGCAGTGAAAATATCTATAAAGTAAAGGTAATAATCCTTCCATAATAATTTCATTCTTATTCCCACAAAAAAGAGCTCATGATTCAGCTTGTACATTTCTACATTATATTGCATAGTAGTAACAGAACATTCACAGAGCACATGCTTTGTTTGTTTGTATTCAATTAAGGATCATAGCACATTACTATGTAACTGACTGCCCTCACTGAACAGTCATATTAGAAATTTCTGGACTACAGTGGATAAAGTTATAACAAGTTTATTCTCCCCAAACTCATAGTTCATTCATAATTGAACATATTATAACATGTTCAACCACTTTCCAATTGTTGGATGCCAAAGACAAATAACTAGTTTATATAATAAAATTATGTAAACTCATGTAATTTAACTGATATTAAAAATCTATATTAATAGTGATATTGTCCAGCCTAATTCAGAGACATGGCATTTTTTGCATATTTCTTCAACATTTGAACTAAAAAATGAAATATTTTCATCTGGATTTGATTGAGCAAAGTAAATTGATACGTTTTCCCAAGATAAACTACAGATGTTGTCATTTCCTATACACAGGGGACACTCATTAATCTTGAGTAACCCTCTGAGACAGAATATAAGCATCACACACTCAAGAGGGAGAAAATAATTCACCATAAAATACACACAGAACAAAAATAGACTGTATTGAAACAATTCCAGTGAGTATTACAGGTGATATCTAATGTCACTGCTGTAGTTCACTTTGTGGGAATTATGAAGCTCCCAGGATTAATCCTGAGACACGATTGTGTGAATTCCTCAGCACACTTTGAAGGAATATGTGAAGAAGAGTTGGAGATACTATCGGAGCAACTAAACAATGTGAATCTGTTGAGAAACGCTGTGTTTACGTAGACTAACTGGTGTCAGGTCCTGAGAGAGGTGTACCTGGACACAGGTGAGTACTGACGGGAAAAGGAGGGGTAAACATCTGGTTAGGAAAGTCCATCTGTCACAGGAACAGCCTGTCACAGACTGCTGCTCCAGTTTGCATTTCCTGCCAGTCCTGACACACTGACATACCTGCCTCCAGAATTCCAGACAGAGCTATGGATTTAATATCTCCATAGCATGCTACAAATCAAGCAGGCTCAGTAGACATAGTTACTAGGTAGTTGTCCAACACATTGAACCAGAAGGAGCTCACATCTGGTCCATTAAATTCTTTTATTGTGATAAAATACAGCATAAGTTTACCATGCTTCAGTGTAAGGCTGGATGGCATTAAGAATATTCATATTGTTTGTCACTGACACCATATTTCAGTCATCTTTATAATGATTTTATCTTCCTACAGAAAAACTGTGTGCATTAAACATCAACTCCCAACTTCCTTCTTCCTCACTCATCATAATTCTACATCATCTAAGTAGAATCAAACTTTCTCTAGTCTACATTGTAGATTAGACTGGGAACATTTTTTTAATGTTTTTTTATCTCACAGGAATAAATGTTTAGGGACTCAGTAACAGCCCTGATGAATGCATGCGGTGGGTAGTATCATGTTGAATATAAGCAATAGTGAGGAATCACATCGTGAGACCGTAAATAAAAAACCCTAATGGTCCTTTTTAGAACACCTTACATTCAGGAGAACGATCTGGGGCCCACAAGAGCTGCCTTTAGCCTTCTACAGGGGTTGATGCCTATCACTAATGGCTTCTCATTATACTCCACCTCTGAAAAGCCACTTCACATGGACTACAAAGGCCCTACCACATAAACCCGTCTTTAATAGACATGCTCAAAGCTATGTGTTCATAGTGGTATCCTTGCTGGACCCCAAATTTAACAGAATTAAAGGAGAATAATAGAATTTTCCATCTGGAAACAGGATCATTTTGGTGATCTAGAGCTGCACATTTCATCTAGCTTATGAAGCATGAACTGTAATACTGTCTTCATATTCTCAAGCCTTAGACTGGGTGTTTTAAACACTCCAACAGGTTGGTCCTGATTCAGTCTCTTATCATGTCTCTTTGAAATAAGACTACTTCATTTGATTAAAAATTTCATATCATCATCCTCCCATTTTTATAGAGAGATCTATGACAAAACCTAAAATGATGAAATTGAATTCAAAGAATATTGAAAATATCCTATTAATTAGATGCACCATAATCTTTGAATGTGTAAGGAATTTTCTTCAGTTGGAACCCTGTGTTAAAAATTAACTCCTTTCCACAGAACAATGCTTACACTGAATAAAAGAAGTTGTCTAAGTGTGTGTTTGTGTGTATCTGTGTGTGTGCGCATATGCGTGTGCAGGTGTGCATGTGTGTGTGTAAATCAGACTGTCCCAGATAAGTAGCCAGTGACAGAGGGCTAAAGTCAGTTGTTTCTTATCCATCTTGATCATATTTTGCTGTACAGTTTTGATAATATGCCTTTCTTACTTCAGCTCCTCATTTTGTTAACTAAAAAGATACTTTGGTGAAGCAGATCCCCTGATCTCTAAAGCGCACCAAAATTCCCTTGCGGCCACCATTTCCTCACACTTAAATACTTAGTATAAATTAATTAATTTTATTACTATAAATAAGTAATGAAAACATCATTATAAATAAAGTATGGTTTTTGAAATTGGACATGAAGTCAACTTTACATGACAGAAAGAAATATACAAGACGTTTTTTTAATACCTTAAATGTGACTTCTTCAGGGAGGTCCTACAGAGTAAGACACTGTGACCTCCAGTTGAACTGGGGGACACATGTTTTCAGAGAACATGATGGAGTTTACATATTATCCATTAATTATTCTTTTTGTCTATTCTTTCAAGTCACTAATCATCTTGTTCTAGTGTTTCTGTACGCTCCTGTTCTGTGGCATACACTACTAACTCGCATTTATCTTTCATGTCAACCTGGTAGTCTCATTTACATACTTATGACATTTAAAGAAGCCGGGCTGGGGGAGAGCTTTACATAACATGAAATGCTATCATGCTGGGAATTCTCCTTTAATTTTAACTTTAAATTTGATCTTTTGGTTGCATGACTGACCACCGTATTATTACCTGTACAGGAAAAGGTCCCATCAATGGTGAATGTCCTAGGTCCACAGACCAAAGACAAATGCTGCCATTGTGTAGCACAGTATAATTCAAGGAATGCACAGTCACTGACAACCACTTCTTTCTGAAATAAGAGAATTTTCAAGGGGGAAAAAAAAACAACACATGTCTATCACTTCTCATTTTTACTGTACATTGAATTATACTGACTATACCTAGTTGACAATGGCATTTCCCCTTTTGTTTCTTTGAGGAACAGTTCATGGTATATCAGCTGTTTCAGAGACCTTTCATAGCACCATTCTACCTGTAATGAATAGAATACAGCACATCTTAGATTCCTGATCCTTGAAGAACCAAACAAGTAATGTATAACCCAGCCTACTGTAGTGTCCATGGGTGACCACACTCTTCATTATTGTTTGGTGATTTCAAGCTATTGGTTGACAAGTGTATTGAATTTTCTACTTTTGTAATGTATGCTTACACTTAATTGTCTATGCTTGCTAGGCCACAGATATACTTTTTAAATAAATAAATAAAATACATGTATTTTAAGCTTCCTGTGCAAGTTAATGAACTTGACTTTAGTTTCTACACAAATGAAGAGCAGGCCGGATATGGTCCAGGGGCAACACCTTCCTAGCTGTTACCCTACTTCATTCCATAGGTGGTATTAGGAAATCATAAACACAGAGTGTGAGTGAGCATCTACTGATATAGAGCAATATTTTCCACTGACCCATTCATGCATTTCTCTTAACCTGCTTCAACCTCATTTAAACACAAAGGAGGTTGTTCTAAGTGAATTTTGTCAAACCCTGATATTTCTAAAGCCGCTAGTACATAACATTTGACTATTTACAAACAAATATGAAGTTAAGTGCTAAAACTTGGGAGCAGATTTTTCTGTTAAAATTTTCCATTTTAACATCTTTTCTTGCTTTCCTTTGACAAGTAAGTTTTATGCGAATCAAAAAATTTCCAAGTAGTTATAAATGAAATGTTTCATTCACTCATAGATGGAATTTTAATGTCAGACAGGAAATTTTCGGGGATAGCCCAGCTTTGGCATCTAACAACACATGAATTTCCAAGGACTTGTGAAGGGTAAGGCAGCTGATCAACTCTGCCAGCAAATGCTACTTTCTTTTTCTCTAATTCCCATCTGAATCTCTGAAGAAGGGAATGAAATTTCAGAATATGAGCTGATTTGTTCATGTCTGTCTGTCTGTCTATCTATCTATCTATCTATCTATCTATCTATCTATCATCTATCCATCTATCCTAAGTATTGACCCACTCCAAGACTTTTGAGGTTGCATATGCACTCTAACACTGAGCTATACTTCTAGCTTTTTTATTTTTGTTTTGAAATAGAGTCCTGCTAAATTGCCCAGTCGACTTTAAACTTATGGTCTTACCATCTCAGACTCCCATGGAGCTGAGATTACAGGCATGTGCTACTATGCCTATAATTCTTAAACCTTCTGGGGGATGTTAGTATCATGGATATGTGACCATTGTACTCAAAAGATTTGCCATTTTGATAAAAGCATCTGATTCTTTGTTAATTGAACTAAAGTAATGATAAGATTTATTTTTCATGGTTTAGCTACTTGTATATGTGAAGTTCCTTCTAGGAATATATAATTTTTATTACTGTCTAATATGTAAGCAAAAAAAGATTATCAGTGGGCCATAAGTTGAATCATGGCCCAAACTAATGAAGTTTGATTAGAGCTTATGACTTTTACAATTCTACAAGTAAAAAATGAATGCCTGTCATTCTGTTCAATACTAACAAGTGCCACTCACATTCATTTCTTGAAGTTGCTGTTGCATTACCTCGAAGAAATCTGGAGACAGTTGTAGAAGAGAACTAATCATTAAAATAAAAATTAATCTATTAATTGTGTATTTATGTTTCACTCATTAATTTCATGTACAAGAATAAGTTAGAGAATATAAAGAGGCCATAGCAGTTCTTAATTCATATTAAACATTGATCAGTTTTAGAAGGTGCTATTGCTATATTAACAATGCTAAAATGCCCACCCTGCAGTCAACTTTGTTTTGGAGAATTCACATTAGATTTTTATTGAATGGCACATTTTCACAAAACTTAAGACTGTAACTACTTAATATTTATTTCAGTTAATAATAGAGGAACTAAACTAAGAGACTAGTGCTATCTGTATACTGTAGAATGGCTATTTATTATAGCAGGAAGAGAAAGAGAAAAATTAAAAACAGATTCTAGATCTTTAGCTCCCAGGGAGATTTTATTATACAGCCTTCGGAGCTGCCCTGACAGGGGCTGTGGAAGCTGCCTTCAGCTTGATGCTATTAAATTCAAGATAAGCTGGAACTAAAGGACCTCAAGTATTGTAAACAAAAAAAAATCTATGAATGGCCCTAAACTCATTTAGTACTTTATAATTTCACATCACAGAACTTTATAGATTACTGATAAATTAGACTACATTATAAAGCTGGACCAAGATATGATGGATATACCAAGAAAAGTACAAATTTTGGATTATAAATTGTATCATATACTGAAATCCTTTTATTGGATTCATCTGGGAGGCAGAGTGAGAAATGATTTATAATTACCTCAGTATTTATAATTACATAAGGCTAGTTTTATTTCATTATGTACATATTATTCATTTTGGGTTAGACAAAGGGTCAAAATGTTTTACATTTCAACAAATTCTACTTAATCTGGAAATCACTAAATGGAACTCTTTTATCAACCAAATTTGATGAAACACTTAAACAATACTATAAGTTCATGATATCTTCCAAAACTACAGTCTAATCTCTAAGTGCATCATAACGGTACTTTTGAGAGTATTTCAATGATCCAATCATAGCACATCATAAAAAAATATGTTTTGTCATTGTTTGGAAGGAGTCTGGTGGAAGACCCACCTCAATTCCTCTCCCCTATCTCTTTCCCTAAACCCAGCCCTTCAAAGCCCGCCAAACACAGCTCCTCCCCAAACCCGCCCCTTCAAAGCCCACCAAACACAGCTCCTCCCCAAACCTGCCCCTTCACAGCCCACCAAACACAGCTCCTCCCCGAGAGAGGCTCAAGACCTCTTCCACAGGATATATAAGCAGTATCCCAGAAAACAGGCTGTGGTTCTTCTGGTCTCATGTCCCTGTCTCCTCTCTGCGGCCAGGGAATAGCCAGGGAGCGCTTTACCCATTAAACCTGGACTGTTCCTGATTCGGTCTGACTCAGTTTGTTGCAAAGGTGGAGAGACCTTCAAGAAGCCTAAACCTTATCAGTCATATATATCTTCAACCTCAAGACCAATACTCAAGATCAGATTCCTTTACTCAAACCGAAGTTAAAGAGGACTTTCTGAACAATAACAAAATTAGTGAGCATTTATAAAGTAGAGTATATACTGATTTAAGTGTGTCTCCAAGCTATATATGGTTATATTGTGATATTAATATGAGATCCTGGGGATGAACAAGAAAGAAAGGGTTGTAGGTTAAGAGTCATGTGTTTCTGTGTCAATAGGACAAAGGGTCAATTGTGCTGGCTATTCTTTATGTCATCTTGACACAAGCTAAAATCATTTTAAAAGAAGGAATCCCAGCTGAGAAAATGTTCCTACCAGATTGGCCATGGGAAAGCAGGTGGTGCATTTTATTGGTTAATGATTGATGTGGGGGGATCCAGCTCACTGTGGGTGGTGCCACCTCTGGACTGGTGGTCTTGAGTGCTCTAAGAGAGCAGGCTGAGGAAGCCATGGAAAGCAAACTGGTAAGCAGCACTACTCCATGGCCTCTACATCAACTCCTGTTTCAGTATTCCTGTCTGCTTGACTTCCTGACTTGACTTCCCTCAGTGATGGACTACTACCTGGAAGAGTAAGATGAATACATCTCCCTTTTTATATTTCTCAATTTTAAAAAGAAAAAGGATTAAGATAAAATTTTAATTATTTCACAACAGACATGCTAAAGGGAAAAAAATGATTGTTTAGTTGTTCTTAATATCATTTTATGTCTTCATTATGATGTCAGGTAAGTCACTCTTACAATATTGTAAATCTTTTATATTGTGCCTTTTCAAAACAATATGGATTATGCTTAATAATGTTGCACTATTTATAAAGAAAATTATTTTCAACTGTTTCTTTCATTCATAAATCAAATAAATGGATTTTAAAAATCCCATCAGTGGCCTTCGTTAAGCACTCTATAAACTTTTACTTCCTTGAGGATATGTTTTCTCTTAATTCTATTGTATTTAAATGCTGAATGTACTCAGAGAAACTTGAAAATAAATGTTGAAAGTTATTGTCATATATGAAAAGTAACAGGTGTACTTATACTCATGTGTGTGTAGTTATTATGCAATTCACATACCAATATTGCTGATGTTTGTTTTTTGTTTTTAACCACGACACTGCAACTAGACTGTAGTTTTAGATACTTGTAATTTAGTGACTTTGTTTTTAAGTTTAACAACTGTAACACTGTAGTTTTATCATTTGCTTCTAGTATTTGGAGCAGAAGTTATCATTTAAATATGAACTCACTATGCTATACCAACCAAAAATGTCAGTCCATATCATAAAGAAAACTTATAAAAGCTACTGAAATTAACATACTTTAAGAAAAAATGATTTTTAAAAAGATGTCAATATACATTTTTTTATCCAAGAAAGGACATTTTGTTATAGTTAAATTAGACACAATGTTAATCAGTATCATCTGGTCTGACTAATCAAAAAATGACCATTGGTTATATAAGTATGTAATATTATACCATAATATAGTAAAAACAACAACAACAGAAAACACTGTGTGGTAACCTGAAGGGAGAAACAACCCTGTGTAGAGCTGAGAGTGTATCATCCAGACTGCTATGTTCCTATTCAGTGATCATTATTTCCCCAGTTCATCTCAAATCCTCTATTGCACAGATTATTATAACATTCTTCCAATTGTTTCTTATTACTAGTCTTTGCTCTACTATGATAAGAAATAATATTCAGAACTTATAGTAACAGAAGACCTTTGTAATTAATAATCCTGTAGATCACTTATAATAATGCTTATGTCATAGCATTGAAAGTCTGAGAGATCTGGCCTTAACTACTATCTCAGCTTATTTTACTGAAATTTAGGTGCCTGCTCTGCCTACTAACAAACCTTAAACAATGCATCATTAGATGACTTTATGTTTTTCATTCTCCTTGGTCCTCTAATATGTTTTCCGTCAATACATTCTCCTTAGCACTCTGTACTTCCTCAGTACAAGAAAAAAATATTACTTTTAAAATATTCAAGCTAAGTATATTACTTTCTATATGGCCCAGTACTTGGTTTGTGGATAAATTGAAGAATTTGCCCTATTGCATTATTTTTGGTTGATGTATTTATCATATTGAATTAACAATAAACACTTTTATATAAACAATTTATTGATACAATTAAACCTTTCTGAAAAGTCTTGCCTCATTCACCCCAGAATTTTCAAAATGTGGAATAGTATCTGGCATACATCAGATACTAAATCTATCTTTGTGGTGATTCATCTTCAAACTCAATCAAATATTTCTCTTCTAAGCTGTATCTAGAATAGTTGTGTTAAAGCAAGAAGTGATCTTGTATTCAGAGAAAAGACATTGAAAGGAAAGAAAGTTTCAAATTATCCCATTAAAGCTATAAAAATAAAATGCTTACTTTAGATAAAACTTGAGGAAGACGGTAATTTTCTCAACTAATAGATGAGTACTTTAACTGGTGAACCAAGGGGAAATTTAAAGAAATTTGATATTTAATTCTTCTTTTAAATTATAACTACTCATTTTCATGTGTCCAGGAGCAAAAGCCTATGCGTTGGGAATAGGTAAGAAGTTAGCTTCATACTATGTTGTCCTTCTGAGTCTGGGTCACCTCACTCAAGATGATATTTTCTAGTTCCATCCATTTGCCTGCTAATTTCATGATTACATTGTTTTTCACTGCTGAGTAGTACTCCATGGTGTACATGTGCCACATTTTCTTTATCCATTCTTCAGTTGAGGGGCATCTAGGTTGTTTCCAGGTTCTTGCTATTATGTATAATGCTGCTATGAACATAGTTGAGTATACGTCCTTGTGGTAAGATTGAGCATTCCTTGGGTATGTGCCCAAGAGTGGTATAGCTGGGTTTTGAGGAAGACTTTTTCTCAATTTTCTGAGAAACCGCCATACTGATTTCCAGAGTGGCTGTACAAGTTTGAATTTCCACCAACAGTGGAGGAGTGTTCCCCTTCTCCACATCCTCTCCAACATAAGCTGTCCAGTATTTTTGATCTTAGCCATTCTGACAGGTGTAAGATGGTATCTCAGAGTTGTTTTGATGTGCATTTCCCTGATGACTAAGGATGTTGAGCAATTCCCTAAATGTCTTTCAGCCATTTGAGATTCTTCCGTTGAGAATTCTCTGTTAAGTTCTGTAGCCCATTTTTTAACTGGATTGTTCAGTATTTTGAAGTCTATCTTTCTGAGTTCTTTATACATTTTGGAGACCAGCCCTTTGCCACTCATAAGTGGATACTAGATGTGAGGGAAGGGATGGACAGACTCCAAACTACAGCTTCAGAGAGACTAGCTAACAGGGAAAGACTCTAGGAGGGACACATGGATGGCCCAGTGAAGGAGAAGTGGATGAGATCTACATGAGCAGACTGGGAGTAGGGGGGGAGGTGGAGGGTGAGGAGTGGGGCATGAGAACATAAGGAAATGGGAGAGTCAAGGTGGAACAGGGACAGAGTGGGAGGGCAAGGAGGGAGATACCATGATAGATGAGGACATCATGGGAATAGGAAGAGGCAGGGTGCAGGGGGGGCTCTCAGGAATCCACAAGGATGACACCACCTTGGTCTGCTGGGAGTGGTCTAGAGGGTGCCTGGACTGGTCTAACTGGTGACCAGTCTAGTGAATACCCTAACTGTCATCACAGAGCCTTTGTCCAGTGACTGATGAAGGCAGATGCAGAGATCCATGGCCAGGCACCAGGCTGAACTCCAGGAATCCAATTGATGAGAAAGAGGAGGGATTCTGTAGGTGAGAGATGTTGAGATCATGATGGGAGGATATGCAGAGATGACTGGCCACACTAGTGGAGGCCCATGAACTGTGGACTGGTGGCTGTGGAGCCCCCACGGGACTGGACCCATGGACTAGGCCCTCTGGATATGGAAGATAGTTGTTTGGCTAGAACTGTTTGTGGGGCACCCAGGCAGGGGGATCAGGATCTGTCCCTCAGTTTATAAATGTTTAATTGATGAAAATCTTATGGCTATCCAGTCTCTATACCAAAATTTGAACACAAATATAATTCATTCAAAAGTCAGTACTCTTCTGACATCATGTAACGAACAGATTTAAATAGAAAAAAAGAACCTGGAAACACTATCAGTCAGTATAAAGTTGATTAAAGATGATCCTAAATGATTAATTAAACTGATGAGCCCATTGACAAGAATAAAGACACTGAACTACATTCATCTGCATGGTGTCATATGTTAAAGCACTACCCTAAAACAATCATAACATAATTTAAAGTTACCCAATTGCTGGGCAAACAGGAAACCCAAACTAAAAATTTACTAGATTCATTCCAAAACAATTTGGGGGACTTCTTTAAAGAACTCACTGTGGTGTTCATTCACAAAACTTTCACAGAGAGCTTTATCAACTATGCCTGAAAACAGAACATCTATTTCAGAATCATGCCACCCTGACACCTCCATGAACATCCCTTCTCAGCAAATTTTTCTTTTAATTATCTCTAGAATCACTCATTGATTAGCCATTCATAAACAATCACATATCATATTATGTTACCTGCAAGCATAGTGGCATTCGACCCTGAAGATTCTATGTCTGTAAGTGTACTGTGCAAAGGCATGGCCATGTGCTGCATATCCAAGTGTTGGAGTGTGCTGATGGATTATTTTATGCATAATTTCCCATAAGTGCAATTCATTAAATGCCAAACATCAATATAAGAACAATAACAATGTCAAAATACTTGGATTGCATATCTCATATTTGAAAAATTGTTTCCACAGACATATGTCATTTTATTCTCTCAATGTTTTGGACTCTTTGTGTCATTTTACTCATGTGGCAATGGTTTCTTTGGGAGTAGAAAAATAGTAATTTAAAATGAGTCATTTTCATGATGGAAAATGAACAATTCAACAATATACAAGTTTTTCCATTTCAGCTTGGCCCAAAGTAATAGAGAGAGAGATAATGCAAACCATTGTACTAATGACAATCCTATAAATGTCTAAACATACAATGTCTGCATGACATATGTTACAAGTAGGCAAATTAAACAGTGTCAGCCAATGATAGGTATCTGCAGACTATTACAGTTTTATTAAATGCTTAGTAAATACCTCATTATTAACAGTACTGTGTTTGTAGATAAAAGAAATTATGCTACTGAGTTTAGTATTTCTAGGATATTAAATATAATATAAATATTTAGCCATATTATAAAGACTCGATATAAAAGTATAATAACTGGTTAGGTTCCTATACATAATAAATAATTAACAAGCTTTCTTGCCTTATTTCTTTCCTTCTTGTAGTATTGACAAAAGTAATAAAAATGGTGAAAATGAGACATTTAGTGTTTTTGACATAATATATTCTAAAAATCCAATGTACCTTAAGCCAAAAGTTTAATTATCCAAATTATAAGGCAAAGTTCAAATTTCAACTCCAAAATGATGTCCATTCAATGGCCTATATAATTATTTCACTGTGAGAAAGCCACTGCCACCTTGTGGCATTTGAATTTAATGAGTTTGATATATGATTCATTCCTAATAATGTTTGAATTTAAGATTGAAAATCTCTCCTAAATGTTTGGTATGATAGTAGTGATATACAGGTAATTCTTTTTATATCTTGTTTAAAACTCAGCAACTGATTACTATATAATAATTTAAAATAAAACATCCAATTCTTTTAAATTGCCCCTGATTAATAAATGACTTTAAAATAGATAGCCAAAATTACTTGTTATTTGTATTTTGTAAATATGTATCACACTTCCTCTATTTTAATGAATCATATTTAGTACGGTTTCACATGTGCTTGAAATCTGTTATTTTATTTCTATTATTGGAAAGTATGAGCTTTGATCTCTCACAGTTAAAAGCTGATTATTGTCATTTATTACCTCATCTTTAATTGGACAGGAAGAAATATATTTAATGACTTTTTAGTTTAGTAGTAGAAAAAAACATGGAAATAACCAGAGTTCATTCAGCAGACAAGACCATGAGATATTTTAGACTGCCAGTATATGTTATTTGTGTGTGTGTGTGTGTGTGTGTGTGTGTGTGTGTGTGTGTGTGTTTCTGTGATAAAATACCCTGACAAAACCACGGCATAAGGGATAAAAGGTTTATTTCAGCTCATAGTCCATTATAGGGAGTAAAAGAAGAACTTGAAACCGCTGGCCCGTTACATCCACAATCAAGAAGAAATGAACAATGAATGTATACCATGCCCCAGTTCCTTTCTCCATTTATACACACACATTCCCAGCCAGGGAATAGTGCCACTCACAATAGGCATGTGTTCCCACGTCAATTATCATAATCAAGAACATCCTACAACTGCATGTCTGCAAGTTCATCTCCCAGGTGATTCCAGACTCTGTTGAGCTGACAATTAACTCTATTTTAACCACCAGTTTATGATTTTGACTTGTGTT
This sequence comes from Peromyscus eremicus, assembly GCF_949786415.1. Lineage (NCBI taxonomy): Eukaryota > Metazoa > Chordata > Mammalia > Rodentia > Cricetidae > Peromyscus > Peromyscus eremicus. The sequence goes on along the minus strand of NC_081426.1, from coordinate 86,825,625 downwards.
TCAAATTTTCCTTAGAAAATTCTTTGATATTTGGTTTACACCATTTCACCTGCAAAGTATTTTGATGTATCTCTTTATTTTTTCCTAACACAAAGAGAACAAAAACTTTTTAAATCAACGACATACTTCCCATATAAAAATTTGACCAAGAACTTGAAAAGGATTTCATTGACTATTCTTAAATTCTTAGTTTCCTGGGTTTTATTTCAATATCATATCTGTGTTTGAGAAATGTTTGTCCTCCTTTCTTTCATGATGCAGAACTTTTTTTCTCTTAAAAAGCTGATTTAATACCGCGCATCTTAACTCTTATTTCTGCAACCATACATGATCTATCATTTTTTCTTCAGATTTCTGAAAAAGACAAGCATATTCTTTCTTGCCCAACTTTCATCCACATATCTTGCACAGTATTATTATATGTAGATACTTTATACACACCCTGATCTGTCACCCTTAAGATTATGATACTGTTTGCAGAATATGACAATTCTCAATTTGCTATTTGGTCCTCCGCCTTAGAGAACTATTTTACTTACTTCGTGTAAATTCTTTAGATTAAGGTCTATATGCTCCATTTTGAGAGTGCTATATGTTTCTTATTGCTTTGAGTAGATCTTTTAAGCTGTAGTTATTGAACAGATTCTACATGCACTAATAGATGCTGGCAAAGCATTTTAAATGATGCTTTTCTTTAGTCAATACCCTGATGGCACAACAAAAAATCTGATCCTACCATTTCATTACAGCATAACAGGCATTCCTGGTATCATTCAGTTCTTGAGTCTATGCACCTAGACTGATTCATTCCTATGGTTTCAAGTTTCCTTTTTACAAAGACTTTTATTGTAAAATAGGGATGGTCTTTAAAATAATTGGATGAACAAAATTCAGTTGCTAACTGTTGTATACATGTTAGTGGTGCTGTAAAAGCAGTTCTAGGCAAAGATAAAATATTCCATGGAAACCAAATGGATAACAAAAGACAACATTCCCAAGCCCTTCCTTTCAGTATCAACCTTCTGTCATATCTCCCTCAAGACTCAATTGATATACACAATTCCATTATTATAAAAAAAATATTCCATCAATGGTGAGCTATGTAGCTATTGGGCTTTTTGCCACTCTATTTTATAATGCTCTCTGTAGCATGAATCTTAAATGGTCTTATTAATAAAAACAAACCCAGGGCCTGGTATTGGGTGAATGCTGGAAGATCAGAGAAGCAGAACCAGCCACAGCCACCTCACCTTGCCAATTCCTCAGCTGATCCTGTTTCCTCAGACTGGAAGCCTCTGGGTCCTCATCCAGAATGAATCTCAGCTGAACTGCTATTCTAAAGCCTAAAAACTTAACCAGCTATAGTTCCTGGTTTTCATGTCTTATATACCTTTCTGCTTTCTGCCATCACTTTCTGGGATTAAAGGCGTGAGTCACCATGCCTGGCTGTTTCCAGTGTGGCTTTGAACTCACAGAGATCCGAATGGATCTCTGCATTTGGAATGCTAGGATTAAAGGTGTGTGTACCACCATTTTCTGGCCTCTATGTCTAGTGGCTGTTCTGTTCTCTGACCCCAGATAAATTTATTAGGGTGCATAATATATTGGGGAACACAATATCACCACAGCTCTCATTTATACTTTTCATATAACTCATTTTTCTATAAAGCTCTGACAGTGGGAATTGCTATATCAAAAATTACTTGCATTTGGGTTCATATAGACATTGATAACTTCCCAAAGTATGATGTGAGGGTCTACTTCTCTTATCAATGTGATTTGCTAGTACTGTTAACCTATTAAAAATGTAGTATTCAGAATGCTTAAGCCACATATTATTTATAATACATATGTATATAGATGTGTCTTATTTTACATTTCCAAAATGCTCCATTATCAGTTTATTTTCTCAGCATTCTATACAATGGTCAAAAGACATGTTTAGATTTCTTATGTGACTAGTCTGAGGAGACAATTAGAACCTCACGCAGTCTGAAAAGTGTAACGAGTGCTATACATTCTTAGGCCTTCCAGGACAACATGTGATAAGATGGAGTAGGTGTTCCCTGGTTATAAGGAATCCTGGCTGCAACTGACTTCGCTGTCAACTTCTACTGTGGTCTTAGGAAAGTCACTTTGCTACACTCATTGTGATTCCTTCATTTGAAAAGTAAAAGTGTGACTTGGTCCTTTTGGCTTGAGGCTATTCAGATACTTACATTTATATTTTGTTGCATATTATCTATAATTTAATACAGAGAAAATGTAAACATGTAAAACTTTATAATCATTTTGAAGTCCTTTATTATATTAAGTATTTGTATTCATAGCCAATAACACCACCTGTCTGTGGCCTAAGAGAAGGCATAAGGTTCACAAAGAATAACTGCTTTGATGTAGCTCTAGCCGTACTGTCTAAATATACACAGATAAAACCAAAGTTTGCTTAGGAAGATGTACAAGTGAAAAAATTATGTAGAGATAGGATATGGTGTATTATAATATTTGTGACAGTTTTCTGCGAAATGATTTCTTAGATATCTTGAATGATGTAGACTAGTTCAATTAAGTAGACCCTTTTCTCTAAAGGGTGGTGGAATAGGGTCATCTATAATTGGCGACACAATCAGTTGTCTAACAGCTGAAAGGAATGAAGATAAGAATGACAACCAAAGTGGTATACTTTGAAAGTGGTGTTGAGGGCCCAGAAACATTCGCTATTCTATAGTCAAGAATTGTAATGTAGTTTTCTTTAATAAAAGTAACTTAGTATTGCCTAAAGTTCTTGTAGAGGTTGCTCAGTAAAACATAAAAGACACAAAGTACTTCTAAGATAGTGTTGATGAAAGTAATGCATGCCTACACCATGCTGAGTAGCTTCAGGCTCCTAATCTTTCAGGCATACTTAATATAATACTCTTGGAGTTTTGCTCTTTAAGTAAGCCTGAGTTCTAATAACCCACAATACTTTTGTTAGAAACAGATATAAGTATTATGAAAAGTGAATGTATTGTTATTTACTTTGCATTTATTTCAATCTGCTTCCATATCACTGTTTGCCCAGCCAAGTGAACACAATGATTTGTCAAATATACCCTTAGACAGTCACTGATTTCTACATTGTCCTCTCTGGTTCTCTGTAATTTCCTAAGCTTAAAGCAGAGTTCACAAGGTCTAGAAAACTAAGATACATATTGCTAAATATTAGCGTCTTCTGTATCCAGTATTAGTTCAAATATGCTGGCTGCTCAGAGAGCAACAAAGAATTAATGCAACAAAAGTACAGTTTATCCAGAAAAAATACTATTAAAGTACTTATAAAGCTCAATACACTTTGCACTGACAAAATCTGTAATGTAATGTGGTATTTAAAATATAATTAGCAGGTAGACATTTACTTATTTTTGTAGTATATGTGTGTGTTTGTGTATCTATATATGTGCATACGGGCATGTGTTTATGGAGGCTTAAGGCTGTCCATCCCACTTTTTTTTTTAATTTGCACTTACTTGTTTTGGGTGTGATATAGAGGGTGGAACATGCCATGGTTCTCATGGTTTCAGAGGACAACTTGTGAGAGTTGCTTTCAACAGTCTGAGTTCTGGGGATTGAACTCAGGTCATAAGACTTAGCCAAAAGTGCCTTCACCTGCTTAGCCATCCAAGCAGGCCTCCAGTGCTGTGGATATTGCTCTGTATGCTGTGAATGTGTTGCTCTGATTGGTTAATAAATAAAAGGCTGATTGACCAGTAGCCAGGCAGGACGTATAGGCAGGACAAGCAGAGAAGAGAATTCTGGGAACAAAAGGCTGAGTCAGGAGTTGCCAACCAAACACAGGGAAGCAAGATGTAAAAGTACCAGTAAGCAACAAGCCATGTGGCAACTTATAGATTAATAGAAATGGGTTAATTTAAGATATAAGAACTAGATAGCAAGAAGCTTGCCACGGCCATACAGTTTATAAGTAATATAAGTCTCTGCGTGTTTACTTGGGTCTGAGCAGCTGCAGGAGCTGGGTAGACACAGGGAAAACTTGAGCTACACTCCAGCTTATTTTTGAGACTGTGTCTCTTACTGAGCATAGACCTCACAGACGGGCTAAACTGTCTGGCCTTCATATTTCCCTGTCTTTGTTCCCAACTCCCAGTACTAGCATTAGCATCAAGTGCCTCTCCACCCAGCTTGTCCACGAAGCTAGGGATCAGAGGGCAGGCTGTCACCCTTGCATGGCAGGCACTTTACAGACCGAGCCGTGTCCCACCCCTGGTGGTTACACATTGAAATGTAACAGTGAGCAGAAGGGAAACTCGGGGCTATGATTCACCGTGCTGACTTACAATGTTTTGGCACACATGTACACAAAGGTGTCTCACACATGTTGACAGTAAGATAATGATTTGGTCTTTTGATCAGATACTGTTTCTAAACATTTCCACTTCAAACAATATTTTAGCAGTGTGGGTAAGCAATGTTTACACAAAATTTTAAAAAACTTAAACCAAGTCTTTGAAATTCAAGGCTTTTAACCACATTCAGAAAGTGACACATTACCAGCAATTGTTAGTATTTAACATTTCAGTAAAAGGGGAGGAGGAGAAAAGAAATGAAGCGACAGAAGGAAATGAAGAGAGGAAACAAGAAGGAAAATGGGTAGAAAAGCCAACTACACTATATTAGCTTTGACTCTCCAGCCATTGAGAGACAGCCAGGCTTCCTAAAACATTCATAACACACACTACTCCAGCCCTGTACCTGGTTCATGGCTCTTCTCCACAACCCTCATCAAATCAGAACCATCTTCCTTAGTGAAAGTATCTGTGGTGTGCATTAGATCAAGGCCCCCCTTTATTTATTAAGAATTTTTTATTCATTTTACATACCAAGCACAGATCCCCCTCTTCCCTCCTCTTGCCCCTCCAGCCTTTCCAACCCCCCCCCCATTTCCTCCTACAAGAAGGTAAGGCTTTCCATGAGGAGTCAGCAGAGCCTGGTGCATTCAGTAGAGGCAGGTCCAAGTCCTTTCCCTTTTAGATTGGCATTCCATGTGTAAGCTGGCTTTTTAGAGGAAGAATGAAGGATGGGTAAGTTTTGCTCATGATGAGTTAAGTGGAAAGAGTTATTTAAATACATGTAAGATATGATGCACGCTACATCAGTTTTTAACATTAACTGATTCAGGAAAACATGAAAAAAAAACATAAAATAAAAAGTGTTAATTAACCTTAGGGGAAAATATATGATGTTTTGGGTATCGGCACTCTGTGTGTTTCAATGCTCCTATGGAGTTTTTCCTCATAATAATTCTCTGCTTTTTGCTATAACATAATACATTGGGCAGCACTGAACTGGTATGGATGACATGTTATTCTGTTAGTCCTCACTTCTGAGTTAACCTTGACACTCAGTAACCTAGCAGGGACTGCACAGCTCCCTGGGCCTTCGCTTCCCTGCTTAAGAAATCAGTGTGTACTCCATCCAAGATTGTGTGGAATCCATTGTGTGCGCAGTGGTGAGAAGCAAGTCACCCAGACAGCAGCTCGCAGGAGCTAATGCTCTCTTCTCACTAATGTGCTTGCTCCTTTCAGTCTTACCTTTTGAAAGGAAATAAAATAGCTAGGATATCAAGCCTGCTGAGAACCATGTTAGACATGTCCAAAGGCTTTTTAACTTAATGAAAAAATTTGAGAGTGCTAAGTCCAACCTCTACTTAGGTAGAAGTATTATTAGAACATTTTTAATAAAGGCACAGAAATTTATTTGATATGAAGACAATTAAAGATATAACATAGAGATAATTAATTTCTCAGACTGATTATAGACATTTTATAAAACACAGTATTGAATAACAGCAATTCATTTTAGCCCCATATATGAATTCAACTTGAAATAAAGACAATAGTTTTTTTTTTTTTTCTCACCAAACTAAATGACAGGGCACAAAATATTTTCTAAATGTTTATAATTCTTTAACAAATTTACTACACATTTTTAATTTATAGTTTAGGGATGTCTTCTTTAGTAACAAAATGAGCTAATCCATCATGCTTATTAAAATTTAGGCTCTAGCCGGGTGGTGGTGGCGCATGCCTTTAATCCCAGCACTCGGGAGGCAGAGCCAGGTGGATCTCTGTGAGTTCGAGGCCAGCCTGGGCTAACAAGTGAGTTCCAGGAAAGGCACAAAGCTACACAGAGAAACCCTGTCTCGAAAAACCAAAAAAATAAAAAATATAAAAAATAAAAATAAAAAAAAATTAGGCTCTAGGGCCTGGAGAGATGGCTTAGTGGTTAGGATCACTGGCTGCTCTTCCAGAGGTCCTGAGTTCAATTCCCAGCAACTGCATGATGGCTCACAATGATTTATACAGGGATCTAATGCCGTCTTCTGGTATAAATCAATAGAGCACTCATATATATAAAACAAATAAATAAATCTTTAAAAAAAGATTTAGGCTCTGCTTTTCAGTTAATTGGGAGGATAGGAAGGGAAATTGTATAGAGTGGAAAAAGAAATATCTCAGTGGTTAAGAGCACTTGATGTGCTTGCAGAATACCTGAGTTTAGTTCTCAGTAATATCAAAAGATTTACAGAACATTACTAGCATGAATGACTTTTAATTTTTCGTTGACTCGTTTATCTTGGTTGTGGAACAGTGATCAAATATGTGCCCAGAAAGTTAGGTGTATCAACATAAGTATATTTGTAACCAAAGGATTTTTTGTTGGGATAATGTATAGCATGGACACTAAAGATGGAACTCATTCTGATCTCTTAGGTAGGATCTACTAATTCGAGCAGCAGCATCAACACATGATGCATTCAGTCTTCCTACTGCCTGTTCATCTTTGACTTTGGGGACTCAGCATAGCAAATCCTCAAAACATTCAAAGAGAATTTGCTCAATGGAGTTCAAATACCAGGCCAAAATGAAGCTGCAATTTTGTTTTGAACTCAGCTTCCTACTAATGCCCCAACCCAGGTGTGGCCTGGATTTGATAAAACATTAACTTTGTTCTCTAGGTAAACAAAATAGTAGCCGCCCAGGTGCAACTGCTGTATGGTGTTATGGGCAATGACAAAGTTATCAGAGTGTAACACGGAAAAAATAAACAGAACAGTGTGCTAAAGGGCACATGTCCAGTGCTGCTGTAGACTGTGTATACAGTTAAATCTTCCTGTCAAGTAAGTCTATTGCAGTTATTAAGTATAATGGGTCCCTCACATAGAAGCTAATTTTCCCAGCATTTCCATATGTCCCCCCATTTTGTGAATAGTTTAAAAGTCTGAACAATCATAGAGACAGAAGGTATTTAAAAGTACCATAGAGGAGGGGCAAAAAAATGTTGCTAACTGCATATGGAACAGACTATACAGTTCCTTTTAATTTCTTTTTGTGAAATGACGGAATGACAGAGAGCGCTGGGAACATTTATTACTGACAGGTGTAATTTCACCCCTACTTGAAAGGCCATGACTTTAAAAGGAGATGAAAGTCTCCAGCTGATGAATGAGGGAAGAAAAGCCTGGCAGGAATAACATGACTGTCTCAAGGGAGTTGAGTCATGTGGTCCTGTGGTTCACCATTTGGCCATGAAGTTACAAAGATTTATAGTGTGCTCTGACGGGGCTCGGAACCCGTTGATTTGCATTGGCTTCTGGAGAGCTGATAGAACAACTTAGTGAAACTACAATCAGTGTGACCAGCCCCTCCCCCAGCTGATAATGACATAATGGTTCCAGGCCACCCAGAGCAATTTAACCATGACTGATGAAACCCTCTTGACAGCAAGTTTCTGGGCTAATAACAAACTCTGAGATAGTGATCTGGGTATAAAAAGCCTGTCTTATTATCATTGAACAGGAACCATAGGTTTGCATTAAGAAAGGAGCTTTTGTAAACCTTATAGCCCTGAACCAAGATCCCAACAGATACTTTAGCTATGGGTCCATTTTGATAAAAACTTCAAAGTTCTTCCTACTATCTAAACCAACATACATTCTGCACAACCATTTTTAGGTGCTAAACAAAGAAATCAAGCTGAAGAAAATTATAAGATGTAAGTGGAAATTCCTAGTTCATGATGAATGTCATAAGAAAGGCACATAAAACAGGAGGTGGAGAGTAACATGGCTAGTAATGTATATACTATTTTGTTTTAGTTAACTCTTTTCCTTTGAGATTATTTTTTAGCATCTTATATGTGGAGGTGTTTTTCCAGCATATGTATCTGTGGGCCAGATGCTGGCAGGGTCCAGGAAACTAGAAGAGGTTGTTGGATCACCTGGAACTGGAGTTATAGATAGCTGTGAGTGAGTGGCCATGTGAATGCTGGAATTCGAATCCAGATCCTCTGGGAAAACAGTCAGAGCTCTTAGCTGCTGAGCCATCTCTCCAGCTCCCACCCTTCTCCTTTACCATGAATCTTTTTGCTACTTTACAAGTCTACCTGGGGGGGCCTCTGAGCACAGGGGGTGCATCGACAGTCACTCCAGAAAACTGGTCTACTACATAACATGAACACAAGGCAGGCTCACAGCTAATCTGCGTTATCAACTTGTCTGGATTTATAATAACCTAGGTGAGTGATGAGGTGCAGCTCTGGGTACATCCTTGAGAATGTTTCTAGAGACACTTAGTTGAATCAGGAGACCCATCCTGAATGCGGGCAGCAACATTCCAAGGAGAAGGCCAGGAAAAGTGCATCCCACATTCATCTGACTGCTGGACTTCCACCACATGAAGGGCTCTGCTCTACCAGCCCTCCCTGCCATACAAACTAAACCTGTGCTCATGAGCTAACATAAGCGTTCCCTTCTCTAAGTGTTTCTAACAGGTATTTGGTAACAGACACAGGAAAAGTAATTAATAAAATAATTCCCTCTGCTCTTTGTTGGGATCATTTGTTCCTATTAGGGTTTGTATTAAATTTAAAAACTTGTGGATGTGATAAAACAAAACAAGAGAAACAGAGGGGAATTGGAGTATCGTCCATTAGTAAAAAAAAACTACCTCACAGTATGAAAATAAGTGTGTAAATTGCCTAAAAATCTCTAGACCTTAATAAACATTATTCAGTAAGTTAAAATATCTTAAGAAATGTCCTATAGGTAAAATGGTGCCAAGATATGATTTCGATGCACCAGGATGAAATTACTAGAGCATGTTTATTTTTTTTTCCAAACACTTCTTTTCATTCTATCATTGTGAGAGTACTTTGTGGACTAGTAAAGTAAAATTATTGCTTTAGCATACAAATTTTATTAGCAGCATAAGCACAGATTCTAATATAGTATGGTATGTAAAAGTTCAAATTTATAGATAGGCCAGTTATCACTGGAAAACCAAATATATATATATAGATAGATAGATACATGCAAAACTGATGTAAATATAAAAATTATATAGATGCATGTTTAAAAAGGAACTATTGCCTGGTGCACTATAAATACACCTGAAATCCTAGCCCCAGAGGGAGCAGAATTTTTAGTTCCTAACCAGCCTGGGCTACATAACAGAAGGGGCATAAGGAAGGAAGCAACAAGGAAAGAAAAAGTTAGTTCTTCAAGTGTCAAATAAAAATGAGGAAAAGTTGTAAACACTAAATATCATACAAAATCTCACTGGGTATTCTGTTATAACACTTAACAATTAGAAAACTAATTAAAGCTGGGTGGTGGTGGCACATGCTTTTAATCCCAGCACTAGGGAGACAGAAGCAAGCGGATCTCTGTGATTTCAAGGTGAGCGTGGTCTACAGAGGGAGATCCAGGACAGTCAGGGCTACACAGAGAAACTCTGTCTCATGAAAAAAAAAAAACTAATTGAAATAGGATTTGTACATTTTACACTTGACTGCTTAAAACTCATGATGCTATACAAATATTCTGCCATTTTACTTTAGTATTTATAAAGTGCTAATGACATTTGTTCTTTAGCAGATTATGGAAACCAAATCTTCCAATATTTTTTACAAGAAAAGCCCACCATCTCTCAAAGATCTTCTTTTTCTAGCATAAAGACCTTAGAAATACTTGTATCAACATCAAACTATAATGATCAGAATTCTTCAATGTAGCTAAATAACAGCACAGAAAAAAACCTTTAATACCTATGAAAACTATTCAGATTTCACTTTAGTTTGCTAGTGTAAAAATGCATGTGACATAACTCCTTCTTGAAAAAGTAACATTATTTAGTATGATGTGGATTAGTTTTAATAACTTGCAATTGTGAATACAGCATGAAGTTCAAATATTTTACATATATGTACTAAAGACCTTGGAAATTTTTCCAAGGAATTCATCCATACTCCATGCTTCATACTGGGTTCTAAGCCTGGATCTAATAGTCTTAGAAACTAAAGGCCTTCTTTTGTGACCCTACTCTGCATACTGGTTCACCTTGCCCAGCCTTAATACTAGGGGAGGTGCCTAGTCTAACTGCAATTTAAAATGCCATGTTTTGTTTATATTTATGGGAGACCTGCCCTTTCCTAATCAAGAGCAGTGGATTGGGGGGTGGGAACAGAGGAGGGATTGAGAAGAGAGGAGGGAGGGGAAACTACAGCCTAGATATAAAACAAACAAAGTAAATAATTTTTTTTTAAAAAGGAATTAAGTCCCTTAAATATCCAATTAAATCTTTATTAAATATAGGCAACCCTAAGCCTCCATAAAATGTTTCATGCATCATTTTCTTCACTTCATCTGCTTTTCTTCATCTTCTTTCTTTGCTTTACTGCTCTCTACAAGTCTTCTAATCCCACTTCCCACCCTCAACAACATCACCATATTTTTCTTTATTATTCTCACTAAACCTCCTAGCCTCATCCAGCTGTTAACATCTGCTTTCTATCAATGCCAAGGAAGACAGGTTCTTTAAACAAACTTACTTTAAAAAATTAGAGTAAAGAGGTAGGTAGCATATAGAATTTTGAACAGTAGAAATCTAAGTGCTTTTCGTACATCCAAAATGATTTTTTTTCAACATGAAAAAAAATCTACTTACTCCAAGAAAATCATGGAAAATAGCAACATCTGTACATTGCAGTAAAAACACTACTTGTGACTGCCATTCATCAAGCCAATGAGTAATTCGGAAAACAGTAGCAAGAAGCCTTGGGGCGGAATGTATGTGCAGGATGAAGCCAGAATGTTTTTCTAACTTGTAGGAGAAAGTTTTCCATGAGCTGAACTTTCTGTCAGTTCCCTCTTTATGCTCTGAGCAGCATCAGGCTCCTGTGGCTTCAGCTTCAGTAAATAAGTGGGGAAATCCACATGAGGTGAATTCAGACCTGAACAAACCCTCCTACTTCAAGCCTATTTGAATGCTGACCTCTGGTTCTTTAGGGCCATCTATCAGTCAGTCACACTGGTGAGTGATAAACAATATGAACATGTATGTGCAATGGATGTGTTTGAATTTCAGGTTTTTTTTCATGAATGGGCTTTCAAGTGTTTGGGAGAACAAGAGACAGTGGTATGAAAATGATACAGCAAGATAAAAAAAAAACAGAAATTTATAACATTTCCAAACTACCTAAGTTTGACCCTTGTAAATGATTATAAAAAATAAGATAACATATCTTTAATGAAAATATCCAAATATATTAAATTAAATATAAAAAAATTTAAAAGAAATTTTGGTTAGGATGTGCTTTATATCTAATCTAAAATAAAAGCAAGCTCCTTTGCAGAATCTTCATATTGTTTTATTGTGTGGGCTCCTAGATCAATGTAATTTCCAAGGTGGCTCATCATGAGATGATCACTGTAATTTCCCCTTCCTACTGCAATGGGATGTAGAAAAATCACACTTCCCCTTACTATGACACATGTTTTATTTTTCAGTTTAAATTATAAAACAAATTATCAAAACAGCCCTTCTTATTCCAGATGTATGCTCTTCCAATGCTTCCTCTCCACAGGCAGAAGCCAGCTAGACATATGTCACCAACTCCTTTGGTATTCTGAAAAACTACACATTTCTGAAGTCAGAAAATACTGACATTTTATAGATGACTTAGATTTTATTGCAATTCACTCTTTGTGGGGCCAGGAAGTAGAACATGGTGGTTTGAAAGAAAATGGTCCCCAAAGGAAGTGACACTAATAGGAGGTGTGGCCTTATTGAAGGAAGTGTGTCACTGGGGGGGGGGGCTTTCAGGTCTCTTTTGCTCAAGCTTCCCTCAGTGTGACAATCAGTCCACTTCCCATAGCCTGAAAGATGTAGGACTCCCAGCTACTCCAGTACCACATCTGCCTGCAGGCTGCCATGCTCCCCATCATGATGATAATGGACTGAAACTGTAAGTGAACCACCCCAATTAAATATTTTCTTTATAAGAATTGCCATGGTCATGGTGTCCCTTCATAGCAATAAAAACCCAAACTAATAAACTCTTACCATTTTTATGACCATAATGTGATCCTTGGCATATCTACATCTTCCCCTCCCCTTTTCCATACTCTACCCATTCTCTTTGCCTCACTTTCTGGTTTTGGTTTGTTTTTGTTTGGGTGCTAAGATCCCCTTTCTTTCCCCTTCCTCCTCCACCTTTCTTATTTTTATATATTTTAATTTTTTTAGTTTTCATACAGTATATTTTGATCATATTCTTTCCCCTCTCCAACTCCTCCCAGACCTCCCTCAGCTTTACCCAATCAACTTCATGGTCCTTCTCTATTTAAAAAAGAAAAGAAAAACACAAAGCAAAACAACCGTGGTGCCTGTTTTGTGATGGCCAGCTGTTCCTGGGTGTGAGTCCTGCCCTGGAGTATGGGTGATGTAGCAAGTGTCATTGCACTGAAGAAAACTCATTTTCCTTCTCCCAGAAGCTGTCAATTGCAAATAGCTTTTGGATAGGGGTGGAACTTTGTGCCCACTTCTCTTTCTCTGATCTGGGATCTTGCCTAGTTTGAATTGTGCAGGTCTTTACATACTGTTACAGTCTCTGTGAGTTCATATGTACATCTGCTATACTGTATTTAGAAGAAAATGTTTCCTGAGAGTCATCTGTCACCTATGGCTCTTACAATTTGTCCTCCTCTTATTCCATATCGACCCCTGAGCCTTCATGAAAAGTTTTCATGTCTTTGTTAAAGACATCTCATTTAGGACTGCGTGCTCCAAAGTATCTCACTCTGTGCACATTGTCCAGTTGTGGGTCTTTGGGTTAAATGCCATCTACCAGGAGAAGCTTCTCTGACTAGGGTTAAATGGTGTATTGGTCTATGTATTCCTTTAGCAGAATAATAGTAGTAAGTTTTCCACAAGAGCCCAAGAACTATCTACCCTCAGATTCTCAACCTCATTAACAACAGTAGCTTGGGTTCTGCCTCATAGGTCAGGCCTTAAATACAATCCAAAAGTTGTTAGGTTTTCCTATAACATTTGTACTGTTATTGTACTACAAGGCATATCTTTTTAAAAGTTAATTTATTTTTACATTTTAATCAAAATATAATTATATTGATTCCTTCCTTCCTCCATATATCATGCCATGCTGTTCATTTTTATGGTTCATAGGTGAGGTGTCACCTCAATGTAGGATTGTTAATTGCTTCCTCCAGACCTCTTTAGCAACTTCATAGTGCTTTCTGGTATTATGGATCGGCCATAGGAAAGGAGGTTTCAGGTAAGACCCAGGTTAATAACCAATCCACTGTCCCAAGTGTACAGTGTCTCCAGTAAAGGGGTGTGTCTTCACCCTCTGAGAGGCATCCAAAGATATCAGCAATAGTCTATATTGTTTGCAGAGTCATTTCAACTACCCTGACAAACCTTTTAGAAGGTTTCTCATGACTAGTACTGGGGTTTTTGTTAGTTCATGGTTCTCATAGGGAGCATGTCAGCCCAAGTAGCATAACTTTGTTTAAGACAGACAGATAGACAGACAAACAGACAGACAGACATACACAGAGAGAGAGAGAGAGAGAGAGAGAGAGAGAGAGAGAGAGAGAGAGGGAGGGAGAAAGAAAGAGAGAGAATATATGTAATAATTTTAGATAAACATAAAATAATATGATTTCTTGAGACTGTACCAAACAACCTTGATCTTATTTGTTCCTCCTCCCACCAGAAGGGTATGTCTTGTAGGCCAGTTGCTACTGTAGCTTGTGGTATTCGTAGCTGGGTGAGAATGATGGTTAATTTTCCTCAGGTAGTATGCAGAGGATCCTCCAGCACTGTGAACACCAGTCAGTGGAGGTGAAGCTTCCCATTGAGTTCCACCTCTATTTCTTGATGTTCTGTGCTGTAAGTACACAGTGTCTTCAGCAACTGGGGTCTACCATCAGGTTGTGGAGGGTAACCAACAGCACTGACAATAGTCTGTAATGTTTGAGGGGTTCTATGGGACCATATTTGTCAACGACTGTAAAAGATGTAAACAATTACCCCATATTGGTGGTTTTATTTGGTAGCAAATGATGACTAGTTAGGGCACTGTCTCCATCATTATATGGTAAATGCATTTAAATTCCTAGTTTAGGAATTTTCTAACATAGTAGGTATTACTGCGGCTTTACTGGGTCTCACTAAGTAGCCATGGATGACCTCAAACTTGGGGTTCTCTTGCTTCAACTTGCTTAGATTTGAGATTATAGACATATTGTAACTCCTGGCCCTTCTTGCTTTAAACACTACTGAGTACTTGGACATCCTTCTGCAGTAAAGAATATATCAAATAACAAGATGGACACTCTTTCTACCTTTACAATGCTTTTTATTACCTATATGACCAGATAAAAGCATTTCTAATGTGGTTGATAATTCAGGATACCATAGGGCTACACAGCAAAAGTACTAAGTATTCTATTTTTATATTACCACTAGGAAAGTAAAAATTAAGCTGATTTCAAAAAGACACAATACAAAAAAAGTGAAAATGGCATTTATAAGTGGCTTTTATCTTTTATTTATATAAAGGAATTATTTTTCCAAAACCTAGCCTGACTTTATTCTGTTTTGATTTTCTCACTTCATGCCTTCTATGTAGCAAGTATGAAAATTCCAAACAATAATTATCAAAATCATTCAAGAATTATCATAAATTAAGTATAAAAATCCACTAGAAACTCATTTCACATAAAATCTCACTCAACAGGAGGGTATACAGAGTAAACTCTTTCTTAGTTTTGTAAAATCAAAGCAAAGGGAATTTTTTTTTAGTTAATCATTTGTGATGTGAATTAAAAAGTTAATGCTCTTGTATCAGGAAATATTATGAAACCTTTAAAATGACTGAGGCAGATCTATATGAACAAATAACAAGCTAATCGATACATTGTTTACATAAAAAACTTAAGCTGTATTCACATGGGCACAATCTAATCAGTAATTAGATTGTAATCAGGTAAAATATGGAAAAGGAAATTTGCATTTTTAATTTTAATTCAGTAAAAATTGGACATCTATATTAGTACATCACTACATATTTATTACTGTAATGGTGACTGCTTGTCTTTGGTCATAAAATTTTTCTGGAATGATTTATGAGATGTTATTTGTCATAGAGTAAGGCAATGAGACTGAAGAATAGGACTTTCATTTGTAAAATTTATAGTTGTTATTAAGATTTACTTGTTGCCTAACTCATATGTTCATTAATTCACTGACCCACTCATTTATTCACTCACTTGCTAGAATAGCTAGGAACTGACTCCTCACAGAAATAGGACAAGACTCGCATAGGAATATAAAAGTAATGTGGTTTGGAGCTACAGCTTAGAGGGTAAAGTGCTTGTTGTGGAATCATGAGTCTCTGAGTTCAAATCCCTAGCACTGGCTAAAAAATGGGAGTGGGTATGGCTGCATACATCACTAAGCTCAGTTCTGTGTGTTACAGACAGGAAAATGATGGGGTCTTGTTGACCAGCTGGTCTAGGAGAATCAGTTAGCTTGTGGTTCAATGAGAAATGTCTCACAAAATAAAGTGGACAATGATACAGAAAAACACGATGTACATCTCTGACTACTACATGTGGATACATGGGTAAATACACACACACACACACACACACGCACACACACACACACACACACACACACACACACAGGCAGTTAGTCCCTTGTTTTCTTGAGAAGATTTCATGTGGTGTGGCAAAGCTCTCCTTCTCTAAAAACTATAATAAGCATTCAATCTACAAATGTATATAAAATTTTGAGAATAATTCTTGTTAAAGTACTCAGTACATTGAAAATTAACATTAATGTGACTTCATGGGTGCACCTTCAGACATTACTAGAAGACACAATCTCATAGCAAACTCCCTGATCCCCTGACTCTTACATTCTTTCTGACTCCTCTCCTGCAATGTTCCCTGAGCCTTAGGTGCAGGAATTATGTTGTAGATATGTCAGCTGGGATGCACTCCACAACTCCGCAGTTTGACTGGTTGTGATTTTCTGCAGTGGTCTCTGTCTTTTTTTGCAAAGAGAAGTTTCCTTGATGAGTGCTACTGGGGTGGGAGGTAAGGTTGGAGAGCTCATAAGAGCTCAACTCTTGACAAAGAACTACAGGCAACTAAGGAATGCTAAGGAGGAGAGACTGTCTTCCCCAGGGAAGAGCACACTAATTGGTTATCCATTACCAAATAGTTAGCCCTGAAAATATATACATACAAGTAACATATGAACGAAGTAGGTTGCATTTATATATTTATGAATATATATGCACATATAACAAGAATTAAAGAAATAAAGGCCTGAGTTTAAAAGACAGAAAGAGGAAGGACACATGGGAGGGTTGAGTTTAATCCTAGGAACTCACATGACAAAAAGAGAAAACAGATTCCTACAAACTTTCCTCTGATCTCAACATGAGCACCATGGCACAAATAAACACACACACACACACACACACACACACACACACACATACACACACACACACGGGGGAGAGAGAGAGAGAGAGAGAGAGAGAGAGAGAGAGAGAGAGAGAGAGAGAGAGAGAGAGAGAATAAATAAATAATTCAATAGCCAACTTAAAGTATTATTAAGTAGGTGGATCTAGGTCAGGGATTCTAGTGTCCTTCATATTATATTAGTTCCTAATAAATAGATCTAAACAAAATGAGGAGGTTGACATAATGATATTACTAAGTAAATGACATATGAACTTTTTTTATCCTCAAAGAAACAAACACATGTCTTCTTTTAATTTTATTTTCAGATTAAACTCAGAACAAATACCAGAAGCTAAAAACTCATTTTGAAAACACATTCCTGACATTAGTCTCTATTTCCTTTCTTTGAAAAGATGCAGTAAAGTCAGAAGGAGCATTTCATAATCATTTCCTCTTGGCTATATAATCTAGGTTTTCAGTTTTCCAGTCTGTAGTCACAGTAAGATGTATGAGTGTAATTTCTTTTATGTTTAAGGAAAAATGATTATTGCAAAAACACTTTAGGAAAATCATATTTGGTATTTTCCTTCTCCTCCCATTAGGCTACTTTTTGCTTTTGGAAAATAATGTTACAGACATTCATATTGTACATCTGGTTGAAAGGGAAATGCTTGAAAGAAAATGCATCTGCACACAAGCGTCATGCAAACTATCGAACTTCCACAGTCCAAAATATGTGTAAACTATTTCAATGTAACCTGAAGTACAATTACAGTCACTTCTCTTTTAGCCAACATAGGCATTTTATGTAACTTTGGTAAGAAAACTAGCTTTAATTTTTTTCTCTGTAACAGAAATTAACTTACCTCTGAGCCTCTGTTTTCACTGGTGGCAAAATGTGTGATCACGCCAATGTGAAATGAACTCAGTTAGAGTTTTTTCTAATTTAATGCACTTCCCTTGAAGACAACATTGGGTCAGTTCCAAATTCTCCTCTCCTTCATTCTCCCTTTCATCTTCCTAATGTTTTCATCTCCCTAATGTTAAAATTTTCCTTCTGTTATCAAACTGAACTCTAGGGCAAGCATTTAAGGCAAGGACTTGAACGCCATGAAGCCTACCTTTGTGATGTGCAATATGATGTGCATTTGTTGTTAGGATGTTCAACTGCTGTCCCTGCATTCATCTTGACACATGTTGGTCTGTCTTTGTTTTATAGTTCTGATCCTAATGAATTCATTGCACCTTTAGTCACACATCTTTATATATGCCTACATGAACCTAACTGTGAGCCACCTGCCCATGCACCACCATATCTATTCATGCTACTGTCTAGAAAGTTCATAAAAGAAACCATTTCTTTAGGCCTAAGCAAGGCTACATGTTGGAAGGTAGGTAAATCAATTCCTGCTCTGGGGTTTCATAAAACACATCTTGAGTTTCACCTGTCATAATTTGGTTCTATAAGTCAAGATGTGACAAGAAAATGGGACACTGGACTATTTCCTACAGTTCTTTGAGGTCTTGTACTTAGTTAAGGACAAGCCCAAATCTTTGATGGACAGGTGGCTAAACCAGTGTTGGGTGTAGAGGCTGGGGTGGTGGTTCATTGCTTGCATTCATTGCCCTCCAACTTTTATGACTTTTCTATAGACACTCTGAGCTCCTCAAACTTTTGATAACTAAATATTATTTCCTTCCCCTACAATCCTAGTTTTTCAAATAGAAATTTTTAAGTTTCTTTTTTAGATTTCAATCCTTACTTCCTTAGGGAAAACTCTCCCTCTCTTCCCCCCACCCAGACCCCTGTGTCTTTATTAAGTGTTCATGTTTGCCTGTATGTGTATCTCTGCAGCATGTGCATGTCTGCTGCTTGAGGCCAGAAGAGGGCATTGGAGTCCCTGGAATTGGACTTACAGTTTTGAGCGACCTAGTGGGTGGTGGGAATTGAATCCAGGTCTTCTGGAAGAGCAGTGCTCTTAACACCTAAACCATCACTCCTCAGGCAAACACCTGAAGGAACTAATTCTGATTGTGCTGGGGATAATGGCTTCAACTTGAAAAATCCAGGTTTCACAATCTCTAAATGTGAGTACAAAGTGAAATTTTCTTCTCATGTTCTGTTTTCAAGTGAGCATTTTATCTGTAACCATTTGAAATAATATATCATGCTAAAATTGGGAGGACAGAGGAAAAACACAGAAAAACAAATTACAGTTCCATTACTCCACTGACAGACATAATCTCAACTTGTCCCTTCTTGTGAAACTAGGATCTTTCTGAGAATAGCCTCCTTCAATTAAATTAAAAGAGAAATGGAGTGATTTTATTCTTGAATTGTTTACTGACAATGTTTCTTTTTGAAAATGTAAAGAATATTTAATTGATAATTAGTTTCACATGAGCAAAAATTAGTCATTAACAAATGAGTGAGGCCCAAATTCAGGACTGTTTCCAAGCATGTATTGTTTTGATGTCCCATCCTAATACCATGGATATAACTAAATAAGATTTAGGTCTTTAAAGTATTATTTGTCCTTTAGAATGAAAAAGAATGACTATACACTGCTATTTTTATCTCCATTTTGAATGTCTTTTTTTGGATTTGACTGTGAATGTTTTAAAGCATCACTGATTTGATTGAAACCTTATTAATAGTTTTATAATAATCTAACATTTATATTATTAAGTCATTTTATATTAATTTCGTATTGTTAGAATTTAGGTTGCCATCAATCTTGTTTGTTTCTGGTGTTTTGTTTTTGTTTTTTTACTGATTAATTTTCTTCCTTCACAATTTCATACATGTACATAAGGTGTTCTGATTATTCTCTCCCCATTGTGTGTTTCAGACACAGGGTCTCACTCTGAGGACCAGGCTGCCCTTGAGCTCCTGAAAATCCTCCTAGCTCAGCCTACCACATTCTAGGATTACAAAATATCCACATTTATAGAGAAAAAGTCTACTTGAAGGCTTCTAGTGGTGAATACTCAAAAATTTTGAATTTGAGAAGCACAAGTGTGTCTAAGTATTATTTTTATTTTGGTATTTTGTGTCATACATTAATAGATACCTCTGGATGTTTGGACAGTTTTTTTCAATCCATTCATGCCTATGCCTATTTATCTGTCATAGGAGATGGCAGAAAGAAAAATTGATATGAAAATTATATTAGCACAATGCTCACATTTGACTTTTAGTGTATTCATTTTACTTATATGGGATTTTTAACAGATCACAGTCTAAATAAGTCTTTGCCTCTGATACTTTTAGCTTTGGCAACACAGTGAGAGATATTCTTGCTACTAACATTATATGACAATTTGCTTAAACATTTGTAAGGACAGGGTTTATGACTGACCACACACTACCAGCATGGTACAGTATGGGTCTCAGACAAAAGATTATAAGGAGAAAAAGGACCAGTCAGGGAGCAGGACAATGCACATTATCTACACCGCTGACCAGATGTAGGTGCACATGGCCAACATTCCAACAGGGAGGAGCCTTGTCGGTACCCCATACATTCACAGTGCTAAGAAAATAAAATCTCCATTAAAAAAGGTTCCTTCTTAGAGAATAGGCTTGTTAGAATGTGTACAGTCCCTGAATTTGGCTAGCTCAGACCTGCAAAGATAGGACTCTGCTAAGCCACCAAGAGAAGACAGAGATTAGCCACTAGGACCATCTAGATTTGTCTCATCAATCTAAATCGATGTTTGTTTGATTTCTGTATTTAATATTTTTATCCTAGAATTCTCACATTGTATAAGACAAAGATCTAGTGTCTCCTCTGATACAGAACTGTTCCTACATTTCAGTGATTTTAGTTTGCTTGAGCTTTATGATGAATACTGAAATGTATGAATCTTTAATGCATATATATTTTCATGATATTTTTCTTTGTAATTTCTTAGGCCACAGGCTCTAGGATAACCATAATACTGCACAAACTCAGTGACTGCAAATGTTCTTGCCAAGCAGTTCGGTTTACTTAGTGAGTGTGCTTAGGGACTCAACCTTGTCTTCTCATTTTCATTAACTTGAAATCTGTTGATTTTTGTCAATGCACTGTTCTACCCTTTCTATTCTCCCTGGAGATGGATATGAGAATCCTCTATACATTTCTCACAAAGGATTAGTAAATCAATAACTGATTTACGGCTGAGACGGTACGGGGATCCTACATTAATATTCAGAGAGTACAACATACTTTCCTCTACACTGTCCCAAAGTCTAAAACAGGAGAGCACTGTGACAGGAGGCCTTCAATTGGACCCTCAGCCATTCTTCCAGCGTAACTTTATCTGCTTGAGAGTCAAGATCATTTCCTCATTCCATTTGACTTTGGAATCTTTTTCAACTTAATGCAAACTTAAATCAGTGCCCTGAAAAGTTATGCACAAAAGCATACTATGTGCATTTAAAGACAATTTATAAATAAAGACATTTTAAGAAATATATAAATCAGTTATATTCAACAATTAGACAAAATAAGTTACAGAAGCTCAAAATTTTAATAATGCCAAGTAATAAAGCAGTGAGATTAAAATCCTAACCACTTCAGTTTTAGAGGATAGTTAAGATGGATGCAAGGCTCTATCATATTTTTTGAGCATTAATTTCATCATCCATACACTAAAAGCAATGACATTTGAAAAAAAAAACGTATGCAGTTAATTTGGGGGAGAATTACTATTTCAGTTGGTAATTTAGTATCTTTTAATACCTACTACTCATTAAGCATTCAATAAATACGGACACCACACTACACACATCCTACAATTCGCTGAGTGGATGCCTTTACCGCTGCCACTCCACAACGGACACAAAGAACAGAGGCTTGCCCTGAAGTCTTCTCACCACTACAATTCATCTATGAATTGGAGACATAACTGCAGAGCCCATGTCTTTAACATTCCATAAGCCCACATCTAATGATCAGAAAATAACCATAGTATGAAAGAATTTTCATGAGGACCATGGGACAATTTTATGTAACATTTTTAATTTTGTCATTTTGTGTCTCTATCAAAGACGTTAAGACTAAAGCTGATTTCTCATATAAAGCTTCATCTCAGCACAGGGATTCCAGTCTACGTTATAATATGCTTGCATACGAAAAGTAAACTCCCACTCTCAATGGAGAAAGCAGGCTTAAACAGAAGCTGATTAAATGTTTGAAAATAATTCTGGGCACTCATTGAAGCGATTCCAAAAGTGACATGAAAATGATATAAGAGCCCGAACTACATCAGAATCTCCAGGACTTAGCAAAGGGGTAGTAAGAGGGGATTTCATTCATGTGTTGGGAGAGAACATTTTCTTTGGATTGGTTATATCAGATAATATGTTTGTTTAAGGAAAAATAAACAGGTGGGGGAAAGTTCTATATACCGAATGGAAGGAAAGCGTATTTGTGCCTACCCTGTTTCAGCAACTGCTTCAGTACAACTCAAGTCTTTCAAAAATATGGCCTTCATTCGGTGGCCAAGGTCACTTGGAGTGTTGGTTATGTGCTATATATGAATGTGGATCATATATATTAAACTGATGTCATAGGAATTTGACACCCTGCCTTTTAAAAATATTTTCTCTGTTTATTATTCATGGATTTTTAGTTTTCCCTTTGAGATCTAGTGAGCTTTAACTTTTTTCCCCTCATATCCCAAAATCAACTGCATAGCATCCAAGTTTCCTACTGATAGTCAACAACTTTCATTACTTCATTGCTTAAAGCACATATTATGATTTGGTCACATGCCTTATAAAAACACTACTGGTAGTGTTTTAGGAATAAATGAACCCTTACACTCGAAACACAAATTTCAGACCTGAAAGACTTCCTGAGGATGTAACAGTAGTAGTCTGCAAGAGGAGGTGTAATAGGGTCCCTTAAAAAAAAAGAATTTACAACAACTCAATCACAAAGTATAACTGAGAGAGTTTTGAATCTGTATTCATTATTAATATGATTTTAAATCATTGTCTCTTCAGTAATTTAAATTTTGTAGACAAGCCAAAAACACATACACATTATCAGTAGTGATTAGGGACTTTAATTCTAGACCTATTGGTTTACAAACAACACAGCTTAACCCCAACAGGACTGCATGTTCCAGTCTCTCATTCCCATTATATCAGAGAAAAACAAACTGGTTCATAAGATGTGAGTGTAAAACACGAAATGATGAAGATGTAAATGGTGCCCCTGCTAGTGAGGAGGAATTGAGCAGGCATCTTGTGATGATCACAGGTGTCATAAGAGAGAGTACAGTTACAGTGTTTAAACTGGGGCTAAGTAATCCAGAAAGTAAAGAACTATATATTCAATAGAAATGTAAAGGACCAGCCTAGAGATTAGATCTAACATGACCGGACACAGATCCATAATTCATATCATGCCTTCATAATGCCTTGAATAAAATGTAATTTCAGCCGGGCGGTGGTGGCGCACGCCTTTAATCCCAGCACTCGGGAGGCAGAGCCAGGCGGATCTCTGTGAGTTCGAGGCCAGCCTGGACTACCAAGTGAGTCCCAGGAAAGGCGCAAAGCTACACAGAGAAACCCTGTCTCGAAAAACAAAAAAAAAAAAAACAAAAAAAAAATGTAATATGTAATTTCAGTTGGAATAAATGCATACCTAAGCTGTTTTGGGTTTTTTTTTTTTTTTTTTTTTTTTTTTAGATTTGGCTAAATGAAAGCTACTCTTCATAAATGTTTTATTTTCTCACAGTAGACATGGCTCAAGGCCAAAGTATGACATTTGGACATACACCACGCTATGCTTTGGATAGTCTTTTACACAGAGGTAAAATAAATAGACTCTGGAAGAAAATTGCTCTGACATGAATATAAGCCCCACCTCAAGACTCTGAACAGGGATGCAGAAAGAGATGACCCTGGAGTACCCAGCACTGACCATTCATCACTTCCTTATCAAACTTTCTGACATTGAGTGCACAGCTAAAGATAATTATGATGTTGAATGAATTATTTTTTGAATGTGAACATCCTGATAAGTTGACAAATGACCTGACAAATGACCCAAATAACACAAAAATTCAATAAAATTAGTGAGAAAAAATGTAAATTCTGGCCTTCAAGTTAATCCCATTGGACCAGAAAAGAAAAAGACATGACTTTTTAATCATTCTTATACAATCTCGTTTACTATAATTCTTAATTAAATACAACCTTTAATTATAGTGTAGCATAAGCCAATGTAATCAAAGACTACAATCATAGGATATGCTATTTAAAATAACATCTGGGTCATTAGAAACTGCAACATATTCTATTCAATAACAATACATTGATCATGCCAGAAAGTACCAACTCTAGTTTGGGGTGACATAACTGAGTGTCCCAGGCTTTAATCAGAATCACTCTCCTCAGTCTATGCCCACATGTAAGCCTGCAACCACACAGCCTTAAGTTGCATTATATGCTAGAAACTCCTTAAGTTTCAACTACCTAGACTGATACTTTGAAATTGAACTTCACATATCTTTATTTGTTTGGCATCCTGCAGAGATGTACAAATGACTACTCCATGTGCCATGATCCCTACTTCACACTATATGAAAAATAGCCATCTCAGGGAAATATACATCCAAATGGTGTAAAAAGAGTACATATTAGTGATTCTGAGATATCTTTTTTTTTTTTTGTTTTTCGAGACAGGGTTTTTCTGTGTAACTTTGCGCCTTTCCTGGAACTCACTTGGTAGCCCAGGCTGGCCTCGAACTCACAGAGATCCGCCTGCCTCCCGAGTGCTGGGATTAAAGGCGTGCGCCACCACTGCCCAGCGATTCTGAGATATCTTAAGTAGGATAGAATATATGCCTTAAGTGGGATATAGAAATATACCTTAAGTAGGACAGAAAATGTTCTAGCCATGGAGGAAAAAATAAATTGTGTTCCATTAAGATTCCATTATTCTATTCACTATTATAAAATTAAAAAATCTTGACAAATGAAGTAATGTGCATCACATCTGCATTCAATGACTTGGTGATTCTTACAAATGAAACATTTGGTGACAGAAGTCAGAAAACACCATTGTGTTTATAAGAGTTCAGAACTGACAGAGTGGCATGGCATTCTTGGCAGAAGCAGAACGCCTTTGAGAATGGGACAGTCATGACTGAAGTGGCACACGTGGGATTTATTTGTTGTCAATAATATTCTAGTTCTTATTCTGGATAGTGACCAGAGAGCTGCTTCATTTTTTTAGTAATTTATGAACTATAGAAATTTATAAGCACTTATGAGTTACATACTTTAATTTGTATGCTATACTTTGAGTTTTTAAATTGAAGTTTTTCATTCTTTTTTTTAAGGAACAATAAAATGTAGGGACTACCAAGAAGTTCTATAGATTGACAAAGGCTTAAATAATGACAGAAAGATTTACTCATTTTTAGCATAAAATGAGCAAGAAAACTTTAAAAGGATGATGTAAATAGTCAGGCTTCAATAACCGAAGTTAATAAAATGCCACTTACAGTCTAATTCTAACTTGCCAAAATGGAAAAGACAACCTACAAAGGAATGAGTTTCCTATCACTGAAAATATTTCAACTATTTGGGAAGAGGCTGAGTGGCCATCTGTCAGAGAGAGTGCAAAGGAGATTGCCATATGGGAAAGCTGCAAAACAAGATAAACTCCGCTCCTTTCATTTCTAGGATGTTATGACTTGGGATGAGACTGGTATCAAGCGAGTATGAGTCTCGTTCCATTGCCCCTTCCTCTGCTAGCCGCCCACCACAGTCCCTTTCTGCTCTCTTCTGGTTAAAACCTGATGACAGAAGACGTGGTCCTGCAGTTTCTCTGTTCCTCTCCACTCTGGAGACTCACAGAGACTCGGGGCTGTGATGGAGGTCCTTACCAGGGGTCAGACATAGAATGTTTTGTGTTTCATGCCAACTCCACTTACACTGAATCAAAGTATTTGGATCTGGATGCTTCTCCTCCCCAAATAGTTTTTCAAGAATCTGGAAAACTTTACCACTTAAAAAAAAAAAAAAGAAAATATGTGTACAATTTCCCTTGCTGGACAACTTAATAAATACTTAATACTTGATTACAGATGCCAGAGTGGTATGCAAATTCCTCTCAAGGACATCTCCATCACCTCGGTACAAAGAAACACCCAAGAAGGCAGTGACTGACCAACCATTAACTTACATTTATTTTGACATATGCATTCTCAAATAGTTGAGATTCCATATTATCTGATTTGCTTTCCAGGCGTTCTAGCAAGACGTGGAGCCATTTAGAGAAACAAATCATCTTGTTAATATCAAGCACAGTCCATCACATAATAAATGATCCATACAAAAGTGGACACTATTCATAAAAGTGAGGAAGCCATGTTTACTTCATGAAGGAAGCAGAGCAGGGACGGTAGGGGAGGAGAATGGGGGATTCATCCAAGAATGAATACTTGCAAGTATAGACAAAAGAGTTTACTGTGTGACTCACTGTATCACACTACAGCATCCACGATGAGATTTTTCTTTTCTTTTCTTCTCTTAAAAATTATTTTATTTTATTTTTTGGGGAAGGCATTGCATGGGCAGAGGGTGGGTATGAAGGAATGGGAAAATGAATGGGATTAAGATGCACAATGTGAAAGACACAAAGAATAAATAAAAAGGAAGTTAAAAAACAACAAAATGACAAATAAAGAAGCCTTCTGAGTAACATCTCAGAACTAAAGCAATCTATAAATGCATTGAAGGCTCCCCTGAAAATTAACACAAGTACCTTCCTGTCTTTATTGTAGTGAAATCTTTGGTTCAGAGCCAACTCAGATGAGTAAATATCGAGACCTGCAGTCTAAAACTGGTCCAAAAAAAGAACGCCTGCCAGTTCCAGCACAGCTTCAAAGGACATCAGCCAGGCTGGTAAGATGTCTCAATGGGAAGAAGCATTTGTACACAGGATAGTGAGATGAGTTTGATCCCCAACTCCCACAGGACACACTCACAATGAATACTTTAGAGGACCTCTCCTGGTGAGATATATTCTCTCCTTAGGACTCAGGAATGGGTAAAAGGAATGGGAAGCTCAGTTAGGTATCATCTAAATAAACAGGACACTGGTTCATCGATACTGTCAAGATCACTCAGCAAATTCTCCACTTATTACAGTTAAGGAGGGAAAGAGATCACTGCTTGGTTGCAGCCTTCCTCTGTTCCCAATACTGATGGCTAATCCTACCAGCTGATGGGATCTGGACTTACCTAGGAGTAACATGTCTGGGGGAATCTATGAGGGCACTTACAGAAGATTAAAAGCTGGGAGACCCACCTTTCACTGAGAGTGAGCCAAATATGACGAGGTCTAAGGGACAGTGTTGCCCAACTGCCCTCCTTTTCCTGAATAAGTGTGTCTATTGCTACAGCTGCTGCCACCCTCTGTTGATCTCATATCATATAATATGTATAAAATATAATGTGTTAATTATATATAACCATTTACATATTATATAATAAAACTATACTGCTGCTGCACAGCTTCTTTGGCCCTCCAATATGAACTAAGCACCAGAGATCCTCCAGGAATCTTCAGACTTCCAGCCATGTCCGGGAATGCTGAGGCACCTAACTGCATCAGCTTCTTTAGCCTTCCAAGGTGGACTGAATACCAGGTATCGTCCAGACTTTGGGCACCAGACTGGGAACTCTAAGGCATCCATCCTCACAGGCTGGGCAGCTACCAAGTTCTCAGCCTATTGTCACACTTACACAGGCCCTGTAGTGTTAACTACTCTAATAAGTCACCTCCTTGATACATGTACTTCCTGTCTATACAGAAGCCTATGTAACACATATGCAAACCCTGCTGATGGCACATTTAGTACATACACGTGTAGTACTTACACCAACCTCTTGAGGTATTAAATTATATTCAAAAGGAAATTCAGAAGAAAATTCTTTTGACTATAATGTATTTTTGCCTATTAATACAAACATCAAATTAGAACTGCCATATACCATTTAATATTAACTTTACAAATGATAGGTATACATGAGAAATAAATATCCCATGTTTTAGTTTATTTATTTCTAGGGAGAGTGGGTAAGGGGAAGAAATGAGAGATGAAAATGGTTACTCTAGAGACCTGTGGCAAAGATGTCACTCCCAGGTCCCTGCCCTGGGCACTAGCACTCATCTATAGACTTGGCAAGTGCTAACAGCTAATTGTTGTTGCCTGCACCTTTGTCCAAAGGATGGCCTCACTTTTGCTACCTCCTGCCTCTGTGACAGCTATAGATTAACTAACAGAGAGGAAGTGGGACCTGAGTGGATAAACGCATAGTTCCCTTGATTTAAAGCAGAAGAAACTTTGTGAGACAATTCAGAGTTCACTGTGTGATCGGACTAAGTCTGGGATTCTGCTGAGGTCCCATCTCTGCCTAGGTCTTTATCTACATCATCAACTTTCTCAGGCCCTAAAGGTTTCACAACAGAGAACTGGGCTTTACACATTATGTTATTTTAATATGACAATGTCTCATCAGTGTAAAAAATCTTCACATTGTACGTGGGAAAACTAGGACTATATAAAGTAAAAGTATGCATGTTTAGCCTGTAATAAGTGGTCAATCTAAAAATTAAACACAGACAATATGACTACATAACCTCTGCTGTTTCACCTTTGTTTCAATGTCTACATACCATATTTTTATCCAAAGACAAAGGAATTAAAGGTACAGAGATATTCAACTATACATTTCTAGTTAAAGGGAAGTTGATATACACTTTATTTTTCAAGCATTGAGGTAACCTGTATATAATGAAGGTAAGACTTTATGAATCATACAATTTCCACAATGGTTTGCAGCAGACAGGCATGGATTCTATTAAAAATGAAGTAAGCATATCTCTAATACTTTTGTTTTCTTGAAAGGGAACATTTTAGAGAAGTTTGAAGATAGAAAAGAGGGGAAAGATCATGTCAGCACAATGTAATTGGTCATATACAATGCAATCTTATGTTTCATAGAGATTTCAACACAGGATGTGGGTATATTAGAAAACCTAATTCATAGGTTTTCCTGTTCTGGTTACAGTGGCTTCTTTGAATGTCCATGAATGGAAAGTTGTAGATAGTGTTTTATGCCAGCTTCAATAATACATATTTCAAAGGTCAAACTAGTCAGTCATGTAGCTTTTACACACTCAACATCGAGGGAAAAATAAGCGCCATGAGGTACCACCAGGAACACCATGTGAAACATCAAAGCTTTCATTAGACTGTGATTAGATAGGAAATGTTTTATTTTTCCTTTTCCATTAATCAAATCAAGAATTCTAGATTATTATTATCTGAAAAATGATTTAGCTGCTTGTCCACTCAGAAGTTACATAAACCTGTGGCAATAGAAAGGTAGGGAGAGCCTATGTCTTATTCATGTTTGTGATAAATATGAGTGATTTGCATAGAGAGAAACATTAATAAAAAAACAAATATTTCCTATAGCAGAGATACACTCTATAAAGTGTGCTATTAATATTCTGATTGTAAAGAATCTTACCAATGATGAATAATCTTTAGATCCCTAATGAATCTATAATCATCACAAAGAGCCCTTTCAACCATCTTTTCTAAAGAGCAATTCAAAATTATTAAACCCATCCTTTATATACTAGCAAAGAAATATTCTACAATATTGTCTATATCTATTTCATTCACAATTTGAACTTTAGTGACTATAAATATACTTCATATAACACATTAAATATTAAATACTTAATGTAACATGCATTGTGCAAAGTACTTATGTTTTGTTTCCAAACTCAATCAATAATAAAAGAATATTCTTTTAAATACCACATTACAGGACAGGCCAACATGGCTTAGAGAAACATAAGAATTTGCCTAATTGGCAAGTTTTCTTTATTTACAGACCCTTTGAAGATCTGTTGTGTTGAACAAACCATGAGTACTGACCTTGACAGTAGTCACTCTCCACCTCCAGATTCTCTTTTAATCACTGCGCTATATGAAACACTACACCCACACCCTCTAAACTCAGTACTACACTTCTCATCCCATAAGCTATTCATTCTCCATGGAATATTCCAAACTCAATCCTGTAAATAGTCTTTCACAAGCCCCTCTATGTCCTTCTGTATCCTATGTCAAAATAAAGCACGTGGGAGCTGGAGATATAGCTCAGGAGTGGCAGGTGGGGGACCCTATCACCAAAACAAACGAACAGTACATGGTTTACAGATTTGATCTCTGAGGATGCTAGTTTATTCTTTCTTTTACCAACATTAGTTCTGTCATTTCTTTATCCTACCCTTCCGTTATCTATTGTCTGATAATCATGTTGACCTCTCAGGTGAGTTTCTGGTTCATGGCTCATCGTTTGCCCCTTAGAGACACACACTGCTCCCCACTAATTGCTGCAAATATTTCAAATGCTTGTTTGATCATACCTCCCATCTTTCTAAACTCTTCCAAGCCTTCTTCAGGCTGCTACTAATGCTACTGAATACAAAAAGAGACGCTTTAGAGCTGCCTCCTCCCCCCATTTTGAATCATTTATGTCCTCTCGATTACTTATTGGAGAGATACTTAAAAGGAATAACTGACCAGGCTCAGTGGCCAACTAGATGTGACATGTGAAGGGTAGGAAAGAAAAAGAACATTTGCCAAGTTATCAATTAAGTGTGTGAAATAGAGCAAAGAGGGGAAGGTCTTGGAGTCAGAAGACCTTTTTAATTAGCTACTTACTTAAATAATTGTCAAGTTAATTATTTAGTGTTTGGTTATACTTTTAGTTGGCCAGAAATAAGCACATATATTTATGGGTACAAGATGTTATTTGGATACGTGTTTACAATGTAGAATTGTTCAAATCAAACATGTCAGTCATCTCAAATACCATGTCTTCTCTCAAAACAACTCAGTGCAAACACAAAGGACCAAATGGATGGTCACACATTTTTTTCTCATGGTCAATAAGTATGACAATATTATGGTTTTCAAACAAGTGATTACACAGCTAAGATTAAAAATTATATACTTAGGATATCAAGTAAAAATTAAGGAACTCTTCTACAGAAAAATTAATAAGTATATAATATAGATCATTAGAAGCAATGATGTCAGAAAATAGAGCTGTAAGACAGATCGCAAAAGTGTCTTTCAGGCCACCCTTGAAAGCAACACGGAACAAAGTGTGGAAGTCAGTGGGTTATGGAACTTAGAGATAACAGTTAGGTAGGATTGAAAAGAAGCAGGACTATTTAACCTAAGATTGGCACAAGTAGGAAATAACAGCCAGTCTGACAAACACATTCATTTTCCCTACTAAAAACATTTAGAATCTTATCTTTTTTCACCATTTTCCCACTTCATAAACATAAATGATTATTAGGAATCTACACCGATTAGTATAATATATAAATATAGTCATATACTCAGGAGATATTACATTACAGTAGTTATTTCATGGGTGTGGCATGCACCTGTGCTGTGGCATGCATGTGCAGATCAGAGGACAATCCCACCTAGTCAGCTCTCCCTTGACACTATGTGGGTCCTTATGATCTAACTTAGCAGCAATCCCCTTTGCCTACCAAGCCATCTCCTTTGCCTGTACATAAACTACTTCTTATGGAAGATATTGCAGGCTCTATCATCGATATGAACCATGTATTTGAAAATACATTTGGATTTTGGGGTAAAATGTACTCACGCTCACTTTCCCATTGCGATTATCTTCTTCTCTCATGGCCAGGGCCTTCAGAAAATTATCTTGCAGTTCCTTACCAGCACTTGTTAGTGCCCTATAAAAACATATTACAACAATCAGACTATAATGTCATAGTATCTCAGATAAAAAATATTATTGAAACATTCTGAAGTCAACAATTGTGTTTCTTTAGTCTATATGACAATATAGTTATAAATGGAAACCAAATATACAAGATCATTATAATCAGTTTAAATTTTTATTTTATATGGTTGTAGAGCTTTTATTTCCAAATACTTGAAATCAGGTTTATAAATAATACAAACATCCATATCATTCTTCAAGCCACATAAAATTTATTTTATCTCTGTGTCTATCATTTCTCTTTATCTCTCCAAGAAAAATCAACATGTTTATACTCCTCACTTAAAATGCCCATAATTTAGGTATTGTTTATTGATTGGTTTAAGCCAATAAAATCAGTAGGACAAAGCATTAATTTCTCTCCACCAGTAGTTATACTCAACATAAGAAAGAAAAGTCATTTGGGATATTTTTATCAGATAAAAGAAATTATTAAAAATCCAGAGGAATAAATTTTAGTGAAAATGTATAAGAAAGGTATATCATTGAATACAGTACTCCAGCTAGATGCCATATGCTGCCAAATAAAACCCCCAGAACCAGGACTAGATTATATGTCTTTTTAGGCATGGCCAAAGGGTCAACATAGACATCCCAATCATTACAGGCTATTGCCAATGCTATTTTTTATCCTCCATAACTTGACAGTAAGACCTGTTGCTGAAGACGCCACATTCTTGTGACATAGAACACTGAGAAGTCTGGCTGATACTTAACTGAAAACTTTACCTTGCCTGCATAACAAATACTACTGGAAGAGAAAAGCAAACATCAATCTCACCCAACTAAGATCGCTGTGAGCTACAATAATGACCGGCCTGCAAGATATGCCCAAAGGGTAACAGTGGCACAAATAGCGTGGGGGCAAGCCACAACTTTTTAATTGGATGTAAAGCCTCCTGTGTGAGATCCAAACTTGATACTGTTTGTAAGGTCAAGAGCTTGAGATGAGACAGATCATGAGCCTCGGTGGGGAAAACCTATAGAACACAGCCTAACATAAAGGAACATCACATACAAAGACAACATGTAGAAAGTAAGAAACTTGAGTGCTCAGTCTAAAAGTAGAAGTCTAGATCACACCCCTACCCTCAAAGCTCAGTGATCTATAGAGAAAAAGGGTACGAAGACTGTCAAAGCCAGAGGAGAGGTGGTGAGTAACTTCAAGGAAACAGTGTTTTTCCAGACACGATACACACACAAACTCACAGAGGCCGAGAGAATGCACAAGACCTGCACAAGCATAAGCCAGACGAAAACCTCAGCATGAAGGAGGGCAAATGGCACAAAGACCCACCTCTAGACAAGAAGCTATTCACAACTGGTAGGTTCTAAGAGAGGGGAAAGTTAGTTTTCTTCATTGTAATGATACTTGGCATATCAACCACCTTCCAGGGCAGTTCCTATGACCACACAAATTTGACTCCATGTTTTTGTGGCTGTTTGTTTAAGAAAGAAAAGGAACAGGAAGTTGGATAGGTAGAAATATGAGAGAGGATGTGAGAAGAATTTGGTGAGGAGAAAAAATATGATCAAAATATATTGTATAAAAGTATCAAATAATAAATAAAACATTAAAAACAAACAAAAAAAGAAAGAAAGATTACTGAGGCTAGAAAGATAGTTTAGCTGTTGAAAAGTCACCTGCTACTCTTTCAGAGGTCCCAGGTTTAATTCCAAGCCCTACACGGTGGCTCACATTCATTTGTAAATCCAGTTCCAGGATACTCTTATGCCTTCTTCTGGCCTCCATAGGCACTAGGCACTCACATGGTGCACAGACATAGATGTAGCCAAAACACCCATACATATACATTAAAATATATTTTTAAAGTTTAATAGAGATTATACCAGCAACACTGAACCAAATAGTGAAAAGTGGGTTGCATAGTGTTTTGTGAAAAAATAATCCTGTCTTTACATGGCAATTTTCTATGTATTCAACCAACATTTTTATTGTTCTCCTATTTTGAATCAGGAGCTTTATCAGGGCACAAAGATCAGTAAGTCACAGTTCTTGCTCCCAAATTGCCTAAGTCTCCTAGAGGTAAACAGATATGTAAACATAGTAGTGATAACTATCAGTAGAAATGCAGACAAGAGTATCAGCAGTTCATGAGAAAATAGGCTATCTTATCAAAGAAGACTATTTACATAAAAAGTAGCTATGCTTAAACTGGATGCTGTAAGGTAAGCCTGTTAGTCACTGTGGAGATAGTAAGGGAGAAAAGTACTTGTAACTGCAAAGGAATAAAGGAATACAGGTGTGAGGTTTTAAGGCAACTTCAAGTAATATCAAGGCAGTCAGAAAGTAAATGCCAAAAAGGGAGGAAAAAAACACATAACATTAATAAGTGATAACACTTTTGTTGACTTTACTGATATTGAGGTTGTCCTAAAACTTGTTATAATCACCAAGGTGTAATATCATTCAGAGAGGTTTTCTGTGCTCCAAGATTTCTTCATAAAAGTGTTAAACCACACAAATTTTACACAAGGGAAAAAAATGGTCAAATTTGTGTTATAGAAAGAATATTCAACACCTTTCAGAAATGTAGGTTAAAAAAAAAAAACCACTAGAGGAATTCACAAGGAGGATGTTTCAGAGTTTCAGCCAGAGATGAGAAGTACTAGATGTAAAGCAGTGGTGAGGGAAGGCAGCGAAGCAGGGAATGACAGATCTGTAGATTTAATAGATAAGATGGAACCTATGAGGTTGATCAGCAGGTAAAGGCCAAGCCTTGGGTCCCAAGTTCAATCCCAGGACCCACAGAGGAGAAGAAAAAACAACTCCCCAAAACTCTCTTCTGACCTACACACTTTGGTGGCAACACACACACACACACACACACACACACACACACACACACAAAAAAAAAAAAAAAAAAAAAAATGAATGCCTAAACAGACAATGGGGTGGAAAGATTGCAAGAACCAGAGGATTAGGTCGTTTGCTGTGAGATTCTGTATCCTAGTGTTGTCAGAATCTACACCCATACAGCATCACCAAATGGCTGTCCAAACATGATTTGAACAAGGACAAATGTAAAGGAAAAAAATTAACCAGTGTACTGGAAATTGTCTGTGAAGTTTTAACAGAGTTAGTCTTGCAAAGTTATCAGTCATGACTGATCAAGTTCTGTTAGAGAAACAAACCAGCTCAATCACAGTGGGAACAATTATAAGAAATCTTTTCTAATACCATAACAAACACAATTTTGTCTTTGAATCTGTAAAGAAAGACTTTTCTAGTAAGTTGCGTTTTTAATTTAACTTATCGGTTTGTAACTATTACTCATAAAGAAAATACATAAATGATGAAAAGGGCTATCTGGTTAAGTAACTCCATACTGATTGGGCTAATAAATCCCACCAGCTATATAATATATAACTGTCTCATTTTCCCCACATGCTGATGAGCAATATGGCCATGAATGCTAACTGTTAATTCACTACCTGAGAGTTCTTACTCATTTGAAAGAAAAGGTATTTTATGATTGGTTAGGAAACCAAACTAAACTTGAATCTCATATTTAATATTTTAAAGATTTCCCAGCAAAGTATTGCTGAAAAGGTTAATTGATTTTTCACATCCAGCAGCTAAATACCTTAAGCGGATGCATGAGATAATCAAATTAAACTTAAATATTACATGGGATAGCAGTCTTTAATCTTTAATTTCTACTCATTTCCCAGGTAATTTCAGCCAGCATGTTTGTCCAACCTTGAGTTCCACAGTGGGCTAAGTAATCTCTAGGCCCCTTCCTACTATATAACTTGTGAGACAAGTTATACAGTATTAGCAAGCAGAATTGATGCATATGACACATAGGAAAAATAAGGGTCTATAGTTACAAGGCTATAAACAGAAGAGAAAGCAAAAAGCCATTCCATAGTAAATGGTTGCTATCCCTTCCTGAAGGCTGAGACCCTGCAACTCCTCATCAAGAACAGGAAAGTAGTACAGAGCGTGAGATGAGGAGAACCTATGATTTTAACACACAATACTCTTAAAGGACTAGGTTTCTCTAACAGTCAGTGACCTGAGAAACTTCGGTTAAATAAATATTACAAAAGAATTCACTTCCTCAAGAAGAAGTGGGTCTGTTACAAAACCTTGGGATGAATTTTATAAAGGCAAATACCTCATCTCTGTTTACACGCCACTGCACGGGCAAATGGGCTAAAAGTTATATGTGAATGAGTTAATTTTTACCAACCATGTTTAATCATTAGCTAAAGGCATTTATATAATCTGGCACGAATGACTATAAACATATTTTTAATCCTCAACAACCAGGCTACTGGTTATACAGTTTAAGTATGTTGTTTACATATCATATCATAGATATATAATTAACACTTGAAGAGAAAGAATAAATAACAAAAGAAAAGAACATGAAAAACTGGAGAAACTTAGTCTGGAGAGTTAATTGCTTAAGAGTTCACTCAAATAGTTTCAGCAAGTGTGGCTTATTAGCTGTCCTAAGATTTCAAATATAAAATTTGGAATGTTATAAGCAAGCTTAGATTAACCATTAAATTGTATTTCTATACAAATGTCCTGATAACTATTAAATCAAATCTGGTGTCAAATCAATTAGAATAGGAATAGCTTTTAGCTGTTGAGTATTCTTACAAACACTTTTATTCTCAAATCAAAGTTTAAAGAAAATATACTTCTTTTTTTTCCATCAGATGAAGTGAGACTCAATGAGGTTGAGGAACTTGGCTGTCATCAGTTGGAGTTCAACTTTAAATCTGCAGCTCATTGACTAAATATTGCTCTGGTATACTGTAGACCACATTCTTCTACATAATAAAAACCAAAATAGTCCACTGGAAGAAGCCAGTTATATTGCAGGGGAGAAGGCCTGGGGTATAATGTGTGTGCATTAACCTTGGGGCCTGCATGGAAACTTAGTCAACTACAGTAATCATGCTAGTCTAACTAGGATTGTAATTTACTCCTTTGTCCAGAGGTGGGTTGATTTTTTTAATTGTTGCTGTTGTTTGTTTTGCCAGTGAACTATGACAAAGTCTACACTTCATATTTCTAACTGGATAACACTTAAATATATAATCCAAATTTTCTATAGTTTAATTCCTCAAAATTTAATAGAGAGTAAATTTTAAAATAATAGATGAGTAAAAGTATATTGTAAAACACTCATATTGATATCATTTTTTAAAGAAAGCAAAATCAGGACTAGAGAGGTGAACTGGTGGGTAAGGGCACTTGCTTTACAAGCATGAAGGTCTGAGGTTGGATTCCAAGACCCACTTGAAAAGTGACCTTTCATGCCTGTAACCCCAGGACTTTTTTTCTTGTTATTGTGCCATAAAAATATAATATTACAACTAATTATATAATAGTCACACTGTGCTGAGTACTACAAGTAATCTAGAGATGCATATGTTATATGCAAATATCACAACAGTGTGGAGTTCACTTTGTCTCAGTAGTAAACTGAGGATGGAAATTAAGAAAGAAAAAAAAAGGGAGGGACATCAACAAGGTTATAAGGGTACATGAGGCGTGGTAGAAATACAGAAACTAGCCACAGAAAGGAGACCTTACTATTCCCATACTAAAAGTGATAAAAAGTTGGAGTGTTATTATCAGCATATAGCCTTAGCTGTCTACCTATAGAGCTGTAAATGATTAAAGGAACATGGCTGCCAACGATAATACAATCACATTCCATCTTCTCTTGTCTTGCTATTGAAGAGGCAATGCTCAGTCATCTGCCTACAGAGCCAAGACCTTTACTCTTGATTCACCATTAATCTCTTCATGCATTGTGTACCGTGGACATGTTACAGTTTCATATCTTTGCCTGCCCTCAGCCACAGTCTAGAAGGACTTTCCTCCCATATCCCATAAAAGGAGCGACTCTTTTTAGCAAATGGAGACCACCATGGAAAATCACAACTGAATGCAAATAGAGAGATCAACAGATCTTGGGGAACCAGGGACCCCAATAGATAAATCTACACAATAGCTCTTGCATCCATGGCTAGGAAGCACTGTGGAAGGAGTGGAAAGACTGTAACAGGCAGAATAATACCAGGAGGATGGCTGTGAAACAGGATCTCCTGGAAATGGCTACATAAGCAACACCAAGAAAACAGCAATGTAAAGGGACATGTTACCATGGAAGGGAAAATTTTTGTCAGGTCCCACACCTAGACAAAGAGCTACAGGCAACGAACAGCCACTGGGAGAAGGAGAATTAGCCTCTTTCAAGGATGAGCCTTTCATGGTTGCCCAATGTAGTGCGGTCAGCCCTGAAACCACCCATAGGCACACAAACAACAAAAATGACTCAGCGAGTTGCACTTGTTTTTGTTTGCTTTTTGTGCATACACCTACATACAAATATATGTATTTATGTAACAGTAATAGTCAATGAAAAAGAGCCTATCAACTTGTGAGTAGGGTGGACATGGAGGGGGCTTAGAGGAGGGTAGCTCAGAGGGACTGGAGAGAGGAAAGGGAAGGAGAAAGTAGTATGATTCTATTTGAATTAAAAGCACATTAAAAAAAAAACACAACAGTATACTATACTCCAAAATCCTGACTCTAACAAACAATTCCCTTCTTTTCACCCTTCTTTATTTTTCTGCACATATAACTTTAGGAAAATTGAGTACCTTATGCTCTTACTCAATGTACAATAAATATTAATTGTGTGAGCTACAACTACAAGATATATTAGAAAATCAAGTATCAATTCACTGTACCAGAATCATTAGAGAAGAAATACTAACATAGTCAGAATGCTGGGAAATCTTTGTATTTAAATAATGTTTATTTTTATGTTTTTATAGTTGCTGTTGCCATTGTTTTTATTTGTTTTCTTGGAAGGGAAAGCAAAACTGATTCAATTTTGCAAAACATTGTGATTTTCCTCCTGTTAATATGAGAGAGGTAAATAAACGGATTTGATATTCTGCTTCATTAAATTCTAATAATAAATTACTCAGTCCAAGCTTACATTTTGGGGGCAGGGGGAGTTGTTTCTTTTTTTTTCGAGACAGGGTTTCTCTGTTTAGCTTTGGAGCCTGTCCTAGAACTCACTCTGTAGACCAGGCTGGCCTAGAACTCACAGAGATCCGCCTGCCTCTGCCTCCTGAGTGCCACCACCACTAGACCCAAGTTTACATTTTGCACAAGCTTCAAAATACTTTGAATGAAATGCTTCTAAACCTTCGAAAGTGTAGGATCATTGTCAGCAGACATATGCTTCTACCACAGTCCTTGGAGTTTGAGTAAAATTAATTTACAAACAAAATGCTTACAATTCAATTTTTAGAAAATTTTAGGGACACTCTTTTATTACTTTGGGCTTTTATATCAGAGTCTTGAGAGATGGACTCAGTTTGGTTCCTGGCACCCACATGATGGTACATCCATTACTCCAGTTCCAGGGGATCTGACTTCTGTGAACACATACAC
The DNA here is from genome assembly GCF_949786415.1 of Peromyscus eremicus. Classification (NCBI taxonomy): domain Eukaryota; kingdom Metazoa; phylum Chordata; class Mammalia; order Rodentia; family Cricetidae; genus Peromyscus; species Peromyscus eremicus. Next base: position 86,786,448 of record NC_081426.1, on the reverse strand, counting down.
GGTAAGTACACATGTACACAGAGAGAGAGAGAGAGAGAGAGAGAGAGAGAGAGAGAGAGAGAGAGAGAGAGAGACAGAAAGAGAGACAGAGAGAGAGAGAGAGAGAGAGAGAGAGAGAGAGAGAGAGAGAGAGAAATTGTGTGGGTAGGGATGTTGGGAATGTCTAGGAGGAGTTGGAGAGGAAGAATATGATCAAGAAAAAATAAATGAGTAGAAACCTTTAAAAATTTAAAAAAAAAAAAACCAATGCTGCTATGAACATAGCTGAGCATGTGTCCTTGTGGTATGATTGAGCATTCCTTGGGTGTATGCCCAAGAGTGGTATAGCTGGGTCTTGGGGGAGATTGATTCCCAATTTTCTAAGAAAGCTCCATATTGACTTCCAAAGTGGCTTTACAAGATTGCATTCCCACCAACAGTGGAGGAGAGAGTTCCCCTTGCTCCATATCCTCTCCAGCATAAGCTGTCTTCAGTGTTTTTGATCTTAGCCATTCTGACAGGCGAAAGGTGGTATCTCAGAGTTGTTTTGATTTGCATTTCCCTGATGATTAGGGATGTTGAGCAATTCCTTAAATGTCTTTCAGCCATCAGAGCTTCCTCTGTTGAGAATTCTCTGTTTAGCTCTATAGCCCATTTTTTGATTGGAGTGTTGGGCATTTTGATGTCTAATTTCTTGGGTTCTTTATATATTCTGGATATCAGCCCTCTGTCAGATGTGGGGTTGGTGAAGATCTTTTCCCATTCTGTAGGCTGTTGCTTTGTCTTGTTGACCATGTCCTTTTCTCTACAAAAGCTTCTCAGTTTTAAGAGGTCCCATTGATTGGTTGTTTCTCTCAGTGTCTGTGATACTGGTGTTATATTTAGGAAGTGATCTCCTATGCCAATGCATTCAAGACTACTTCCTCCTTTCTCTTCTATCAGGTTCAGAGTAACTGGATTTATGTTGAGGTCTTTGATCCACTTGGACTTAAGTTTTGTGCATGGTGACAGATAAGAATCTATTTGTAGCCTTCTACATGTTGACCTCCAGTTATGCCAGCATTGTTTGTTGAAGATGCTTTCCTTTTTCCATTGTACAGTTTTGGCTTCTTTGTCAAAAATTATATGTTCATAGGTGTGTGGATTAATGTCAGGGTCTTCAATTCCATTGGTCCACATGTCAGTTTTTATGCCAGTACCAAGCTGTTTTTATTACTGTAGCTCTATAGTAGAGCTTGAGGTCAGGGATCGTAATGCCTCCAGAGGTTATTTTATTATACAGGATTCTTTTGGCTATCCTGGGTTTTTTGTTTTTCCATATAAAGTTGAGTATTATTCTTTCCAGGTCTGTGAAGAATTGTGTTGGTATTTTGATGGGGATTGCATTGAATCTGTAGATTGCTTTTGGTAAGATTGCCATTTTTACTATGTTAATCTTGCCTATCCATGAGCATGGGAGATCTTTCCATTTTCTGACATCTTCAATTTCTTTTTTCAGGGACTTAAAGTTCTTGTCATATAGGTGCTTCACTTGCTTAGAGTTATCCCAAGGTATTTTATATCATTTGTGGCTATTATAAAGGGTAATGTATCTCTGATTTCCTTCTCAGCCTGTTTGTCAGTTGTATATAGGAGGGCTACTGATTTTTTTGAGTTGATCTTGTATCCTGCTATGTTGCTGAAGGTGTTTATAAGCTGTATCAGTTCCTTTGTCGAATTATTGGGGTCACTCGTGTATACTATCATGTCATCTGCAAATAGCAAAAATGTATTTTTTCACAAATAGGACTGTTTGTTTGTCACTATTAGAACTCTAGATTTTAAACAGATTCTTGGACTGGTGGTTCATATCCATCACTTGTTCAACTTCAGCACATGTTTCATCACCAGCAGTTTTTCCAGACTACCACCTTCACCCTGGAGCTCCATGAGTGTTCCCGATTCAGACTTGAGTTTCTTCAGCATTTTTATTTTTCTAACGAAGACATCATAAAGAGGATAAATGGACTGGCAAATCTTGTCTATGTCTTTCCCAATGCTGTCTGGAATCAATTTACTAGCTACCTCCTTCAAATCGTTAGTATAATTAAGATAATGTTCTTTAGGAGTCAGAGAAGAACTTTTACAATATGGACTGTGATCTCCACCTAGCTTCCAGAGGTCAATTTTATACCCTAAAAGTTTTCAGATTCATTTATTGGTAATAAATAAAAATAATCAAATTTCCACTGGGAGGAGGAATACCTCTGCTTTCCCTATGTCTTTCAGGATAGGGGTTGATTAAATGAATTCAGTAACTACTAACATCTCAAAGAAATGCTTCAAGGAGTATTTCTGCAAGAAGCACACAGGGACACAAGGAGCATTAATACACACACTAGACAGCTGTTTCTCTTTACTTTTCATGTCAAGGAAACCCAAGTGGGAGTCCTAAGATCCATGGACCTTTAAACCAGTCAAACCTCGATTCTCTCAGATATCAACGTTGCTTTCCTTTGAGACAGAGGGGTTGACATCTGTGTGAGAAAGGTCTTGGTTCATCTTCCTTTTTGTCCATTTGGTGAATTTCCTCTAGTTAATTCTTTAAAATGAGACATTAAGATGTCCCCACAATTTAAAGTGGAAAACTGTTGCTTGTAGTTAAAAGTAGTCTTTGCCTGAAAATGTGCTTAGTTTTGGTTCAAAACATATTAAAACATTATTTTAAATTTTCTTTAGAGCTTAACTTTCATTATCTGCTGAGGAGCAATTATATCTTCTGTCCTGATTAGAATGTACTCTCTGACCTTCTGGGTGTATTTACACCATGAAAGCTCAGATTCAAGAAAGCAACTTCCAGTCTGGCATGCCTGTCTCCAGGCTATCTGAGGAAGTCCATCCTATTACCCCCACAGAACACTAAAATTGGTCCAGTGTGTGCCTCGAGCAAATGATACGAGCTAATGGTTGTCTTGAGGCTCAACATCTTCATGTAGTCTGTCTAGTCCCTTCTGAGTGTGCTTCTTGAATACTTAAAGTGTCTACATGTGGAGGTAGGGAATCTGAAAGGGTGGGATTCCAGTAGACAGTTCATCACCAGAAAAAAGCAAGCAAGTGAGAATCCATCATTGCATCTGTCAACAACTGCAGGGTTGACAGGAGCTGTCATACATCAGAAATGAGGTGCCTAAATACATGCATGGGGAAAGGAATGACCTAAAACAAGAAAGATTAGTATGGGAATCTAGGGAGAAAGACACAAAGAAATTATTACAAAGGTTTGTTGCATTTTGAACAGATACAACACATATAGGTGGATAAAGCTATTCCCAGAAGCCATAGGTCATTAAATAAAAATCTCAGTACCAGTACAAAACAAAAAGGAATAGATACAGAAAAAGACAGAGATGGAAACACCCTGACATGCCACATAATCTTCAGCAAAGTCACATGTTGGACCTTCAGCCAAAGATAGATAACAAAGAATAGGCGCTCCTAACTAAACATTCCACTACACTCAGACACTAGACACCGAAACCAGAAGGAGATGTGGCCTCCCTGGAAATGCTCTGTGGGTTTCAATTTGATGGGCTGTGTTATACTCGCTATGTGAGATGCCCTCTCATGACGACCACAGACTCCTTTCCTTAGTATCAAAATCCTGAAGTTCACAGATACCAATGGAGCAACTCGATGATTTACTGCAAATATGATCTCAAAATAAAACTGCCAGTATATTTCCAAAGAGAATGAGCTTACTGAAAACAGTGTCAGGTTTTTCTGCAGATCGTTTTGCCTTAGAGTAGATGCTGGAGTGAATGGTCGGGAGATGGTGTCTTAAAGCCTTTCAGCCAGGTCTTTTCTTTATATCTACTATGTGAGACAGCTTTTCACTACCAGAACAAAACATCTAAAGTAATTAACTGAAAAGGAGGTCAGGCATATTTTGGCTTCAGGTTTCAGAAAATGCCTCTTCTAATTGGATGGCTCTACAGATGCTTCTCGTACTTGGATGGCTCCATTGATACATTTCATACTTGGATGGCTCTACAGATGCTTCTCATACTTGGATGGCTCTATTGATGCATCTCATAGTTGGCTGGCTCTGGTGATCTCTCTGGATGGCTCCACTTTGTCTCCATCTTAGGTAGATGGCTCTACTGGTACCTTCTGTCACTGGATGACTCCACTAATGCTTCTTGTAGTTGGTTGGCTCCATTGGCCTGTAGTAACATCATATATGATGATTGGGATCACATGGCAGATATAAGTTTACTTCATGGTAGCCAGGTGTACAGAAGAAACAGAAAAAGATGTGTTTCTATATTTACTTCAAAGAAATGCTCCAATGACCTAATTTGCTCTCACTCTGGCATTTCTCCACCACTGCTTTAAGCTGAATAGGACTCCAATGTTAAAAAAGACTCACACACTTCATTACTGATAATTGATTTGGTTAGTTCTAGTTATTTGCTATGATAAACACTGCTTTAAATAAATAAGCAGTGTTTAGGTTTGTGATTGATGAACCATGATAAGGCCATTATATCTGTCATGAAGAGTATCCTTCCCTCTCCACATCCTTGAATCCAATAATGTTCCACAATGGAATACAGGAAAAAATACTGGCCATGTTTTCTTTTGGCACACATACATAACAAAAGCAGCCATATCGAACTTTCCCTGCGATGATATATCAAAGCCACATAGAAAAGCTCAGGTGAGTGAGTTGTCATTTGAAGAGAGAGAGGCCACTAGTCAGAGTAGCTAGTCACCCATAATGTCAATAAGAGTACCATTTTTGAAATGGACTTCTAGCCACAGCTACCTCAGATGACACTAGTTAGCCCTTTCTGAGGTCCTGACCTACTTAACAATGAGGCTTTTAAAGTTAAGATGTGTATTGCAGAGCTATATAGCATGAACAGATATTTAACTATATATAATAAAATATCTTTTTAGTTGTAAATGTTTTTCCCTATGAATGGACAAAATAAATTCTCTTCACATGTAATAAGTAGACAATGGGAAGTCATATTTTAATTCTTTTTTATTTTTTTATATTTTATTTCAATCTACTTCTAATTTCATACACAGCCCTATCAATCACAACTAGCTATTCCTTCACAAATACTTTATAACTACTTAATAGATAAATGTTAGTTATATATACTCTTATCTTCCCATTATGTATTTTCTCAATTAAAGAGCTTTTGGAAATGTGTGATCCTCTAAAATAAATAATTGGATTAGGAAGTCATTTTTAAAGCATTTTTTTTCAGTTAGTCTTCTTGATATTGTTAGCACACCATCACTTTAAAACTTTACTATAAAATTTTGGTCATAACCTATATAATCTAATGCTCAGGAAATGCTGTTTGCAAGGACCTTGATGCCACATATTTTATTGTTTAGTAAAATGAACAAGTAACTGTAAAAACTGCAGTACTGTATGAGATTAGAAACTCCAAAGTGTAAGCAAACTAAAGAGTGTTATTTTTGTTTGTACACTTCAGATGAACAGTTTCCATGGTTATCAGGGTTTGCCTTACACTAAAAGCCCACACCTGATCAAATATTAGCATGAATCTTTGAAACACTGAACAGAGCTATGAGCAGCAGAGCTCATTCTCTTTAGCCAGCATTAAAAAATGAAAAAGTTTAAAAACTATATTATTAATCAGCTTTCTACTAAAGCAAATATTTCCAGAAAAAAGAAAAGCAATGTAATTGAGAGGCATTCCTTGTGTGTATATGGCACAATTCACAGTAAATAAAAGGGCAATTTTTGTTCTTCATATTTGGGAATTTATGTGTCTGTAAGAATGTATTTATGTTTGGTCATATCTTTAAATATTTGATATTTTTATATACTTAGTATCTCCCCAAATAATATGGAAAGTTAGAGGGGAAATGTGAATATTAATACAGGGAGAGGAAAGATGAAAAAGAAGCAGAATTAGAGTCAAGCTGTGACATTATTTCAGATGCTGATATCAGGAGCAAATAAATGGAATCCATTGTTAAACATAGCCAAAGGAGACAGAGGTCAGAGCACAGAGATTTGACCAGTGTTACAAAATGTGTACATTACTCCCATCAAATCAGCCAAACATATGTAAAGAATGGTGTATTAAATGTGGGAAAGAGGAATTAGAGTTTTATATGATGGTTCGGGATTCAGCTAATTCAACCAAAGTACAAAGGGGATTCTGAACATAATACAAATTAACATATATGATATATGAATGAATGTCTGCTGAATCTAATATCATTGTGCTGCTTTATTGATCATCTAGTATGCAGCATATTCTTAGTACAGATTAGAGGTCAGTAATAGATTTTGGACTACAATATTAAACAATTACAGCAATGGGCTGACTGAAGCAGGACCATGTGATAATTAACTAATACCAGAATTTTAATTTCTATAATTATATATGATAATTATAATCAGAACTCACAGGTAAGTTATAATATAAAGACTTGTAAATTATCTAGTGATCTGATAAATGATTTTTAATTGAGACTGTAAGAAGTCCACTAAAAATAATTTAATTCCACAGCCATGCTCCAGAAAGTCCACAGTATATAATAGCATGTTAAAGATGCTAAAAAACATTTACAAAATGCCTTAACTATATCTAAACTGTTCTTTGGAATTTTGATTATAGAATCGCTTTTTATAATTTCACACAATATCCATTAACATATGTGTGACAAGCATACTTCTAGAGACACCATCATGAAAATTGTAATAGTTTAATTAATGTGGTCCTCTCTTGTGCTCTTCACCAAGTCCTGGGGAAGCAATCTCTATATGTGTAGTATGTGTGGAAACCATTCATTTCCTCCGCTTCTACCACCATTCTAAATTCAAACCGAAGCATCCTTTATGTTAAATTCCAGCAGCCTTTTAACTTGTGTCTCCCATTCTACTCCATAAGTAGTTTTCCTCAATGAAGCAGGAGCCCGCTAAGTATGAAGTGTGTGTGTGTGTGTGTGTGTGTGTGTGTGTGTGTGTACGTTTACCTGTGTGACTGTGACTGTATGGAGGTGGTGTGTTGCTTAATCCTCTTTAAAACTGTGTTTCCTGTAGTACTCAGAATAAAATATAAAACCATAAACCTGTGCTACCAGATTCTGACTACAAACAGTTTCAAAATCTGTAGTAACCTCCTCCCACTGGTCCCTGTAAAAGCAATTTTCTTGGCAGAAATGGTGTTCAGAATTCTTTTCCACCCCTTAGCTTTCTCCTCCTTTTTCCTCCACCTTCTTTTATTCTCTTTCCCCTCTCTCTTTCTCCCTAGATCCTGTTTATCTATAATTACTGCTTGACTGTCCTGCCCTCAGAGAACCCTTGGTGGCCCCCATTCTTCTTCAGGTTGAGTAGTGCACCACTGGACAAGTTCAAAGAAAAAAAGTGAACAGTGACGCAGACTAAGGCTCCAAGCTTTGCCATAGAAGGTAGTGATGCCGGGTGGCAAATGAATCCGGCGAAGTACCAGATTCCTGCCTGATGCCCACAGACTCACAGGGGAGAGAGAGGAGGGGGAAGACCCTCCATAGCCTGACTGTGATGAGAGAAGCATCATGGTCCCTAAGACCTGACCTTCTCATGTCGGGCAGGTTGCAGAATCAGTAATGAAGACAGATAGTTTAGAAGCTGACTCATGCTTTACAGATGCACTTTCTGACTCCGCTTATGCACATGGCATCTGTCCTAGATTTCCCATTTGTCTTTGTCAATGACTCGGCAGCAGTCAAGGACCATGATAACAGGTAAACAACCTGGAATTCCCCTCTCATGGCGCTACTGTTCCCATGAGCTCCAGCAGGATCTTTTTATTTTTTTTCCTTATGTACTTATTTTTTGTGTTTATTAAGTATCTATGATCCTAAGTTAAAATTGGTGAAAGCAAGATTTTTATTTTGCTTAACACAATGAATATTTTGCACACACAATGAATAGTAGGGCATTTCAATATGTATCAGAAAACTTAATGAGTTTTATATGAAGAACGTATTATGTCAGTTACTGTGACATGCATTAAAGGTAGAAATGTGGTATCATGTTGGTCCTGTCCGGAGAGACTCATATGCACACTGTGAAACACAGAACACTAAAAGAATTCTGAAGGAAAATTTTCCAAAATGTCTGTGAGGTACACTCAATTCCAAGTATGTTTACAGAAAATGGAGTCTAACACCACACCAGAAAAACTCCAGGTTCTTTAGCTAACATGTAATGCTAACATATTTACAATTTTGATTGAAGTAACCCATCTGTTGCTTTGAAGAAATGTTTCATCCTTATATTGGTCAGAATTACCAACCACAATGAAGCAATGTGGAAGTAAAGAATTCAAATAAAATTAACCATGTTTATATGAATTACATATAAACAGAGAAATCACATTGCTGTAATGCTGAGAGAGAAAGAAACTACATGTATAACATTTCTCACAATTTAGCTGTACTATCACTGAAATATTTATTTTCTGTTAATATTATGTCTAAATCACATGGGATCATATGTCCAACATATTTCTTGGAAAAGGCAGAATACATTACAAAATGTCTTTGTGGAAATAAATTTCTCTTTAGTAGCAAGGTTTTAATTTGACTATGACAGAGATCAGAGCAAAGATGAATCATCTGCTTCCTGGCCCTGCTGTGTGGTTGGAAGCTCTGATGATTATCAAAGGGGTAGATGACGTTCAGCACAAGTTGAAAGGCCTTGGTAGATCATTCCCGGCTACTCATTCCAAAGGTTTATTGTAACCCACAAGGAAACTTACTTGGTGCCAATGTGGCGAATGGCATCTCTTCATTGTTCCAATATTTTAATTCAACAGTACAGTATTGACTTTAAATCTTGAAAACGGATCTGACATACAGAGGAAAGTCATGCTTGGTCCTTCCTGTGTGAGTGAGAAGTTTCTCTAGCTTGCTGGGTGAATAGGTGCCACTTAGCCTGGTGTTTAACCATTAACTCTGTCTTCCCACCTCTGCACACAGGGTTTCAGGCTAACATCGTTCCTTATAAAGAGTCTTTTACCTCTAAGACTCTGTCCCATGAACATAGACTTGGGAATCTACATTTGTATTTGAAGGTCACAGTTACCTACAATGCTCACCATTGTTTTATGGGTTTCTTATTTTTTGTTTTGTTTTTTGTTGTTGCTTTTTTGCTACTGGAAACAATTGTGTAATTATTATTTGAATTAATTATATTTTTGGGGTCTGTGTGTGTGTGTGTGTGTATATATGTGTGTGTGTGTGTGTGTGTGTGTGTGTGTGTGTGTGTATGTGTGTCTGTGTGTGTGTGAGGTGTGAGAGAGAGAGAGCACATGCTGATGAGTGAGTGGGGTAAATACAAGCCATAGCACCCTGTGTGGAGGTCAGAGGACAACTAACTCACTGGAGTTGGTTCTCTCCTTCCACCTTTCTGTGGGAACCAGGGAACAAACTCAAGACGATTAGGCTTCAGAAAAAAACAGTTGACCCACTGAGCAATCTTATGAGCTCCCATTTACAATTTCTTCATTTTATTTTGTTATATAGCAGCTACTTCTATCTCAAAGCCGAAACGTTTCATTGTTATACATAAGATAATTTAAAAATATTTTCAACTAATGGAAGTTGTGTCTGCTGTTTGTTTGTTTGTTTTGTTAATTCAGGAAAACATCAAATCCTTAAATTCTACTTCATAGCTTAATGTTTTCAGTTGAAACAAAAGAATGCAGTTTGTGTAGGGAAAGTATAAGTGGAATTCATGAGGACATCTTAAGGAGCTCCCAGAAACAACAAAAAGGCCAGAAAATCAGTCATTGGCAAACTTTGGAAAATGCTCATTCATATTCAATTAACAGCTGGAAAAAGCATTATTCTCTTTGCATTTATTCAAGACACTCTAGCTATCATGAAATCAACAGCTTATACTGAAAGACACCCAGCCTCCCCGCCTAACATAGCTTAGCTCGACTGTTTTTGTATAAAGCCTGAGAGGTACTGAGGAGCTCAGTTAGCCACCTGGCCCCAGAGCGAGGAACTAAAAGGTCAGAAAAAGGTCGGGAAAACACCCTGTACCTTAGACAGAAGCTAGGCGTGGGCGAGCTCGGGGAGAAACCACGAGCTGACCTGGGTTTGAACCTGGCCTGATTCGAATCATCCAATCAGAACTGGCCTCATTTGTATCATCCAATCAAAACCCTGTAACCAGGCTTCTTGCTTCTGTACCCAAGCAGCTCCGGCTGCCCGACCCTATAAAAACCCTCTGCTCCAGCCCGTGGGCGCGCCAGTCCCTTGAGCTTCTTGAGAGACTGTGTCGCCCCGGGTACCCGTGTTCCGGAATAAAGCCTCTTGCTGTTTGCATCTGATTCGTGGTTTCGGTGTGTTCCTTGGGCAAGGGTCTCTCCTGAGGGAAGACTGCCATCAGGGGGTCTTTCAATACCAAACAACCGAAACCAAAGTTTAAAGGATTTTTTTCATGGCTCCGAGAAGTAGATGCATTGTTCACCAACAATAATTTCCCTAATGTGCCTCCTTCTCTGGCCTCTGCCAACCTGATCTCCAGCACACTGACTGATTAGTCAAGCCACAGTCAAATGTTAGCTTCTTTCAGCAAGAGAGGATGGGGGGGGGGGGATATCTGCTTTCTACGTTAGAAAAGTACTCCAGTTCTGTTGTCTGAGTCTACATTTGTCTATGTGACATCTATTACTCACAGAGACACGATAGGCCAAGGTTGCTTACATTTCCCCTAATATTCAGATTTCACAGAGTGAAAATCATACCACTCTTAAGCCAATCCCAACTTCACACTCACCGAGACCCTTCTGTATCTAAATTACGCATCAAGAAAGCCAGTATTCCCTCAACCCTAGGTCACGATGCCCGGAATTTGCTGACATCATGCAAATTAGCCATCCTTAAGCTCTTTTCTTCCTTCTGCCTGGACTTTTCCCACAGAAAACAGAGTGAGTTGATGGTCCATGATTTGTTCTCCCTCTGCTTTCTTTTTTATTTTATTATTAATTCAATTTATACGTGTATTTTATATTCTAAATAGAGTTTCCCCTCCTCCTCTCCTCCCATTCCATTCTTCCACTTCTCCTCTGCCCCCTGCCTCCTCCCCCCATCTACTCCTCCTGTTTCTGTTCAGAAAGGGGAAGTCCTCCCATGGGTATTAGCAAAGCATAGCATATCAAATTGAGGTAGGACTAAGCTCCTCCTCTTGTACTAAGTCTGAGTAAGGCAACCCAGTATGAGGAATAGGTTCCCAAAAGCCAGCCAAAGTGTTAGGGATAGGCTCCACTCCCTAGCTTGTTGGTCCAATCAATATCTGTGAGCTCCTATGAGCCCAGGTAGTTGTTTCTGTGGGTTCCATTATGATGACCTTGACCCCCTTGGCTCATACAATCCTTCCTCTCTCTCTTCAATAGGATTCCCAGAGCTTATCCTAGCACTTGGCTGTGGATCTCTGCATGTGCTTCCATCAATTACTTGGCAAATGCTCTCTGATGACAACTAGGGTAGTCACCAAGTTGATTACAGGAGATGGCCAGTTCAGGCTACCTATCCACTATTGCTAGGAGTCTGAGCTGGGGTTATCCTTGTATATTTGTGGGAGTTTCTCTTGTGCTCTCCCTCTCCCCCCCCCCTTGTATGATATTTTGTTTATGATCTGACAAAGCTTGCCTGGAGATCAGAGGGCAGAGCTAGCCACTAGTTAACCATAGAGGCCAGGCAGTGGTGGCTCACACCTTTAATCCCAGCACTTGGGAGGAGGAAGCAGGAAGATCAGGAATTGAAGGCCACCCTGGGCTACACAAGAGTAAACCAGTCTAAAAGAGAAACTGAGCTGGGTGGTGGAGGCTCATGCCTTCAATGTCAGCACTAGGGAGGATCATGCCTTTGATCCCAGCACATGGGAAGCTCACACCTTTAATCCCAGCACTAGACAGGTGGAGACAGAATATAAGGTGGATAGAGACAGGATCTGCCCCATTCAGTCTGAGGATTTGTAGAAACAGGAGTGCCCCCCCCCAACCTTCCCCAATTCGGTCTGAGATTTCATAGACATAAGAAGTCTCTCTAGTGGCTGGCTGCTCCTTTGAGCTCAAGGCAAGCTTTATTTGTCAGAACACAAACAAAATATCATATAACACCCCCTCTACATCAAGACATCTCTTTCATTAATCTCCCCTTCCATTCCCACTCCCAACTCTATCCTTTATGTTCCCATCCCCAAGAGCCTCCAGTTTATCGAGGAAAGCTCCTCTATTTCCCCTTCCCAGGGAAATCCATGCATCCCTCTTTGAGCCCTCCTTCTTACCTAGCCTCTCTAGGGCTATGGATCAAATAGACAAATAATCCAATTAAAACATGGGGTACAGATCTAAACAGAAAAGTCTCAACAGAAGAATCTCAAAGAGCCAAGAATTGTTTAACATCCTTAGCCATCAGGAAATGTAAATCAAAACAATTCTGAGATTCCATCTTATAGCTATCATAATGGCTAAGATCAAAAACACTAATGACAGCTTATGTTGGAGAGGATGTGGAGCAAGGGGAACACTCCTCCACTGCTGATGGGAATGCAGACTTGTATAACCACTTTGGAAATCAATAGGGAAATTTCTTACAAAAGTGGAATTAATCTACCTCAAAACCCAGATATATCAATCTTGGGCATATACCCAAAGGGTGCTCAATTATACCACAAGGATACTTACTCAACTATGTTCAAAGCAGCATTATTCATAATAGCCAGAACCTGGGAAAAACTTAGATGCCCCCCAACCAAAGAATGGATAAAGAAAATATGGTACATTTACATAATGGAGTATTACTCAGCCATAAAAAACAATGACATCATGAAATTTGTAGGCAAATGGATGGAATTAGAAAAAAAACATCCTAAGTGAGGTAAACCAGACCTAGAAAGACAAACATGGTATGTACTCACTCATAAGTGGATACTAGCTGTAAAGTAAAAGATAACCATGCTCCAATCCTCCTTCCTCCTACTTCCCCCAGATGCCCCTGCAAAGCATGGCTTACATCCTTCTCTTAGGAAATAAAAGCAACAAATTCTTCTTTCAAACCCTATGAAAAAACACCTGAGAGAAATGAACTTAAGAAGAAAGTTGATTTTGACTCATGATTACAAGAGTCTTAGTCCATGATCCATTGGCTACATTGCTTTCAGGCAAGCTAGGAACACCATGGTAGAAGCGCATGGCTCCACATTGCTCATTGTCTCATAGCAGCCCAGGAAATACAACCCACCAGCCCCCCATGCTAGTTTCTCTTATTGGATATACAGATTAACACCTTTTCTCACTCTGATTCCTTCATTGAGCAGAAGTGTCTTAGTCTGATGCAATGTCACTTTTATACATTTCTTTTTATCACTGTGTTTTGGGATTATACCTAAGGCTCTAGCACCCAGAGCAGTTGATGTTAAGAAGCTTTACAGTTTCATGTAACGTGCTTAAGTCTTTGCTCGGCTTTAAGTTGATGTTTGTATGGTGTGGGCCATGGGTCCACCTTGATTCTTGTGAATGCAGATAACTGGTTTTCCCAAGTGTAGTTACCAAACACAACTTTTCACCTCACAAGGAAGGAGACATAGTTTATCTAAGCCAGGTGTAAGAGGTTATGGCCCAGGAACGTGGGTTCAGATTGCTCTAAATGACACATTCCTCAGCAGAGACAAAGGGAAGAAAGGAAACCAATGGAGAGGGAGTTAGGGGAGGGAACACTGGTTTGTACAAAACTGTCCTCATGTAACATAACACCAGGCAGGATGTATAAATGTAAGGATAAGTTTAAAATATATAATTATAGAAAAAGAACAAAATTACACTAGCTGACTAATTTCTCTTTCCAAGAATTTCCTTCATGGGTGAAATTTGAAGGTGCTTTTTTGAGATGCATTATTTAGATTAAGGAAGGGTGTTAATCTGATAAAACCCAAGATTACAAACCTTCTGGCCCTAATTTAGTATAGTTCCTTTTTCTCAGCATTTCTCTTGGGATTTCTTCAGGATTGCACACACTGTCTTCATGATAAGTTTGGCTTACTCAGTTTTGGTGATGTTCTTTGTTCTCAGACAGCATCTACAGCAGATTTGATCCAGGGTGAGGGGTTTCTTTCCTTTTTCCATGTCCCCATAGTTTTCCTCATCATTCTGCCTGCTTCAGTACCTTTGGAGGTGTTTATGATACAAGATTTTCCTACCCAAGTTGAAGGTGTTTCTTCTAATCGGAAAGAGTACACAGGCAAATTGTCTAAACTAAGAATCTTCCCTCTATCAGAAAATGACAATGCATTGTCTCCTCCAAGACAGGCCAAGAGCAAGATGCCAATTCTCTCTTAATACTTGTTTTTATTGTTCAGAAATATACTGGATCTAAAATTCTGAAGATTGCTTGGTATTCAAATTAGGTTATCTCTCATACTGTTACTGACAAACAGTTTCAATCATTCATTTTTTTTAAAGGGAACTATTTGATTTAAAATAATGAAAAATAAGAACATACTGAACATACTAAAAATTGAAGGACATTAAGTTTTATAAAATTTTAGGGGACCCAAAATATTTTTGTACAGTAACTATATCAGTATGAGGAAATGTCCTGATTTTGGTGCTGTTTCTGTTTGTATAAATTTATTTATATTTATTACTACTGTATCGTGTGCTATGGGAACACTCATGCCACAGCACGCATGTTGGGGGTCAGAGGACAACTTTAGGGAATTGACTCTCTCCTTCCACACTTACTGAGATAGGATCCACCCTGCCTGCCTCAGTGCACCCCAGGCTACCAGCACCTGAGCTTCCAAGCGATTTTTTATCTTTGTTAGATCAGGACTGATGGCTGTAACTTGGAAATAAGAGAAAGCAGACAAACACTTCCAAAACAAGAATTGTTCCTTTAATCAGAAGACCTGAAGGGCCGTATCTCTCTGAGGAAGTGGAGACTTCACACATGGTTTGGGGTGCTTAAGGTCTCTTGAGGATGGAGGAGACTTTGAGGGATGGAAGTCTGAAGGTTGGTTTCCATGCTGTCTCCATATGGGAGGTACAAGAGGGATTGTAAGAGGATCTCTTCATCAGACTCTTCCACAGGTGTTATCCTTCACAGCACCCTTCCTGTTGGGAGTTTCTTAGTCCACCTGAGGCCTGTAGATCATTAGCCCTTCAGTCTTCTCCTCCTACCTTACAACAGGAGTGCTAGGATTGTAGGCATTCACATAAGTTTCAGGTACTCTGATCATCTGGCTTGTATGGAAAGCAATATTACCTGGTGAGCCATTTCACTGGCCCTTTAGTGATATTTCTATTATCATTTGAATCTATTATTCATTTCTAGGATAAGAAAATGTCTTTAAGTTCTCCACATACAAATATACAATTTAAAATATCATTTTCACATTCACCTTACTATTCCATAATAATTTCAGATACATAGATCAATAGAATAAAAGCTATTTTATTAAGCTGAAAAGAATCATCCAACTCTAATAAATAATTTTTTTCTATTTCCAGTTATCAAGTGTGTTATATCTATTAATTATGGAGAGGAAAGGAATACTGTACTTCAGTACATACAACTTCCAAAACCACATCAGTATAAATTGTCAAAACCAAGATGAGATGTAAATTTTCTATGTGGAAATGTTATACGAAATTTTGAGAATTTTCTAAGCCTTGACAATACAAACATAAATAGTGTATTTGTAAAAAAAAAAAAAAATCTCTAATTCCTGAATCATTCATTTTTAAGTATTTTTTAAATTCATTTCATCCTTTCCAATATTATAACATTAACTCCTTCAATTTCTCTGAAGTTTTAAAAATCAGAAAGAAGTAAAGTATGTGGGGCTAGGGAAATGGCTTCGGTAGTAAAAGCACTTGCTGTGCAGGCATGAGGACCTGAGTTCAAATCCCCGGCATTCAGGCAAAGCTCTTGCATGATTGGCATACCTGTAACCCCAGCTTTGGGAGGCAGGGACAGACAGATTCCTGAGAACTCACTGTCCGGCAGCCTAGCCCAAAGTGACAGACTTTGAGGGAACAGGGCAGGATTCAATAGACTATGACACCTAATTCCTTCTTTGAACTCCATGTGCATACACAAGCATGGGCACCACACACTCACATTCACATGTATAAAGAATGAAAGAGGGATAGGGGGAAGGCAGGGAAGGGGAGGGGAGGGATGAGAAGAGAAGGGAAGAAGGGAGGAGAATAAAATATTTGATCGTATTTACCAGAAATAATCAATCTTACACTTTGAGTTTTTGCGTTTTTGTCTGAAAAATGTTATAAAAACAGAATTAAGGGTATTGGTATCCTTTTATTATTCATGGCATATGTCAATAAATTATAGTATTCTAGTCTAATGATTTATAACACTTCCCTTCTAAGGATAGAATTGGATCACCATCATAATCATAGCCATACATGTACATAATCATGTATTGTTCATACACAGCATCAAGCAATGTATGCATTGTTTTTATTTCTTCAGAAATTCAGAATCCGCTCACAGATTTTAGAATGCCTTTCATAGTCTCATCTTAAGGAATACCTCGATGTGCACAGGTTCTACATTTCACTTTAGAGTTTCTCAGGCATTCTGTTTCATAAACAACTCTGGGATGAACGTAATTGAAGCACATATACAGAAGACTAAGACACATTTTCACTAAAAAGCTTCTTATGTAAATTGCTAAATTGTAGATTTTAAGTTCAGGTCCTTTCCAGTGATAAACCATCGGGAAATGGTTGCCTCTTGGCTGTTTAGTGTGCAGACTCTTTCAATTCTTTGTGAAAGTTTCCCTGAGGCAGACAACTAAGTGGCTTTACTTTGCCAACCTTAGAACTCTTCTATAATTAAACTCTGAAAGGTGCCCACCCTGAAAAAGGGAAGGGATTTAATGGCAAAACTTTCCTTTCTAGCTTGAATAAGTAAGATTTTAAAAAAAGAAACTTAGACATTCCTGTCAAAGAATTCATAAATAGAACTTGGGAATTCTACACCTGTGTATACTAATAAACATTAACAACACCCACTCAAATTCTTAAAAAGTAAACTGTAGACAGATTTGGGGACTCGGGCTTGAACGTGGTGTCTTTATCTTTTATGTTTGTCCGGGCACCCACTGACAGCTTCAATTATCCAGCTGCTGTTATGCAAATGCAGCTGAAGCCAGAGTCCTGCACCTGGGCTTGCCTCTAGAGTTAATATTTCTAATGAGCTCTTAAATCCTGTTCTACAGACATGCGTGCAGGATTGCTCCACTCAGATTACAACGCGCAGGCGAAAGGCTTTTCAGAGGGAGACAACTGATTTCAAGGAATTCAATAGGACCTAGTATACATACGGTTCAGACCTGTCAGGTGGGAAAAGACACAACAAAAATACAATAAATTAAGATGCTTGTAGTATTGAGATGCTTGGCCCCCTGACATTAAAGTAATGAAATTCACAAGGTAAGGAGAAGTCCTTAGCTATGCACCCAGCCTCCTCCCTGTGGGAGGTCCTCTGTGCTTTTGGCAGCCACCCTATCAGACCTGCTGTGGTTGCCTTAAGTACTTTGAAGTTTTCCTTCTGTTCTGTAAATAATATGCAGAAGTCAAACTTGATTTTCCTAGCATTTCATTACCTCATTCTAATGATGCTGTGACTCTAACGATGGTGGGATCATCAGGGTCAATGGAGCCAATCATAGCAGTTGATGATAAATGTCTCTCACTGAGAGCTAGGCATGGACATGGGGCGTCCATGGATTTATGTGACTTATCTGGAGTAAGTCACCTAATCCACATAAACAATGAAAAGGAGGGCAATCCAATTGTTAAATAGAAACAGATAGAGCAAACAACACACAGCCTGGACCTTTCCTAGACTGGGCTCAGGACCACCTGATTAGAGAGCAGCAGGATGTGGTTCTTCCACTGCTTGACACTACAGAGGGCTGAAACAGTGAACAGGAGAAACAAACTTTCCAGTTCCACGCAGAAATCTTTAAAAAGTCAAACTTTCTAATACTCTCTTTCCATGTTTTTAGTATTCTGTTCCTTCTGACACCTTTTCCTACCAGCATTGAGGTTCCAGAAAACTACCACATTCTTCCAAGAACTATGATATGATAAGTCACCCTAAAGCAGCCAGATCACCAGGGTGTTAAACACTTGGCTGGGGTCTGAAGATGGAGTCTGCCTCTCCCCCACTCAAGCCTCAGTAGAAGGAAGTGGGAAAGGCTGGGAAAAGCACCATTTATGTCTCTTAAAATGTCTTGATAGGCGCTCCAACAGTGAATTTCTCCACTATTTTTTTTTTTCAGTCAAAATGGTTTACATAACAACAGGTAGTTACAAAGGAAGTAGTAAAGGTATTTTAAGCTGGTAATATCAGAGTGGTGTTTTTGTTTGTTTTTGTGTGTGTGTGTGCATGTGTAGTATATGTACGTGTGCACATTCGGTGTGCATGGGGCTTCACATCCACACGTGTGAGTGTACATGGGGAGGCCAGAGATCAGCCTACACCATCTTCCTTAGTCACTTTCCATGTTAACTTCTGAAACGGGATTTCTTATCTATTGGCTGAAGTGGCTAGTCAGCAAGTTCGGGGTGTCCACCTGTCCCCATCCCACCTGGGCTAGGGTCACAGACACTTGCAGCCAAGACTAAGTTTTTAATATGGTTGCTGGGGATCCAAACTCAATTCCTTATGATTAAGTCACAGACGACTTTACCAAGTCAACCATCTCCCAGCCCTTAGAGACATATTTGTATGAAAAGTGGAAGAATAGAATACAGGATATCAAATAAGTCACTGTTAGTTGTTTCCCATAGTCCAGAATAATGTTTGGAAGTTTTCTCTTTAAATTTTAACCATATGGAATGCACTATAACTTAAAATAACTCTAAAAGATTTTTCAGGGGGTGGGTGGGGTCTCATATGGGCCAGGCTGGCCTCAAAATCATTAGGTAGCTGAGTATACATCATCAGAACTTCTGATTCTCCTGCCTCTGCCTCCTAAATGCTGGGATTAAAGATGTGTGCCACCATATCCTGATTAATTTGAAAGACTTCTAATCTGGAAAATTATATCTTTATGTATTAGATGGTACTCTAGAGTGAAAATTAAAAATAAATCTTTGAGTCATGACTGAGACACTGAGAACTAGTAAAATTCTCAAGCCTATCATTTCACATTGAAAACATTTCACAGTGTATTCTGTTGGTAGCAATGGGGACAGTGTCACAGTGACTCCCTGTCACCCTCAGATACCTGGGAATTCCCTTTTTCTTTTAGCGATATCAATCAAACCCAGGATTCATGGCTTTCATGCAGAAAGAATTTCAGGACTAGCCAGTATGAAGCACAGTTGGAGTTTGTGGTAGTTTGAAAGAAAATGGTCCCCAAAGGGAGTTGCACTATTAGGAGGTGTGGCTTTGTGGGAGGAGATATAGCCTTGTTGGAGGAAGTGTGTCACTGTGGGGGTGGACTTTGAGGTCTCCTTTGCTTAAGCTTTGCTCAATGTCACAGACCACCTCTTGTTGCCTACAAGATGTAGGGGTCTCGGCTACTTCTCCAGCACTCTGTCTGTCTGCATGCCACCATGCTCCCCTCCATGAGGCTAATGGACTGAACCTCTAAAACTGTAAGCAAACCGCACTAACTAAATGTTTTCCTCATAAGAGTTGCCATGGTCCTGGTGTCCAGAAACCCTCATTAAGACAGGGTTTTATTAAAAGGTATTTTAGCCTAGGCTTAAGCATGAGCATTAAGGGAAAAGAGACCTCAAGAAGAAAGTAAGACCTAGCTGGCAGCATGGGTGTGGGCTTCTCTGAGACTGTCACTCCACTGTCTTTAAAACAGTCCTATACAGGGTTTGGTGCAGTTGGAAGCTGTTGTCTTGAAAAAGTAGAACGGAACCTAAATGACATCACACCATGATTTCCCAAGGGATGCCTGGCAGGATTAAAACTGATAAAATACAGTTGAACTAAGGTGCCCTGACTATAAACAAAGTTCGAAGTTTTCTTTGAGATTCACAGAAAAGGTATTATGGGGGAAAAGATGGAGCCCTATCCCAAAGTAACTAACATACTTTAAACTTTACTCCTGGCTTATTGTACCTCCATGCACATATTATATTATGAAAGGAATGTTATCTCTATGCTGGCAATCTTCATAGCTAATGCTGTTATTACCCCTGTCCTGCATATTCTAAACATTTCAAAGTACATAAAAATGTATGTGTGAATTAATAAATGTCTGAAATATGAAAATGGAAATTTTAAATAACAGTTTCATTTACTGACAATTCACATCTAATGCACAGGGAAACTGTTGTGAGCTTCAAAAACACATCTAAAATCTGGTCACTTTTTACTGTTTATTCCATCATACCACTGTGATCCAAGCCAGCCTCATTTCTTGCCTGGATAATAGATCTAGTCCTCTAAGTGATCTCCTCAGTCCCCCCTTTACCTTTCAACACAGCTGCTGCCCCACACATTCTCAACTGAACTCATTTCTGTGTTAAAAACTATCTCAAAGAGTCCAGTCTTTGTTAAAGCAAAGCCTGGAGTGTCCACATCAGGCTAGGCCCTACATGGTCTTTGCTGTCATAACGTCACTCAGGCTCTGGGTCTCACTTCTACAGACCCTCAATTATCCACTTCACCAGCTCCTTGAGGAAAATCCCTGCTTGTTGGGAGTACTCTTAACCCTAAATCTGCCCTTCCTTCCTTCCTTCCTTCTTTCCTTCTTTCCTTTCTTCCTTCCTTCCTCCATTCCTTCCTTCCTTCATTTTCTTCTCTAACTACCAGTTTTCTGATTCCACTGTTTGTGACATGAAATAAGTCCACACACCTCCCTCTCCTCAGCACACGTCCCACTCCTCAGCATTCCTTATCACACCACCCTGCTTTCCTTCATTTTTGCCCATTGCATTGATCGCCACCTAGCATAAACTTATTACCTCATACTTGGTTTATGGCTCTCCCCCTTCTAAGAGGAAAATCCACAAAACAGAAAACATTCATTGATAAATCTCTGTATGTCAGCTCACCAGTCTGCCCACTAGTGAACATTGTCAGGATGATTGGCTGGAGAAGGTATCTATTGAATGACTTGATTGCTATCATCATTTAAATAAAAAGAAATGCCATAGAGCTAAGAAATAATGAAGAAATAGATTTTAGTGTCTCAGTTACTTTTCTTAGTTACTGTGATGAAACACCCTGACAAAATCAACTTGAAGGAAGACAGTTTATTTTGGCTCACAGTTGGAGGTGCTGTCCATCATGATGGAGAAGTAAGGAAGGCAGAAAGAACAGAGCCTTGAATACCTGTGTTCAGACAGTTTCTCCCTTTTATGCAGTCCAGGATCCAATCCCATTCTGTGGTGCTGTTCATATTTAAGGAGGGTCTTCCACTTCAACTAGCCTAATCAAGAACATCCTCCATAGATGTGCCCACAGACCAACCTAATAAAGAAATCTCTACAGTTATGCCTCACCAAGAAAATCTCCCGTAGGTATGCCCATAGACTAACCTAATATAATCTCCTACAGTTATGCCCCAGTGATTTGTCTCATGAATGGCTCTAGACCCTGCACAGTTGATAATATTAACTGTCACATATGGGACAATTAAATGACTATCACTTTTTGACATAAAATTTTAATATCTAGGAAAATCATTCTGGAAGGGGGGATACTAATATTAAAGTATCATAAAATCATCTCTTTTTGACTATTTCAAGATCTATATGTAACAAATAATATATGTATTTCTAAATAAAACCCTAAACATTAAGGCTACCTGCAGCAGGAATGGAGGCAGAGCTCCCCATGTTCACACTTTGCAGACTAAGGATTTCTCTTAATCTTTCAGGGAACTTGACTGAAAAAAACCAGACCTTTGCATTGATACAGACAAGAATTTTAGGATGACAGTATGATATGGAAGCAAAGTTGAAGTTTATTTTTAAAAAGAAGGGCTCTTGGGGAAAGAATAAGGCATACCTGATTGCATGGATGTGGGTTTCCCAAAGAAGTGTTTAATGATGACTACATATAGGATTTTGGAAGCTTTTGGAATTTCATTGTTTAATGGAATTGTAGGAAGCCCTTCCTGCTCCATCTCTAATCTCCCTTTCAATAACTAAGATTATAGGGTGGCTGCAGAGGTATCTAGGATTGGATTACAATCTGGTAAACTAAAAACAGAAAGCACTAGTGTTGTACAGGTCTCAGGCTAGGCTCCTCAACAAATATAATAGTCGGAAAAGGGGAACATCCTCAAATAAATATTGTTGATTGTGTTAGTTCTTAATTCTCAGCTGGTAAGAAATTTCAACTGGACTCTTGAATAGAGTAATTGATTTCCTTCTCATGTCCTAAAATGACCCTGCCCGTTCTAACCTGCCTCATTAACACCATGGTGTAATTTTAGTGATTTTGCATTTTTAACTTTGAAGTGTTGCAAATATAGTTCCAGACATATTTTCAGATATTTTTATAGTGCCACTTCGACCAGATAAGAACACTCCACAGCAAATATCTGGAAATTCAAAACCCCTAGTGGGATTCATAGAAATATATTCATCATACTAGTGAAAAATTGGCTGCCTTTTCTACTTCACATACAACTTAAAAATTACTATTTAGTATTTTCCCTAATTCTCTTCTGGACGATAAGCCTCTATTGAAGCTTTTAACTGTGAGTTCTTTCTCTCTACATCTCAGTTTTGAATAAAGTGACTTCACTTCCAATATCAAGAGAACTACATTTCAGCATTGATTAAACCAAACTCCTAAATAACTATAAATGAGTTAATTTGTTAGCACAATGGACAGAAAAAAATAAGTATTTTAAAAATAGGATTGGGTACATTGTCTGAAACGTCACACACCACAGTAGGCAATATTTACAAAATATAATGTGTGAAATAATTCAGCATATTTTAAAGTAAGCCAAGGTAATTTTCATATGATACATATTTGACTGAACTGAAGAGTGTGAGAAGTGATACTAATTGCCAGGAAAGAATTGAGAGAGACACTCTGGGGCAGAGGAAATAACACATTAAAAGGATGGGGTATAAGACAGCATGTCCTAACAGGGGTACCAATGACAAGCTAGAACAGAGCTTGAGGATTTCAACAAGAAAGAAGAAAAAGAGGTCCGGAAGCCGCTGAAGTGTCTCTTTGAGTTTGGGACACAGTGCTTTAGAGACTGATTAGGGATGGAGAAAATCTGAAGGCAAGTAAAAAGGAGTAAGTTTTTTAAAAGAAGCAAAAGGCAGGTAATAGTGTCTAGCTGAATGTTTCAATGTCCTGAGTACTTAAAATAGGGAAAGACAAAGCCAAGGAGAGCGTAGTCTTGACGATCAAAAAACGCTCAGTGTAGCGATGAAGACGGTATAATATGTAAATAATCATAATACAGCAGGCTTGTTGCTATGAAAACACTGAGTGGGAAATGAGAGTGTTTGTCTTAACCCATTTGTGTGGCAATGACAAAATCCACAGAGGGTAATTTTCTCACAATTCCAGAAGGTGGACCACTCAGGGTCAAAGGGTGGGGATTGGGTGGGGGCCTTCTTACTGTATCACCATGGCATGAAGCAGAAGGGAGAGGGAATATCCATTGATCTTCGCTGATTGCAATGAAGTGCTCCCACTGTCCCAAGGCATCAATTCACTCATGAGGGCAGTCTCTCTCAAAGGTCTCAACTTCTACAACTTTCCCATGGCATCAGTTTATTCATGAGGACAGCGTCAGTTCACTCATGAAGGCAATCAGTCTCTCTCAAAGGTCTCAGCTCCTACGACTGTTACAATGGCAAGTAAGTTCCAGCATGAATTTTAGAAATGACCGACATCCAAACAACAGCAGTAGAGATTGTGAGCTATGCCTTTCAAGGTAAGAATTTCTGCACCACTGGAAAAGGAAACAACAAAGCAGGTTCAAAGAGGACTACAAATATGAAAAAGCACCTGACACTGTGGAAGTACACACACTTCCGGATGTGGGTCCAGTTTAGGGTCTGAGGGAATAAACACGGGAGGAACAGGGGGATTCAATAATTATCAGCTCACATAGAATAGAGATTTTTCTTCCTCCAAGAAAGGGATGCTGCCAAGAGTAAGCAGTGAAAGCTCTAAGAACTCTGCAGACTTCAGGCTGAGATCTGTAGTGGAATTCTAGTAGAATCCTTGTATCTAGGGTAAACATTAGAATGAAATAGTCGCTTTCGCCATATCTAGGTTAAACATCAGAACAAATAATTGTTTCCTAGTACTTTGACCTTGAAGAAATCATTGTGAAAAAATAGGGATTGCTTTCTGTAGAATTGTTTTCCTGAAGGAGCTTTACAATCTTTGCATGACTTTGGTCACAAGATGGTCCAGGCACACCTAGAATATGTTGCGTTATTGAGTACCGCACACAGTGCACAGTAAGGACAAAAATTGCAGACGTGTGACATTTTCCTTCAAGAAACACATAGATTAGATTAGGGTCTTTGATATGAGGAACTTGTTTTACCCAAGAAACAACTTTTGTGTAACAATCGATACATTCTATCTAATTTGAAGCAGGGAGACCAGGTATTGGATGTCGGCAGTGCTTCAGATGCAGGTGCTAAGGCTTGGAGAAGAGACCTGAAGTGAGGCACCATCTTTCTCCAAGGGCCATTTTTAGAGAAGACTTGCCTCTGAAGCTGGCCAACACCCTGTGACAGCTACAGACTTGGTGGCTTCATCTGAAGGAGAATCAAATCACCTCTCCATGGTGCTAAGTACACAATGCAGCACTAAACATGGGACACAGAACATTCCATGGCACGTGCCAATGATGAGAAAGAGAAAGGAGACACAGAGAAAGACTCCGCCTTTTTTGTTTCAGACAAAAGAAATCTTTCTGTGGGAATGCCCCACAGAAAGATGCAGGAAGCAGAATGATATTACAGTTATAAGGGAGATGATCCAATGTAATCAAAGTGGGCCAAGCAGAATTCTAGGTATACGAATTAAACAAATGATGGAAGGCCTAATAATCTAAGATGGTAGACTAATAACTAATAATTCCTGGGAATAAAACATACAAGGTGGAAGCTTACAATTTTTCCAGAAACTAAGAATTCTTATCAATAATCTATCAGATCCTAAGTGTGGGTAGGGCCCTGAAGACAGAAACAGGACAAAAGAATAAAGGGCATTAAAGTCGGTGTCAATATACTGTTACCTCTAAGACTAACACAAGATGGTGTCATTTATCAATTAGGGGGGAAAGTGGGCATTTTCTTCAAGATCTGAGGTAGATATAGTTATTTTATTGTCCCTCTGCAACCAATTACTTTTTTTTTTTTTGAGACATGATTTCTCTATGTAGTTTTGGTGCCTGTCCTGTATCTCGCTCTGTAGACCAGGCTGACCTTGAACTCACAGAGATCCGCCTGGCTCTGCCTCCTGAGTGCTGAGATTAAAGGCATGTGCCACCACCTCTGGGCTCAATTACTTTCTTAACTGCTACAGATTATCCATTCTTTCATTCAGCTGCAGTGTTTACAAAAGCAATCACAGAAGGTACAAAGACCTCAAGCGTTCCTCAGCTCTCTGTTTCTGTGAAGAGACACCTGAGATAAGCAGCCTTAAAGGGAGAAAGGATTACTTGAATTTCAAAAGTTTCCATCCATGGTGTGCTGGCCTCAGCATTCGGGGCCTATGGTAAGCTGGGAGAACAGTGTCTCACCTCATGACAGGCATGAAGCTGTGGGTGTAAGACACAGACCCACAACAAGCTTCCTTCAAGTAGATTCCACCTCCTAAAGTTCCCTCACCTCACAATAGAGTTATCAATGGACAAGCAAATTTTTAGCACTTGGTTTTGGGGAGACATTTTAGATCCAAACCACAATATCTAATCAATTCCAGAATGGTGAGATACTGGCAAGGATAGGTATGAACAAAGGACAGAAGTGAGAATAATTGTGTAGTTTCAATGAAATAGACAGCAGAGGAGTCCTGCTCGGGCAGTGCAGATGCAAAAATATTTAGCATAATTTGGTTGAAAGATGTGGGGAAAGGCCTGGCTATAGAGGTCCTTTCATACACTGACTCTGGCTTTGCACACACTGTATACCAGAAAACATAAGCAGCTTCAGTATGGCTATGTGATGTAAGTGGGATTTGAGGAGATTAATAAACCCATCTTCTGTTTCCTTCTCCTCAACCATAACATGCATAGACAAGTGTGAGAAAAGGTTCAACAGGACAGAGAAGTCACAAATAAATTCTAAATACTCTCCTGTGTCTCTTTCTACCCTAATTTATCATTAAGAAGTGCTTCCAAGCCTGGGCCAGATGATTTTATTTCCTTTCTGAAATAAATGTTACCAGTAAAGCTAGCAAGTCCCTAGTGATTCCATGACAAGCGTGCTGAGGCCCCAGGAGCACATTTCTGAAAGATGACTGTGAGTTTTTACATGTTGAGAACAGTGGCTAACATGTCCAGAGCATGTTCAGTATGAGCTAGGTATTCTACTGAGCGTTTGTGGCCCTGATAATGACTCCTCAGTGGAGAGTGAGGTAGATATTGCCCAGGAAAATACAGACTGGAAGGGTTAAGTAAATGGCACAAGGCCCTGCAACTGGTGTCCTTCTCTCAAGCACCGCATTCTGAGAAGAGAGGAAAAAGTGTTCAAGATATACCTGTTAGTTAATTGGTCATAACGTCCAAAAACAAAAGCCTTCCAAAGGATATGTGATTACTAAAGAACTGTTCACTAGGCTCTTTGTGCATCCATTCCAATGTGCATGTATGTCTGTTTATTTACTGGTTAGTTTTCATTAACATCACAGTGTAAGGCTTAGAAAGTGGGTGTTAGCGTGAAACTGAAATGACAGTATTCAACATACAAACTGGACAATGAAAGTAACTTACTTGATTTTAACATTACAAATTTGAAAATATATGGCTGTATAGACAAAAATCTAGATTCATTAAAAATTATTACAATATTTTGCTTCCCCTTTAATTGGTTAAAATGATATTGAAGGTGAGTTATTTGATATTTTAATTAAATCTACACTTTAATAAGTAAATTAGCATAAATAGTAGAAACTTTGTCACTATTTCCTAGAAATTTATGTTTATGATTTAGTGAGCATTAATAAAATTTTCATGAAAGATTCTTTTAACTGCTAGGATGATCTAATTTTTATTATTTCCATAGTGATTTATTCCTTCAATAACTCCTAGTTTCTGGATATATATTTTAATATAGTATTTGTACTAATTCTTTGAGAATTTCAAATATGCATCAAATATATTTTGGTTGTAGTCTACTCCTTCTCCCTAATTTCCCCTAGACCAACTCTTACCCTCTCTCAACTTTACATGCCCTATTTGTCCCCGCTGTGTCTCACTGAGTCCTTTTTGTGTCACCCAGATACTCAAGGGAATAGGGCCATCCACCAGAGCCTCGTCAACCTACCAGGGACCACGCCCATGAAGAAAACTGGTTCTCTTCTCCCAAGTCATCAACTGTCACTATCCTTAGTTCTTCAGTTAGGTTTTTATCCACTTGACATAAGCTACCGTCATCTGGGAAGAGGGAACCTTGACTGAGGAAAATTTTTCCTCCTCTAGACTGTTCTGGAGGCAATGCCTGTGATGCTTTTTTGTGGTTATTGTTTATGTGGAAGGGCCCAGACCACTGTGGGTAGTGCTATCCCCAGGCAAACAGTCCTGTGTCTTACAACAAAGCAAACTGAGTGAGAGCTGGAGAGCAAGCCAGTAAGCAACATTCATCGATGGTCTCTGTTTTAGTTCCTACCTCCAAATTCCTACCCTGCTTAAGTTCTTACCTTGGTTACTCCAGTAATGGATTGTGCAATGGAAGAACAAGCAAAATAAACCCTCCGTTCCCCAAGTAAATTTTGGTCCTGGTCCTGATGGCAGTAATACAAAACTAAGGCAAGGCTCTAAGCCCCTCCCCATTCCACGACAAAATATTAGATGGCTTTATCTTGTGCAGGCCACCACATCTTCTGTGACTTCATGACTGAAGCAGCCCTGTCCTGTCCAAAGACAATGTTTCAGTTCCTTCCTTACTAACCACTGGCCCTCGCAATCTTTCTAACCCCCTTTGGGTTAGATCCCTGGACACTGTGCTTATGAGAGGGGCTGATGTAGATAGATGTCCCATTCGTAGCTGAGAATTTTACTGACACTTACTCTATTCATTTGACATGTTATGAGCCTTCTCCTTTTAGAATGGCATTACTAAAACAAAAACAGTGTATTAGAGGTACACAACTTATAGAATCTCTCTCTCTCTCTCTCTCTCTCTATATATATATATATATATATGTACATATACATTTATGTACAATACAGAACTGACTGCCCAGGGATAGCACTACTAACACACACACACACACACACACACACACACACACACACTACAGACAGAGAGGGGATTCACTAGAGCGGCTTACAGGCTGTTGGTCCAACTAGTCCAACAATGACTGTCTACCAAGGGAAGGTCCAAGAATCCAGTAGTTGTTCAGTCCATGAGGCTGCATGTTTCAGCTGGTCTTCATATATGCCAGAGGCCTGAATAAATTGGCTCCAATGCCAGTGAAGGAAATGACTTGCCAGGGAGAACAAGAACAAGAAGGAAAAGAGAGCAAGCTTCTTTTTTCCATGTCCTTTATGTAGGCTGCCAGTAGAAGATGTGACCCAGATTAAAGGTGAATCTTCCCACCTCCAAAGGATTAAAAGTGAGTCTTCCCACTTCAAATGATTTAAGAAAAACTTCCCTCACAGGTGTACCCAGCCTCTTGGGTTTTAGTTAATTCCAGATGCAGCCATGTTGACCACTGAGAATAGCCATTACAAATAGCAAACAAACAAACAAACAAGAAAAAGTCCCAAAAACTAGAGAGGAGAAGTTTTGCTGAGAGGTGGAGAATTTGAAACACTTGTATGTTGTTGATGGGAATTAAAAATGGTTCAATCCATACAGAGACAGTTTTTCAAACAATTAAAAATAGACCACAGAATCTATTCATTTCATTGCCTCATATTCCCAATCCCCCAAAAAATACATGGAAACTAGAACTGGGAGAGGTGTTTGTACTACCATGTGCATAACAGCATTATTCCCAGAGGCTAAGCAGCAGAAATAATCTGAGAGTCAACTGATGGACAAAGGAAATGTGTAGTGTATGGAATATAATGGAATATTGTTCAGTGTTAAAAAGACAGAATTCCACAACATAAATGACTCTTTTTTTGATACTGTGCTAAATAAGTGAGCCAGTAACAGAAAGAAATGATGGGATCATTTTCCTTTGCAAGATATCTAAAGTAGTCAAACATATTAGACCAAAACATACAATGGTGTTTGCCAGAATCTTGGTGGGTAGGATAAACAGAAAGTGATTCACTTCATTGAGAATAGCTATTAATTCTTATCATGCAAAATGAAAATGTTCTAAAAACGTGCATGTAGCCAGTAATATTGTGCTATAGACTTGAAATCTGTTAAGCAGGGAGATTTCATATAGGTGTCTTTTACTACATTTTAAAAAATCAAAATAATTCTCTTATGTTTGTAATAGTCAAACATTATGTCATAAAATTAAAATAAAAAATTGTTATTGTACTTTCATATAACAGTAACATACCACTTTACCTTCTTTAAAAAACAATATATAAATATGATAGTCATGGTTCTAGCTTCATTGCTATGACAAACACCATGACCTACAGCAACTTAGGGAGGAAAGTTTTTGGTTTTTGTTTGTTTCTTGGGGTGGGAGGACTTCTAGGTCATAATCCATCATTGAGGAAAGTCAGGGTAGGAATAAAAACAAGAACTTAAAGCAAAAATGATGGAGGAATGCTGCTTGCTGGCTCACTCATGGGCTCAGACTTAACTAGCATTCTTATACAGCCAAAGACTACCTGCCCAAAGGGGATGCTGCCCACAGTGGGCCTGGCCCTCTATCATTTAACAGCCACGATAATAACCTACAGACATTCCCACAGGTCAGTCTCGTCTGGGCAATTCTCCAATTGCCCTCCCCCTTCTCAGGAGACTATAGGCTGTGGTAAGCTGACAAAGTTAACAAGGACACTCCTTGTCCACTTGACACTCAAACCCATCACTTTTATACCAAAACCTTTCATATTTCCTCCAGTATCACAATATAAGACAGTCTAACTTTTTTAAAGTAACAGTCTTTGAATATTTCAAAGACTTAAAAGTTCAATTGTATTTTTAAAAATCCAAAGTCACTTCACTGTGGTATATGATAAAATAAATAAAATATAAAATAAAAAGTTGCACACTTTCTTATTATGAAGGAGAAGAACCAAGCAAACGCAAGCAGTGTAAATGAAAGTCTTTAGATCAATGTCCAGCATGGATCTCTGTCACTGTATCGTCTTCTGCCTCTGAAAGGGCTTTGGCAGTCCCCTTCTCCAGCTCTGCCACAGATTGCCTCATCTCATAGCTTCAGGCTGACTCCACTTCACACCTGCCATCATCCTGGTGATATCTCACGATCCCTAAATCTCTAACATCCTGGAGTCTCCACTGCAACTGAAGTTGCATATTTACCAAAGGCTTCTCCTGGTATCTTTTCAGGGACTCTAACCCCACCACACAGTACTGGGTATCAGCTGCTTTCCAGGCTTCATCAATCTTGTCTTTATCTTGCCTTCAAAGCCAGTACCACACAAGGACTCTACACATTGTCAAGATGGACTTCCAGCTGGAGTTGTAGCCTTGGCCAATTTGGACCACATATTTTCTACACTGACCTTGAGTAAATACTTTCTTATGCTTATCCAAGGATTTCATCTCAGTGATATTGATGTCTCATTAATCACAGCTGATTCTTCAACCCCAGCTGACTAGCACACATAAATTCTAAGTGAAAGTATCACACACATGGCTTCTAGCCCAGTTCCTTGATCCCCTCTGAAACCTCACAGGTCAAGTCTGTACAGTCCATATTTCTCACAGCATTACTGTCTTCCAGGCTCCCACAGAATGGCCCATGATGCTCTGAGCACTCGATGGCTTTCTCAGCTCAAATTTCAAAATGTGTCCATGTTCCTCAGACAAGACAACCCAACAATCCAAAGCCACATGGCCGGGCCTCTCACAATAACATCCTACCTCTCTGGTAATAATTTCTGTTCTAGTTTCCTTTGTATTCCTGGGATAAAATACTCTGACTGAAAGTAACTTGTGATGGGAAAAGGTTTATTTGGCTTACAATTCCATGTCATCGGCCATCACTAAGAGAAGTTAGAGAAAGACCAAAAGCAGAGCAGTGGAGGAGGGCTACCCACTGGCTCACCCACAGTCTATTCATACTTAGCCAGCATCTCTTACAGCTGAGGACCGCCTGCCTGGGTTGGTGCTTCCCACAGTGGGGTCTCTTGCACCATATAACAATCAAGGCAATTCCCACAGATGTACCCACAAGACAATCTGATCTGGACAATGCCTCAAACGGGATCCCCTTGTCAAAGGACTCCAGGATGCATTGTTGACAGCTGAATCTAACTAGAATGCCATGAATTATCAAGAATCACCCTTTCATTGTGCCTAGAAAAACATAGAGCTAAATTGATGTCATTTGGAGAATGTTCTGTAAAACAGTATACCTAAATGACTATTGTCAGTTGAATTCCTCAGAAAACAAGCCTAAAATCCCCATCATTTTAGATACCTTTAATTATGCTAAGATGCATGATTTCCAGGTGATTCTAAAATTTTATCTAAATATTTTGGGTAATTGTCTTAATGATAAAAGTTGCTTCTTCTCTTCTCTGCTTATATTATTTTCTTCACTGTGAAGAAGAAAAATGTGTGCCTCCCTGGTCATAGGTCTAACACTCTGTGTATACAGTTCAAGGGATTCGTGTTTTATGTTCCTATCATCTCTATTATCTTATCCCTTATATGTGGTAATATTGTGTTCCCCAATATATTGTGCACCCTAATAAACTTATCTGGGGTCAGAGAACAGAACAGCCACTAGATATAGAGGCCAGAAAATGGTGGCACACATACCTTTAATCCTAGCATTCCAAAGACAGAGATCCGTCTGGACCTCTGTGAGTTCAAAGCCACCACTGGAAACAGCCAGGCATGGTGACACATGCCTTTAATCCCAGGAGGTGATGGTAGGAAGCAGAAAGGTATATAAGACGTGAGGACCAGGAACTAGTCTGGTTAAGATTTTGCCTGTTTAGACTTTTAGGCTTCTAGCATCTGTTCAGCTGAAATCCATTCTGGATGAGGACTCAGAGGCCTCCAGTCTGAGGAAACAGGATCATCTGAGGAATTGGCAAGGTGAGGAAGCTGTGGCTTGTTCTGCTTCTCTGATCTTCCAGCATTCACCCCAATATCTGGCTTCAGGTTTGCTTTATTAAACTGACACTACACATATCACCCCTGGGACTGAGGGACACAACTAGCACAGCCACTAAACAAGCACATGTCCCCCTCAGAGTTACTGTTGATGGCTGGGATGAAAGGTGGAGACCAAAGCAGCTTAGGGGTCAAAGATTTTGTTTCTGTTTACATTTCTAGGTAGCAGTCCATCACTGAAGAAAGTCAGGGCAGGAACTCTAACAGGGCAGGATCCTGGTGGAAATGGCTGATGCAGAGGCCATGGAGGGGTGCTACTTACTAACTTGCTCCACATGGCTTGCTCAGCCTGCTTTTTTATAAAACCCAGGATCACCAGCCCAGGAGTGGCACCACCGACAACGGGCTGAGCCCTCTCCAATCAATCACTAATTAAGAAAATACTTTAGAGCCAGATCTGAAGGAGGCATTCTCTCAACTGAGGCTCCCTTCTCTCTAATGACTATGCCTTGTGTCAAGTTAATACAAAACTGCCCAGCACAACTGACCCCTTATCAAATTGACATACAAGCATATCACAGTTAAGCCACCACCTTTCCTTATTTGTTCATCCCCAAGAGCACACATTAACATGAGCATCACAATATAAAGTATTCCAAGTCTTAAAAGTCCCACAGACTTTACAAATTCAAACATTTAAAAATCCAGTCTGTTTAAAAAAAATCCAAAGTCTCTTTTAAAGCCTAAAATCTATTTAAAACTTCAGTCTCTCAACTGTGGGGTCCTATAAAGTCAAAACTAAATTATTTTCTTACTTCAAGAAGGAAGAACCAGGGCACAATCACAACCAAACACCGACTATGTAACAACTCAGTATCCAGTGTCTGGGATCCACTCATGATATTCTGGGCTCCTCCAGAATGCTTGGGTCACTTCCCTGGATCTGCACACATAGATCATCTCCTACACTCAGTTCAGCTCCACTCCGTACATATTGCTGTCTTTGATGGTTGTCCCATGATACTGCCTCCTCCAAAATGTTGGGGTCTTCTGCTGCACCTGGGCTGCACTTTCACCACTAGCCTTTCCTGGGCTCTCTTCAGGAACTCCAGCCCTCCTACACAGTGCCAAGCCTCAGCTGCTCTCCGGGGACCCCCTTCGTTCCTTCAAAACCAGAAATACCTGCTTGACTCTTACACTATCAAGTCCAGCTGCCAACAGGTAGTACCACCTTGGCCGCTCTGGAACACAGTTTCTGTGTGCTGACTCTGAGGAAACACTTTGCAGAAAATTTCATCTCAATGACACTGGTCTCTTCTCAATCACAACTCCAATTGACCAATACTCATTGTTCTGGCAATGGAACAATGCTTTAGTGTTTCTGGTCTCTTGTTAATCACTCCCTGGTTCTTCATCTCCAGCTGACCAGACACCACAGATTCGTCACATAAATGGCCTGCTAGAGTCTTTACTTCCCTCTGAAATTTCACAAACCAGGCCTCCACAGTCTGTACTCAACATTCTTACCTTTCAAAGTCCCACAGAAGAGCCTGTGAGCTCAATGGCTTTCCTAGCCCAAAGTTCCAGAGTCCTTCCACAGTCTTCCCAAACCAACCCTTTCAGGTCTATCACAACAATCCCCCATGATCCTGGTACCCATTTCTATACTAGTTACGATTTCTATTGCTGTGATAAAACATCATGACCGAAAAGCAAATTGGCAAGAAAAGGAAAGGGTTTATTTGGCTTACACTTCTATATTACTGATTATCATCAGAGAAAGTCAGGGAAGACAGAACAGAAAGACAGGAACTCAAGCAGGGCAGGAACCTGGAGGCAGGAGCTGATGCAGAGTTCATAGAGGAGTGCTACTTACTGGCTTGCTCCTGATGGCTTGCTCAGCCTGCTTTCTTACGGAACCCGGGACCACCAGTCCAGGAATCACCCCACTCATGATGGGATGGGTCCTCCCCCATCAATTACCAATTAAGAAAATGTCCCACAGGCTTGTATACAGCCTGATATGTACGCAGGAAAATGAAGACATTTTATCAATTGAAGATCCCTCCTCTCTGATGATTATACCTTGTGTCAAGTTGACATGAAACTATCCAGCATAGCATATCACACCTACAACTCAGTGGCACTAACATACACAGCTTGCCTATAAAGTCAATGTTTTGGTGGTTAAAGGATATAATATGAGTTCAAGACACCTCAGCAATAAAACTTTTCAAGCAAGGCTTAGTTGTGATTGGTTGTAACACATACTTCAATGAAACAACTTATGCTAACACTTGTAGTTGCAATACTCTGAGGCTGAGCAAGGTGGACTGCAAATTCAAGGCCATCCTGTCTACATAACAAGACCCTATTTAAATACACAAAAAAAAAAAATCCACACTCACAACACACACACACACACACACACACACACACACAGAGAGAGAGAGAGAGAGAGAGAGAGAGAGAGAGAGAGAGAGTTATTAAATGAACAAAGAACACAAAAAAACTAAAAAGAAAAACTAAAGTTTTTGTTAGCTTTTCCCTATGCTATTGCCAATTATCTATTGCAGATTCTATTAAAATATCAAATTAGTATTTTCCTAGAATACGGATGGAGTAGGCAGGGAAGATGTGCAAGGATTTTTCACAGCTGTCTTTGTCCTGGCCTACTCTAACACTAACTATAGTTCCAACATTATAAGAATCATAAAATTCTATGCCCAGAACTAAAAATGATGACCCAGGTACATTGTGACTTATATGGGTACAGAGTTCTTATGCAAGATACATTTATGTATGCCGGGCGGTGGTGGTGCACGCCTTTAATCCCAGCACTCGGGAGGCAGAGCCAGGAGGATCTCTGTGAGTTCGAGGCCAGCCTGGACTACCAAGTGAATTCCAGGAAAGGCTCAAAGCTACACACAGAAACCCTGTCTCTAAAAACCAAAAAAAAAAAAAAGACACATTTATGTATCCAAGATTTTGGGGCAGTGATATAATCATTTTGACTCACTCTGGGCTGGGCTCTATTAAAAATTCCTTATTTGCTTACACTGTCTGCTCTTCAGACTATTCATCACCACGACCAATCCACTATCACACTTAGGTGGTAGACTTCTTCTAAAAACATAGGATTTTATAATGCATACATATTAAGTTGTATCTCATTGTTTGGGGCATATCACAGGCTGTCATCATTTTTTAACTCCAATTAAAGCACATACATTTTCCTGAAATTAAGTCACTGCACCAATACTTGTTTAACCAATATCAACTGAGCGCCTTCCCTGCGCTAGGAGTTCTGCTAAGCAGTGGAATTACACAGATGAAAACAAACTGGATTGGTTCTCGGGGGAGGCCCCAGCACATGAGGAAGTTTTTACTCCTCTACACTCAAGCCTCGTGGTCAAAAGATCAAAAGTTCCAGCACGAACGTTCTATTTCTCAATCCACGGTTCACTTTAAAAGCTCATTTTATGTGCTAAGTGCTTTTGGTATTTATGCACTTTAATATATATTTTCCTTTTGCCTGGCATACTCTTCATACCCTTCCAGGTTTTTACTAGCAATCCCTACTCACTTCAAGCAATCTGAGGATCCCATATACCCATTTACCAACCAATGTTGAGGTATTCAAGTGGCTTGTTTTCTCATTTTTATGCATTTCCTTGTGCTTTATTTATCTGTTGGGATAAATGTAACCTGCGATTTTGAGTTTTCCCACTTCCTATTTGTTTTGTTTTCCTGATGCTGTGTGTGTCTTCCTGTTGTGGCGCCCCTGCTTGGGTTTATGTCCTCACGACTATGTGGACAGGGAGCTAACTCTTCAGCAGCAAAAGCAACGATTCAACATCAATTTCAGTGTTAACATGAAAGAAGTGTCACTTTTGTATCTCACCTACATGAAGCCTGGTGCCAGGAGACAAGAGCTCAGGCCCCTTTCAGTAGGAGGATTTCTAGAGGCAAGAAGTCTTTCTAGTGGCTGGCTGCTCTGCTTCTCTGATCTTTCAGCTTTCACCCTGATATCTAACTCCAGGATTTTATTATTAAGACCAACTAGATTCATGCTACAGCTGAGACATCACATTTTCTATTAACCCTAAAAAGGAAATCAAACAGGAAAAACTTTAACCTCTGGTTTTTTAACTGTTGACATATTAAGTAAACAGAACCATTCTGAGGAGGGAGGAGTGGGTGTGCCTGAAGCAATGCCACTGGGGTTAAGAGCTCTTTCTGCTCTTGTAGAAGACCTGGGTTCTTCTCCACACAGCAGTTCACAACCTCTGTAACTCCAGTTCTAGAGAATCCGATGCTATCTTCTGGCCTCCATGAGCACCAGAGGCATGTCTGAGGTGCGCACATATACATGCAGTTAAATACTAATATACAGGGGGAAACGAACAACAACAAATACATGCTTTTTTTCAGATTTAGGTAGAATGGTCTGGGTCCTATGAAAGTTTTCCCTTTTATGCCTATAGAGACTAAATGAAATCAATTAAAATGAAACAACTTTCTTGGGAATTCAATCAATTAAGATGAGCTCAGATAATGATAGCAACATAATAATATTGAGTTTTTTACAATAGTTTTGAGGTACATTCATTTTAAAAGCAATGCAATTTAATTATTTTCTTGGTCATGATATACAAATATGTTTCCAGATATTTCCTCATGAAATCAATTGCATGTCTTAAGATATACTGTTCATGGCCAACACAATGGTTTAGTTGGTAAAGGCACTTGCTGCCAAGCCTGACCTGAAGATGACCACTGGGACACATGCTGGAAAGTGAGAACTAACTCCCACAAACTGTCCCTGGTTTCCACACGTGCACTATGCTCAGGGCACTCACGCCTCCCACATACCTTCTCACACACAGAAGCAAATCAATCAATTAATCATAGTTTTTAAAGCTGTTCCTGTTCAGCAGACCCACGGCAATAATTGATGACTGGTTATAAAACATTTCTTTCGGTGGTGATAAAGGAAATGATCTTATGAATTATAAAATGAGTCATATTTATTTATCTATAAATAAATATTTCACATTTCTTTATGCATTTAACCAAAAGGATTTTTCTTTTCTATTGTAATAGCCACAGCCCTGGGTGGGTTTAGGTAGTGTTATTAATGTTTTCTATACTCTGTATTAAAAGCTTGCTATCATCACATTAAATTTAGAGATGACACATCTTGGTTTTTAGAAAGGTAATTTGTGACATTAAGATGATTTTCGATTATTCCAGTGGTTTTATAACATAGTTATTAAACTTGGGTGTGACCATGCTTTTTTTCTCAATCAGATTCCTTTTTCCAAAAGGAGATGAACTGGTATTCTTTCTTAGTAACAATCTGCTCAAAGGGGTGAAACCAATAGAAAGGACTGAGAAAAGTGGAGAAAATGTGCTTAGTGATGACAAGAAGCTGAAGGTTGAGTCTTTGATGTGATAATTATAGCATCAAATAACACTGGACTTCAGGTAATCATTTTAATTTAGTAATGGCTTGTCGGGCACCTGTTGTGCTTCGAATGGATCAGCCCGTTTATATGACAATATGCTCTTCTATTGACCTGAAGAACTAAACACTTAAAATTGTGAGCCATGCTCTTATTGCTTTCTCTTTCCCATCATGCTATTACAGGCACTTTAAATTTTATTATAATTATTGGCTACCTCTTAGTCAAATAAGTAAACCTGCCTCCAGGGTTATTAAATTCCTGAAAGATTAACAGTATGATCAAAGGGCCAAGTCCATCTTTTACTGTTCAGAAAGTTCGCAGCCTCCCTCAAGCCCTCCCACTCTATGAGGCTCTGCTGTTTGTGACTGGTTTTTTGTTTGTTTGTTTGTTTGTTTTATCCAACATTTGACAGAAAACACAAGCCAGGTCCCTGACAGTGAAAGAGATTAAATTTGCATCACAGCACGAAAAGAATATTCCTGAGCCACTCCATAATAATTAGTGACAGACTTCCATCTACAAGTCTATAGCAGAAATTCATTATAACAATGTTCATCATAGCAATAACTTCAATTACTCACTTTCCCAAACTCTCTCTTGATTTGTTGTCATTATTCTGTTTTTTTTTTTTTTTTAGGCAGTGTCTCACTATGTAGTTCCCACATACCTCTAACCTGAGATCTTCCTGACTCCACCTTGCAAATACTAGGTTTCCAAGCCTGAGCCTCTACACTCTGCAGTTCTTCATGTTTAAATATATATATATATATATCCCTCACTTAAGATACTACATGGGGTGACTTAATATTTCTCAATTATGTGTGTATTTAATGTAATCAAATAAATGTGAATAGTGATGCTGGATAGTTCTTGACTAAGAATTGTATTATTTTTACTGTAGTTTGGATGAACAGAAGAAATATCATTAACCTGTAATATTCAAATTAATTTTTGAAAGGTAACATTTCGTTATGCTGTCCATTCATCCACGTGCCATGTTTTGTGCTTTCCAAAGAGCAGTCATCATGCTACTTCAAGGAACCCTTTAGACACCAGAGTTAACTCTGGGATGGAACTATCTAACACAGGCTTAAATTCTGAAACCTTCTTCCTCTAATGAAATAACCCAAACTCTGGAGTTATGAATAGATATAAATATTAACAGGAATGAAGTACACTAGGAAAAATTATCTTGGATTAAAGACTAAATGAATTAACATTACCAGAATGAATAATTTTTTTTTTCTTCACAGAGTATGTAATAGGGGAAAAAATCTGGAGGAATACAACATAAAGCAAATATCTAAGAGTAACCCAGCAGAAAACTGATGCTTGTTCTGAATGAACACAATTTTTTTAATTACATGCACATCACAACTGCAGCTGGAGCCATCCCAGCCTTTCTTAGATTGTAACAGCACCCCACACAAAAATATATCAGATAGGACATGGATACTCTTTTCCAACCAAAGCAAAACACTTATGAGGAGGAAAAAAAGGAGTACTGTGAATCATCCATAGAAAAACTGATGAACTGAGCCACACAGACCAAGCCACAGGAGTACATGCAGCCTCCTTAACATCTGGGATCAAAGAAAAGACACTCCTGCCGTATTTCTTTCTTTAAATAGAAGTTGAGTGAAATTAAAGTGGGAACTCAATTTAGATTACAATTAAAAATAATCCTTATCTGTTTGTTTTATGCTTTCAACAATTACTTTTTTTTGGTTTTTTGAGACTGGGTTACTCTGTGTAGCTTTGGAGCCTTCCCTGGATCTCACTCTGTAGACCAGGCTGGCCTCGAACCCACAGAAATCCGCCTGGTTCTGCCTCCCGAGTGCTGGGATTAAAGGCATGTGCCACCACCGCCTGGCAACAATTACTTTTAAAATTACTTTCCAGTGTATACTTTATTTTGATCACCATCATTAATCATGTAATGTGGAAACTGGGATTCAGAAAAAGAATCGAGGAAGTTATAAAAAATCTCAGCTGTGGGACTCTGTGTAATTGAAGTCAGTCTTACAGAGACAAGGACAAGGCCTCCTCCTCTTCAACAATCCATCACTTAAGTATCAAACGCATCTTACTCAGTGTTTGCTTGGAAGC
This sequence comes from Peromyscus eremicus, assembly GCF_949786415.1. NCBI lineage: Eukaryota > Metazoa > Chordata > Mammalia > Rodentia > Cricetidae > Peromyscus > Peromyscus eremicus. The sequence goes on along the minus strand of NC_081426.1, from coordinate 86,746,463 downwards.
CTGAGATTTGCTTTACACCGGGCTCTAGAGCCATTTCTCCACAGTTACTTAACAGATGGGTGAAGAGTTGACCAAAGGCATGTATCAAAAGACCGTTATCACTGCATCTGCTAAAAATTGTTCATTTAGCTACAACAGCACAACTGTTTTCCCCTAAAAATAGCTCCTCACAGGAGGTCAGATGTCAAGTGTTCCTCAGAGGAGCTCAGGACATCCCTTAAGCCTGTAGGTCACAAAAGATCAGTGACAACCCATCTGCAAGGAGGAAGCAGGTAGGATGCGGTAGCCTTCCTCTGGTTGGCTGTTACAGACGTGTTAGCCTTGTCTGTGCATTCCTGTCAGGGTTTCTCTTGGCCAAGTATCACTGGAGCTGTAACCCATGCACTTGCCTCTTTCAGGAGAGTGGAAACTCCAGGAGCTGTGTTTTTGAAAACTGATCTATTTGTTGTAGATTTTCACTTAAACATCACTCAAGTTAAACTATTTAAAAATTAATCACAAATGATCCCAAAAGATATCACAATGAAACAGGCGCATCTGTATTTTTTTTTTTTTTTTTGGTTTTTTGAGACAGGGTTTCTCTGTGTAGCTTTGGAGCCTTCCCTGGATCTTGCTCTGTAGACCAGGCTGTCCTCAAACTCGCAGAGATTCGCCTGCTTTTGCCTCCTGTATGCTGGTATTAAAGATGTGCACCACCACCTCCCGGCTTCATCTGCATTTCTTATATTCTCCACGATTTATTGTGGCCTACTATGACTTCTGTGGGTATTTCCCAGGATATGATTGAAGAGGGTGGCATAATTGGGAGGTAGCAGAACTTTCAAGAAGTAGGGCAGAGGGAATTCCTTTATATTACTTGGGGGAGCCTCACAGGTTATTATTGGGTATTGATTTTTCTGCTTCAGTTTGACATCTCTCTCTCTCTCTCTCTCTCTCTCTCTCTCTCTCTCTCTCTCTCTCTCTCTCTCTCTCACACACACACACACACACACACACACACACACACACACACACACACACCTGTGTTTGCTGTCTACCCCTTTACCAAAGGCTATGCTAATACCACTTCTCACCCTGTTTCACATTTTGACTATATTTCTAGTGCCTGTAATAAGAAAGATGTCTCTATGTGTAATGAGTAAATAACACTCACAAGTGCTCTGTTCTTACATTATTGCTTTTTAAAAGAAATTCCAATACAGGTAATGGTTTAAAACAGTACCTTTGGAGCTGTTAATAAATAATGATATTAAGTCTCTCACTCTAAATAAAAAAATATCGATCTTCTTTGTCTTTAGATCCTTTTATTGTCAAATGGCATTAATTTTCACTGACACTGAAATGGTTGGCTTAAATTATCAACTTGACACAATCAAGAGTCACCTGAGAAGATAATCTTAGTAAATGGTTCTACATTAAGTTGGCCTATGTGTTGGGGGACTTTCTTACTTGTTAACTGATGTGGAAAGAGACAGCCCACTGTAGGTGGCATCATTCCCTACCTAGGATGGTTTTGAACTGTGAGTGGATAAACCCGGCTGAACCCAAGCAAGTAAGCTAGAAAGCAAGCCATTGTGTATTTCTCTCTGTAACTTTGAGTGTGGTTGACGAGATGTCTAAAGTTCCTGCTGCAGTGATTGGTCTGCAGTAATGGATTGTAACCTGGAATTGTGAGCTAAAAATAAATCCTTTCTCCTAAGCTGCTTTTTGTCAGGATATTTTATCACGGCAACAGAAATAAAACTGGGACAGAAACTATTCATTTTTCTTTTGTAGTTCAAAAGTAAACACAGAGGAACAGCACAAAAGACAAATACCATTGAAAAGATGTACTTGAGGGGCTGGAGAGACAGCTTAGCAGTTAACACTGGCTGCTCTTCTAGAGGTCCTGAGTTTGATTCCTAGCAACCACATGGTGGCTCACAATCATCTACAGTGGCATTCTATACCTTCTTCTGGAATAAAGATGTATGTGCAGATAGAGCACTCACACATAAAATAAATAAATAAAATCTTTAAAAAAGAGAAAGTGGAAAAGATATGCTTGAATATAGCACAACTCAGAAAAGTACAGTGTATGGATGTAATCCACTATATGAGGAAAATACTACAAACACCATTTGGTGGCTGTCAATAAGAAATTCACTTATTATTTTTAATCCAGATGCTGGCATTGTCCAGAAAATTTAACAGTTTTATTTATAATTGTTATAGAGGTGAACTTTTGAAATTTATTCTTTGAAACAATCTATTATCAATGCTTTACATCCCATATTTATATCAAATTTTACACATAAATGAAAATGGACAAACTGCCCAAACCAGATTTCTGTCTCCTACTTTTCCACTCATCATCAGATCTCAGATAGCTATGACCCCATGGGAAAAAGTATGTAACATTCAAAACTACTTTGTAAAACTGGTTTAATTAACTTAATGTGATTATCTCTAGTTAGTCCATTTTTATGCAGCAACATAACTTCATTTTTCTTTATGGACAAAAAAGTCCATTTCACATTTATGTCACATTTTTAAGCGATCCCTCTGATATTGAACACCTAGGTTGGTTTCATAACAGCTGTTGTGAATAGTGCCACAACAATCATGGCTGGACAGTGTTTTAATGTGACGTTAACTAGGAATTTTGGAGGGGGAGAGGCAAGTGCCCAGGAGTGTGACTTGTTTACTGCAATACAAGTATATAGTAGACTTTTACAAAGTTAAAAATTATTTAAAAATACATAAATAAGACAAAGGGGAGAGTAAAATAGATTAAAAGTACTATTCATCAGTCAGAATTCCTTCCACAGTGGGACAAGCCTTTCATTCTTTCCCTCTGTGTGGAGTTCCCGTGTAGCAAACTGCGCTGAGGAGAGGAAGTTTGTCACTCCAGTTCAAACCTATAAAAGCAGATCTGGAGTGTGATGTGCCCCCAGAGAAGTTTAAACACATGTCTTTTGGCTAGTGTCTCTGGGAGCAGCTGAATTCAGAAAAACAAGATATCGTTCTCAGTTCCCAGTTCCTGTGCTGTTGTTCTCCAAGACAGTGATAGGAGACTCCACAATACCCTGAAGGTCGCACATCACCTTCCATGTCCCCAGCGTGCACGGGTCTCCAAGCCTAAGTTGTGAGTGGATAGTTCATCTCCCCTGGCTAGGAGGTTCTTGGAGGTGGGCATTTCTTTCTGAACACAGCACTGGCCATAGAGGGAAGAACAAGGAAACTCTCTGCCTTGACCTCTTCAGCACACTTCAGCCCAAGTTCTACATCCTGTATCGACCCCAGATCTCAGCTTATATCCAGCCTTAGGTTCTTCTTCTTCAGGCTTCTTTCTCTGCCGTTTGAGAGGAACAGGTATATCAGAAAGGAGAGAGTGTAGGAGGTGTGTTAGGAGGAAAAGCATGTGTCTGGCAGTTCCCATTGAGCTCTGCTGGAGCCTATATGTTGGTACTGAGTCTCTTCTTCAGGCTTTTTAGTCCTGGGATCTCACTAACCAGCCCTTGGTCACCAGATAACTAACTGTTCCTGAGGCAGCCATGTAGGATGGGGGTGGGCGGCATTTCCTTTGGTAGTGTCCATTGAAGCAACATGGTATGGCTGTGTCCTCACAGTATGATTCAGGTATTATCCCCTCCTATCAACTTTCTCTGTAGAGATCTCACCCAGATTAATGAATTTCTTTACAGTTGCTGCCTCTTTTAAGGAAACATTATTGTGTATCATCTTTTTTCCTTCATTGAGTCTCACAGCTGAGCTTTTAATCTACCATTCTACCTACAAGTCCAATCTATTATTCTTCAGCATTTGCTGAAGACAAAAAGTTGTCATCACTTTTCCAATTATTTAAATCCATTAATATAAATGCATAACTCCAGTGTGTACTACTCCAGCAAAGCAACAGATTTTTGCACCGAAATCGGATGCCTTGCATTTGTTTTTAAGGCATGGGGTGTTATGCTTTAAACCACTTCAAAGAGAAGATGTGAGGACTCATGGCGAGTGTGGATGAGGCAAAGGGGTAAAGAAACCGTTATTTTGGCTTCCTGATAGAGTACATGCAAGAAAAATGAGGAAATAATCCAGGCAGGACATCTTAAAGCTGAAAATCGAATATTGCTGGGAAAAAGAGAAGGATATAGAAAAAGAAATGGAATAATATATTAAAAACAAATTTGAACAGCTATATTATTTTTACTTAGCACATGTCAGTGAAGGTATTATTGAAAACACTGGTTTTCAGAAATTATGTACAAAACAAAATACATCTATTCCCATTAAACATGTTTCTGATTGGTTACCTAGATACTGACTAATATCTTCATTGACATGTATTAAGCAAAATAGTATAATTGTTGAAAGAGTGTGACAAATTTGTTCAAATTTAGCAGCAACAGAAAAAAAATGGGTTATGAGTAAAGTAGATAAGGATGTGGCAGTTCTCTGTGTATCGTTTAGCTTGCATATGCACATGTGTGTAACATTAATCTTCTCATGAAGTCTATAAAGTAGTTCCAGAATAAATATTTTCACAGATAAGGAAATGAAGTGGAGAGAAGGTAAATGAACTCCACAAAAGAAAGTCACACAGCCAGCAAGCAAATGAGTTGGAATTTGAGCATGCGGAGTTGGTGCCTGAGCCCATGCCACCACATTATCCAGCAGGAGTGAGTACCAGGGCTGGAGGTGGTACTGTGAGAAAAATATAGATATTTACAACCACTTAGCATCTCTATCTACAATTTAATTTTCAAGCTTATACTTTATTAAAAAAACTCTAACTTCAAATGTGCCCTGGCTGAATCTAATAAACACTTTAATTACATTGAGGATGTTGCTTCAAGTATTCAACTTTTTAAGTAAAAACATACAGTACAAACCAACCAATGTTACATTTTATTTTCACTAGCTGGTTTTGGCACAGATTTAAATACTAGAATTGTGTTAGAATGTGAGTTTGGTCTTCCTTCTGGGCTAACTACATCATGTATCTTGCCATTACAGTAGTTCTGGAGAGCTAAATATTTGTGACTGTGTTTAGTTTAGAAAATCTGTGCTTGTGAGATGACTTTGAAGCTGTATATTACAGATTCATCACATCTGGTTCCTGTTTACAACTTTAGCTTTCCAACATATATTTATGAGAAACATAATGAAGTAAATTGGATGTTTATAAAGTTATTTTTACTAATGCAATTCTGCCTGACATAAAATCCCTGTGTTGAAGAATCATATATACTACAAATGATTTCAAGTTCCCTCTTTTTAAAATAGCAAAGTAAATGTGTGAACAGGTACAAAAGAACAACAAACCAGGCAACATTTTTATAACACCGAACACTCTAAAGTAGAAATCAAAAAATGAAGGATTTTTTTCCTTAAATTCATCATTATAAAATAAAAAAAAATTAAAATAAATGAGCATACCCTGAGTAATTGTGAAGGACTCAACATTATTGTGAGGATAGTGATGGAGTATGATGATTAACTACATTCCTTATAAAACTGCCCTCGGGAGCTACCATGATCACTGTTTGAGATAAGAACACAAAGACAGAGTAAAAAGTGAAGAAACTGGGGAAGGAAGAGAAGTGGAATGGTTCATGTGCTGTGGAAAGAGGCAGAATGGAAGAAATGAAGGCAGTGAGGAGTGGGCTGCTGCGGGAGACCTGCTTGCCCCCTGGGGCCATGGTGAAGGCGGTGAGGAGTAGGCTGACGTTAGAAGTCAGTTGGCCTTCCAGGGCCATGGTGATGTCCGGGTTGGGCTGCTGCCAAGGGTTATGTCTGGGTCTGTGTAGACATCCATGGTCCATGTTGCAACCAAAGGCCGCATGGATATGCAGTGTCTGGGCTGCTACCTGTGGCCATGTAGGTATCCAAGGGCCATGCTTCTGCTGGAGCCATGCTGTTCTGGGTGGTCTAGCTGCCACCTGGGGCCGTGGTGTCATCCAGGCCTGAGCTGCTGCCTAGGGCCATGTCTGGGTCCATGACCCAACAAGCAGTCAGGGTCTGTATTAACATCCATGGCCCATGTTGTCGCCAAAGGCTGTGTGGTTGCCCCAGGTCTGATCAGTCATCTGGGTCCATGTTGGTTCCCAAGGGCCATGCTGTAGCAGGGACCATACAGATCTGAGTGGGATATACTACTACCTGATGCCATGGTGACATCTGGACCAGAGCTGCAGCTGGGGACCATGTCTGGGTCCATGGCCCTACTGTAGCCAGGCCCTGTGTTGATGATATCCATGGCTCCTGCTGCCATTGAAGGTCATGCTGATTCCCAGGGTCTTGGCTGCTTTCTGGGGACCATGTTGAAGTGCTAGGGCTATGCTGCCAATGGGGCCATGCCAACCTGGGTGGCTTTCACTGCCACCTGGGGTCATGGTGACAACCAGACCCAGGCTGCTGCTGAGGACCTTGTCTTCTGGGTCCATGGTCATACTGTAGCCAGGGTTTATATTGAAGTCCATGACCCATGTTGCCACTAGGGCCCATGCAGAGGCCCAGGGTCTGGGCCATAACCTGTGGCCCTGTTGGAGTCTGGGGGCTATGCTCCAGCAGGGGCCATCCACATCTGAGTGGCCTGTACTGACACTCAGGGCAATGGTGTCAACTGGGCCTGTGCTACTGCCGAGGGCCATGTCTGGGTCTGTGGCCCTATTGTGGCCAGGGTCTGGGTTGATGTCAGTGGCTCCTGTTGCCACCAAGGGCTGTGTGGATGCCTGGGGATAGGTCAGCCGTCTGAGTCCATGTCCGTGTTTGAGGGCCATGCTACAGCCAGGTCCATACATATCTTAATTGCCTGCACTGCTACCCAATGCCATGGTGACATCTGGCCGAGGGCCATGTCTGAGTCCATGGCTCTACTGCATCCAGGGTGTGTGTTGATGGCCAATGCTCCTGATACCATCAAAGGGCATGAAAGACACCAAAGATCTGGGGCCACATTAGTGTCTGAGGGCCATGCTGTCACTGGGGCCATGCTGATCTGGGGCGCTGCCATCTGAGGCAATGGTGACATCTAGACCTGGCTGCTGCTAAAGACCATGTCTGGGTCAGTGGTCCTACCATGGCTAGGGTCCTTGATGAAGTCTGAGGCCTGAATTGCCACCAAAGGTCACATGGAAGCCTGTGCTGGGGCCACAACCTGTGGCCTTGTTGGTGTCCAGGGGTCATGCTGCTGCCAAAGCCATCCTGATCTGAGTGGCCAGTGCTTCCACCCAGAGCCAGGATGTTATCCAGGCTCCAGCTGCTTCTGAGGGCCATGTCTGGGTCTGTGGTCCAACTGCAGATGGGGTCTATGTTGATGTCTGTGGCCTGTGTCACCTCAGGGAGCCATAGGAACCATACGTGATGGAATCAGAGGGCCATGCTGAGCCAGCCCCACCCTTCACTGGCCTGGGAAAGCTGGCCTTGTCTCTCCTTGGACACTGCAGCAAGAGAGCTGGTTCTGACCCTCACAGTAGAGCTGACCACTGCACACGGCAGAAATGGCCTCCCACCCCTTACCTGAGGCAGGTGTCCCCAGTGGCAAGGACTGACCAGCTCAGCTACCACCTTGGGTTGGCCCACCCTAATATTTACCCCATGTAGGGCCTGCTAGAGCTCATGAAGGAACTGGTCCTGTGGAACAATATCTGCAGGATCTTCATGACTTGGGTAGTTGTGGGATATCCCAGAGGAGTTCCAGTGAGGATCCAGTGGCAATGGTGTGCCAGAAACAAGAGGCCTTGAACCAGACCAATGAACTCATTTCAATGAACATTGACTAGTAATGCCAATTGGACAAAAGGGTACACTATATAACACATCATAGCTCCCAATGCCACCTGGAGGAATGAAGAGGGGTTGGAGAGGCAGGAAGGATGGAGAAACAAAGAGTTTTGGGGTGTTTTTGTTTTGTTTTATTCTTGTGTTTGTTTGCTTACTTGCTATGTTTTGTTTTGATTTTTTTTAATTTTCTTTTGGGGGGCATTGCAGCGGTGAAGGGAGAATATGGGGGGACTGGAAGTTGATCGGATGTGAAATACCCAAAGAATTAATAAAGAAATTATGTTTTTTAAAAAAGTGAAGAAACTTTCACAATATCCAGAGCTGGTAAATTGTAGAGAGGGGCTTTGAGCTCAGGCAGTGTAACTTTCTGCTCTTCACATGGATCACTTTACTCTTTTGCTTCATGGCTCTCACTGTCTTATGAAGTAGCTCACATCTATGAAATAGCATGAAGACTCTCCTCAGGTGGATTCAAAACACCTGTCTCCTTAGTGAGCACTAGTCATCTCCTGTGTTCTGTAAACGTGTTCACCCATAAGCTATTTTTCAATAAATACAACTATGTTTCTTTTTTTGATACACATTTATCTTAGTACACAACGTCTTACCACTTAATTCAACCTTGTCAGTATACAGGTATCCAATAAGAGAGAGGAATATTAATGGAAACAAATGTGTTTCTGTTTTTATGTAGCTAGCATATTGATAGTCTGTAAGATACACAGTCTAGTTTATAATACATATACTAAGTTATGTTTTTAGGGTAAAAATTGTGTAAGTGGAACTTCTGCATTTTCTCTGAACTAAGATTATACTTAACATTCATTTCAACCTGATTTAACACACATGAAAGTATTGGGAGATTATTCTAGTTTCTGAAAACACTCAAGAAGAATCTTCATTAAAAGCCTATAAAAACTAATCAATAATTTTACAAACTTAATTTTTTTAATTTTTGTATTTGTATTTTGCAATACAATTCAGTTCTACATATCAGCCACAGATTCCCTTGTTCTCCCCCCTCCCGCCCCCCTCACCTTCCCCCCAGCCCACCCCCCATTCCTACCTCCTCCAGGGCAAAGCCTCCCCCGCGGACTGAGATCAACCTGGTAGACTCAGTCCAGGTAGGTCCAGTCCCCTCCTCCCAGGCCGAGCCAAGCAATCCTGCATAGGCCCCAGGTTTCAAACAGCCAACTCATGCAATGAGCACAGGACCCAGTCCCACTGCCTGGATGCCTCCCAAACAGATCAAGCCAATCAACTGTCTCACCCACTCAGAGGGCCTGATCCAGTTGGGGACCCCTCAGCCATTGGTTCATAGTTCATGTGTTTCCATTCGTTTGGCTATTTGTCCCTGTGCTTTATCCAACCTTGGTCTCAACAATTCTCACTCATATAAACCCTCCTCATTCTCGATAATTGGACTCCCAGAGATCCACCTGGGGCCTAGCAATGTATCTCTGCATCCAGATCCCTCAGTAGTGGGATGAGGTTTCTAGCATGACAATTAGGGTGTTTGGCCATCCCATCACCAGAGTAGGTCAAACAAACTTAATAATTTTTAAAAATCAATTTCTAGACATCTATGAATCTCTTGACATTTTATATGACATCTTACTTTTATGGTCATGATTTTTATAATGATTCTAAAAAATAGCAATATTAAGTTAATAAAACTTTAAAGAGAGCCTGTTAGTTCATGCCTGGTGTAACTCCAATTGCACATGCCAAGAAAAGACAAAAAGGTTCTCTTTAGTTAAATTTTGGGTCACATGATGGGCCTGGGGTAAATAGTTTTAGAGAATGTCACATTATAATTTGTTTGATGAGTCTGATCTTCAATGACATTCAAAGAAAACAACTGCATTCTGTGTGCTGTAGAGCGGCCATTGGCAGCACAACCCAACACCCATGTTCTTACTCACCAGACTTATATTACTTCTCCATCAGAAACGACAATAAAAATTAACCTAAAGTGCTGATACGATCTCCTACTGGATCTGGGTAATGTTTTTCTCACAGAAATACCAGATTCACCTTTATAAGCTGGCCAAAAATAAAAAGAAGAGGAGAAGATTGGGGTTATGAAGTCACTAACTCTCTGTCAGAATAAAATATGGCATGCCCACTTTTCTAGGACTGGACAAAGCAAAGACCAGGAGACCAGCAGCCAGTGACCTAGCTCATGCAATGTCGTCTGTAACGAAGTACATTTTAGGATAAACGATTATTGGAGCATTATTTGTTTTGTAAGGCTTGATTAGTACACTTTCATTTGTCTGAGTTGACTATCAAATCATATTATCTAGAATAGCTTCCTGCATAGAGAAGACATCCACTGATGCTATTTTAAGATCCCATGAACTCTTGTGTATCACATGCTGCCCTAGAAATATGGATGTGGACAGTTTGGGGTACCAATTAAAAAATAAGGAAATGAGAAAAACAAATGCATAATAGGGAGGTGTTGAGAGAGGAAAGATCATGAAACAGCAAAGTAGATTTCTAATTCACACCTCTCTCTCTCTCTCTCTCTCTCTCTCTCTCTCTCTCTCTCTCTCTCTCTCTCTTTTCTCTCCCTCTCTCCCTTTCTCTTCCCATGCCTTCCTTTCTCCCTCAATTAAACAGAAAACATTTAAAATATGGAAGTTCATCATATGGCTATATCATTTCAGTTGTGCAGATAGAAAGCCCTGTTCAGTTCTGAATCCATTTTACTTTGCTTTTGAGTCTAAAGTGTAAGCACAGTGAATGGTCACACGCAGAGATTAAAGACATATAGCACCTTTTAAAAGAATTGCTCTCATTCTTATGAACAAATTTAGCCAGGAAAAGGTCAAAGGTTCCACAAGATTGGTCAATTCTGCGCCAAGATTCTGTTCCAGCTGCAACAAAATTGCACTTCTCAAACTTAATTAAATAAAGACCCATGTAAATTCCTTTTTAAGAAAATCCTTCTGGTTAACAGCATCAAGCCAAACACAGCTGAACAGCAGCGCATGTGCACACACTCTAAAAATACTATCACCAGCCCCACTTCAGTGGGAACTTTTATAATGATTAAAAAATCAATAGTCTACATCTTAGAATAAAGTGTACATAAAAATATAACAGTGTCAGCATCTAGTATGCCAATGAAATGTAAACTTAGTGGTGAGGTGGAGGTCACAAGCACACTGTGGCATTCACGGAAGTCAAAGCACAATTTTAAGGACTTGGTTCTCTCTTCTAGCATGTGTCTTCCAGAGATGCAGCCCAGGCTCTGAGCCTTGACAGCAAGCAGCCTTATCTACTAAGCCATCTCTGCAGCTCTAAACCAGATATCAACATTAATACAACCCACCAATATTTCAGCTTTGCACAGTCACCCTTGTACACATCCCTGTGCATGTTTTGCGAGATGCTATGGATTTCCTAGCCTATTTTCTTCTAAGAGTGAGGTGGTTCTACATTCTACCTTCAATCCCATTGTCCACTTTGAGCTCATCATCAGGTGAAGTGTGCTGTGAGGTATGGGTTGAGATTCTCCTTGAGGTTTTGCATATGGCTGTCCAACTACACTGGCCCCATTTGCTGAACCAGCTTTGATTTTATTATTCCATTACCTTTCACTTTCAGCAAAACAAACCAAAGCTCAGGTCACTACTGGAGATGGTAAAAATTAACCTGTATGTAACTTGATAGCACACTTCCGGCAGGTGTTTCTAAGGGCACAACAGCAAAAGAAGAAGGAATTCTGTCTGGGACAGATGGAAAAGGCTTTCCACATAATTTACAAGACCTGCTTCCCTTGAAGAGAACGAGGATTTGGTTCCTAGCACTGACATAGTGGCTCGTAACTGTCTATAACTTCAGTTCCAGGGTATCTGATAGTTTCATTAGACATCTTTGGCCACTAAGTATACACATGGTGCACATACCGAGATACTGGCAAAATATCCATACACATAAAACAAAAGTACAATAAATAAATCTTAAATAACAATGATAAGATGAATGCAGCATTAGGTCAAGCATGGAGTCCTTCCTGCTAAGTGTAGGACACCATGGAGATGCACAGTTGGCTGTGCCGAAGCCAGACGTGAAGGTGATGCGGAATCTGCGACCAATGAGAAAAGCCCAGTTTTTGAAGTAGGTGAGTTTTATGCTCTGGTATGGATGACTGAAAAGTATCTCTGGCAGCAATACAGAGAACGGACAAAGGTCAGACAAAGCCATTGCAATTTCTATGCAGTTCAGGGCCTGAATCCTCACCTTAATGACACAAGATGCTCAAAAGTGAGTGACAGCTTCTGCCGCTGTCTGTTTCATGATAGCATTCGCAATGGACAACACTACATAAATAAGTAATTGTGTATCTAAAATGAATAATGTTCTTCAAATTATGACAAATTCTTCTGCTAGTAACTATACTTCAGAAGTGTGTAAGTTTGTAAGAGACCAATATAGAGTTTCAATATTCACACTGTGTGGTCAAGATTTGAAGACTCCAGCCGGGCAGTGGTGGTGCACGCCTTTAATCCCAGCACTTGGGAGGCAGAGCCAGGCGGATCTCTGTGAGTTTGAGGCCAGCCTGGACTACCAAGTGAGTTCCAGGAAAGGCGCAAAGCTACACAGAGAAACCCTGTCTCAAAAAACCAAAAAAAAAAAAAAAAAAAAAAAGATTTGAAGACTCAAATAAGGAAAACCCATAAATGTGTATGACAATAACACAAGAAAACAGAAGATTCTGATATTTTTTAAGCTTGAACTTTAGATCAACTTCACCTTAAAACACAAACATATTAAAACTCTTTTTCCTCTGTAAGCAGAGCAAAGCTGTCAATAAATAAATATAATTCAACCCTCTCTTTCTGAGCCTATTCTAAAACACTTCCAGAAAAATTGAGATGTAATGATATATTTTTAGCATGCTACAAGCTAATAAAATATAGCATATTTGCTGTTAATTTTTATAAGGTGTTTAAAATTAAAATAAAATAATTTCATATATTTAGAATGTATTTAAATTCTGCATTTAATTAATGCCAGCCGTACTTAGGTATCTATGTCCAACTATACTACATCCTGTGGTTTAAAAACCCTCATCCTCTTCCTTAGTCACAAAAATCATGACTCTATAGATATCTGAAGTCAGGAAATCATCAACAGTTTAGATGCAGGAAAAGCTAAACGTTTAGAGCTGACTTTCAACTCTAGAAGGTTGTGGTGCTGAGTCAAAAAAGGCACTCAAGTGGATGCCATATTGTTCTGTTGGCAGCTTGTCATTTGGCCTGATCTGGTGTCTGGAGGTCTGTGTTCCAGAATAAACCTATAAACTGAGGAAATTCAACAGGAACTTGGGAATTACTTGGTGTTGGGTCTGAAATCCTAGAAATCTCTGGATGTGACTTTTATCTCATTCCTAGATGAAACAGACAGGAACTTACTCACTCGTGCTATTATTGCATATATGATGGAGTGTGTGAATTATTCTTATACAGATTTCAAGTAAGTGCAAGGTCAGGGGATCTTATTTCCACAGTCCCTATAGAAGGTATGTTTGCCAGCCAGAGCCTCATAAAGTACTGCCATATGGCATCCAATTGGTCCCAAGGATGTAGCTGAGGAAGTGCTATCAGCTTGCCTGTAATTGTTGAAGCTCATGGAGCCAAGAGTACACGTTAGCTAAGACTTTCAATGCATTCAGAAAAGAAACGTGTGAAGCAGGTATGAAGCTCCAGTCACAAGTTCATCCAATTGAGAAAATAATACTACTGTAATAATTCAATTTCTGAACTCACTCACACTCAGCTACTTGTGCTCGGGACTGAGTCTAGCTGCCAAGAGACATATACATACCTGGAGTTCATGCTTACACCCTCTGAATCATCTTGTCAGGTTCTTAGAAGTCTGTCTACTAAGATTATATATCTGTAAAGCAGACTCTCATCTATAAGGTCATGTCTACTATCTTTCTCTGCTACTTTCACAACTCTGTTGCATGTCTACGGATTTTCTTAGTCACTGCAGTATGCCACTCAATGCAAGCATCTATGACCAACTTCAGCACAGGAGCCTAGACATGGCACATAGCTGTATCTCTGGTGATTCTCAAGCTTTCCCACGGAAGGAAGCTCAAGATTGTAGGAATTTCAAAGCTAATGAGGTTTCTCTGGGTCCTCACTTGGGATTCAACTAGTGGATAGAGGCACTCAGGGACTCCCTAAGACTAGGTCAAAGTTGATAGACTACCCTGTTTGACCTCCTTCCTTGCTATCTCCACCCCAACACTTTCTAATCAAAACATTCTCTTGCTTTTATTTTTTTCTCATTGTTTTCATGACTCCCCTCTTCTCTAGAGCAATGAACAAAGGCTGTCCAAGTGTACTAAACAGTGGGTGGGATATAGACTACAAAGAAGCCCTAGAGAGGAAATTACATTTTATTTTGAAATACTATATACTGCAAATAAGTTACGTAATGATCTAGTGTGCCAAAGCTACTCTTGAATTAACTTTTTCATGTGTATTATATAATTAGTATAAAGGTGTGAGATGACATTTCCTATAACCAACATTATTAAGCAATGATATTTCAGCTTATATATTTTTTCAGATAGTCAAAATGATAATTGCATGAATACCTTCCTAATTCATGTTCTGGACTAGAACTTGCTGTATAGATCAGGTTGGCCTTGAACAGAGATCCTCCTGTTTCTGCCTTATAAGTACGAGGATTAAAGATGTGTGACACCATGGCTGGCATAGAAGTTCAGTTTTGAACATAATAAATTTGAGTTGTCTCAAATGTGTCTAAGTGGAGATGTCCTGTATGTATTTGAATTTAAAATTCTAGAGTTGGGCCAGCAAGATGGCTCAGTGGGTAAAACACTTACCATACAAGCCTGTCAACCTGGAATTCACATAAGAGTGGAAGGAGAGAATTGGTTCCACAAAGTTCTTGTGTGACTTCCAAACACTCTATGGCACACATGCCCATTCACACATCATCATCATCATCATCATCATCATCATCATCATCATCACCCTACACACACACACACACACACACACACACACACACACACACACCACACAATTAATCACTATCAAAAACTGGGGGGTGGGGAGCAGAGTATCAACCCTGCCTCCTTGCATAGCTATATATAGTAACCTTTGTTACTGTATACAGTTTTGGTCGAATTCATAAACAAACACCCGAGGTTCTGGAGTGCTGTAGCTTCTCCATCAGATTCCAATTCAATCTCTGAGTTTCCCTGTCTCCTTTCTTCCTTCCCTTGCCACCCTAGTCACACACACACACACACACACACACACACACACACACACACACGGTAATTCTGGCCTTTTAGCAAGCTTAAGTGGCCAAATGGGTTGATAACACTTAAAAATATAAGCAGAGCAAAAATATAAGCATCTGAGTTAGTAAGAGCAAGGCATGGCAGAGCTGATGTAATGAAGTTCTTTTTTGTTGTACGTTTCTTTCCTATTGTGTTTATTACGTTGGAGAGAAAAACCACCAAACAAAAAAGTCATTTATAAGGGACTGTGATGGCTAGTCTTAACTGTCAACTTGCCAGAATCTAGAATCACCTAGAATTCTGCATGCTTTTAAGCGACTGTCTTGACTAATAAGTGGAGGTCGGAAGGCCCGTTTACTATGGGGGACAGGGAGCATCCCTGACTGGGATTCTGTACTGTATAAGTAGAAAAGGGGAGCTAAGCAATGGAATGAAGTCTTTCATTGCTCTTTGATTATCGACTATGAATGCAATGTGACCATCACCATCAAGCTCCTGACACTATGATATCCCTGCCATCAGACCTTAACCTGGAACTGAGAGTCAAATAAACCATTTTCCCCTTAAGTCTCTTTTGTCAGAGCATTTATCACACTAATAGGAACAGAAAATAAGAGAAGGGCAAGACATTCCATGAAATTGGTTGATTGTAATCAACAAAAGAAACCATGTCTTGCAGCAACATTATGAACAATACATGTATTAGATAGCCCTATTGTTCCCTTACAGTCTTATGAAGCAATTTACAATACATTGGTCAATGCATTTAGAAATTAAAATGTAAAAAGCAGATATGAGGCTGAGGTGCAACTCACTGTTAAGAGTGCTTACCTAACACACTCAATTGAGGCCCTGGGTTTGACCCTGTCACCATCAAAAACTGGGGGAGGGGGACAAAAAACTATAAAATGTCAAAGTGGGGTCTGGGCAGATTGCTCGATGGGTAAACATAAGTGCCTGAGTTTGAATCCTCAGCACCCACATAAAAATCTAGTCATGACTGCAAAAGCTTGTAACCCTAGCACTGAGGAGCAAGAGCTTGTGGGCCATCCAGCCTCCTCACTGAAGTGGCAAGATTCCAGTTTAATGAGAGCCAGTCTTAGGGCATTAAGACACTGGACATCCTGCTTTGGCTTCCACATGCAGTCACAAAGGTACATACACCCCCATACTCTCAGGCATGTAAGATACACACACACACACACAGAGGGGGGAGGGGGAGAGGGAGAGAGAGAAAGCTTATTCAGAAGATAAGTGCATTAGTATGAAGAAATCCATTTATACTAACTCCTTGCCTCTAAAGAAATAACACACCTTTGCAGTACAATCTAAATATAGTTTTTTTTTCAGTTTTTCCGTTGGGTACAGTGGACATGACATAACCTGTAAGGTTTCAATTATGGATTATTCTTGCATACCAGCTGAGACCAACTTTGAGAATGTGTCTAGCTAGTGTAATTAAAGCTATTTTGAGCCTGAATAATTACAGTGTGGAGTATAAGAATACAACTTATTTTAAGTGTCAGCTCTCTTTCTATGGAAATCAGTTATAATTTATCATTTTAAATGAAAGAAATTCAATATAGATGCCCAGTGAGTAGAGCTTCTAGAACATCGAGCCCAGCTTTTGTATCTTAAATATATTCACATCTTAAAAAAAAAAACATCACTGAAGGCTGTGAGAAAAACAAACAAAACACTCAGACCAGGATGGGGGCAGATATGATACTCAAAATGGAAATTAGATTAGCTCAGAGGAGGCAAAGAAGCACAAGGGCCTGACATCTCTCTTTGAGGTATAATCCATATGATTTTGGTGACAGGTTAGCACTTCAATTAAATGCCAACTTTCCAAAAGATTTGCATATTGCCAAGAAAGCAGTGCTTCTTTTAATGCTAGTATTAAAGAACAATGCAACACTTTCCATGTACTACATTGAAACACCTCCTTAATTCCTTCTCTAGGATGAAGTTATAAAGGCTCCCAAATGTGCTAATGGGGTTTTGAAACAATATGCCTTAGAAATATAAAAAGTAAAAAGACCCTGTGACGGCTTAAGGAGCATCACTGTCGTCAGAACCGTTTAGAACTTTGTCATGGAAACCTCACCTGTAGCATCATCACCTTGAGGCATCTAGAAATGTGAACCAATGGGCTGATGCTGACAGCTCCCTCCCTGAGCATCCAAACTCAAGCACGCACACATGTTTGCTCTAAGTGAAGGAATCTTCATGACAGAGTCTGAGCAGGTGGGAAAAAGAGGAGAGGCAGCATGTCTACATCTTGAAATGGTAGAGCAGCCTGGAACTCTGTTAAAATGATTAAGGGATGAATTCCTCTTAACCTGAAATAAATCCACTTTTCAGCTAATATGCAAATAACATCAAGGAGTATAGCATTTTATCATGTAAAAAATGAAAATGCTTTTAGGATTTAGTTCATGGAATTCAGTTGGCCGTGGGTAGGTGCATGGCTAGCATCCCTTTATGTATATTTTACTAAGACTCCATAAACTCAATAATTAATTCAACAACTATAGCACCAACCGTAACTTACCTTAATCCATATTTATTATGTTTTCCTATCACCCATACTTTGCTTGTCAGGCAGTTACAAATTGAAGTTTGTAAGACAAGAGTAAAGAAGAGTTATCTGAGATTATTAGTTTAAAGGAGCTTTGAAGCGAATAAAGAAAACTTTGTGAACAATTATCAATTTTGTCTGTGTCAAAATTTAGTAAAAGCCACCTAGATTCTTTACATTGTTCTATCAGTCCATGCACTGTCAATCAATTCAAACCACAGAGCAATTAAAGTTTCTTCCCCAGCTTCTCTTTTTCTCCAAATTCATGAATGAAAATTAAAACATGCAGAGTTCTACAAATTTCATCTGCAGAATTTCTTAGAAACAATAAGCCATGGACTGTTATTTAGCTAGGCTACCCTCTCCACTGACAAACACACTCCCTTGACTCCAGTGTTACTATCTTTGCATGTATACGATTGCCACTGATTCCAATAATTACCACATGAATATTTAAAATTTTCCCCCACAACCAGGAATCTCTTGCTCAGACATTAATTTCAGAAGGCCTCATCTGGTTTTCGTATTACTAAAACTTCTTAAAATAAAAACGGATGTTAAAATGCACTATCAAACTCAGTCTTGAAATGTATGAATGCCAGTGTTTCCTATTTAAATCTGGAGTGGATTGTGATGTCATTTTTATCTCTTACATCTAAATGTCATCTCTCACACCTATGTAAAAAGACAGTCTAAACTAAGCATGTCTGACTTCATCTACGTGAAGAGACTACCCAGCAGAAGCTTTTGTCATTAAGAACACAGAAATAGCATCACAAGGAATTCCTTTTGAGACAATAAAATATTCCTTTTTTACATACTGCACGTATGTTGACCTTTGAAATAAGGTATCTTCAGAGACTGTGTATTAAAGAGAACCTATTTTCAATTCACATACAACTACACATCCTTATGCTTCAGTAGGCACCTTCATTGCATTGCTTAGAATGCAAATGATTGCCTGGAAAAATGTGTTGGACCCATTTTGGTTATTATTCATAATCAACATAAGAATGCCACATATCATCCTTGGCAGCACTAGACACACTTAAAATTATGTATCTATTTTCATAATTATTTAATTGATGTCTGTCTTTACCAACATAATGCAAAATTTGCAAAGGTGCGAACCATTTTTCCTTATACAAGTTATCGATAGTTCCTAATATTGTATCTTCCATAGTGAATGTCCACAATAAAGATTTGTTGAGAGGAATGTGTGGGTCTAGTGCATAAAGGAAAATGCTACTCCATCAGCTAACTAGATCTACAACCTCAGTGTTTTGTCATCCCTCCCAACTCAATGTACAGGATGTTTGTGTGCTTGTATTTACAAGCATTCAGGTGAATATGACAGTTTCTGCCTCAAACAATCATATAGCCTGAAAGTGATGCATGTGTATAACTTTTAAACTGACAGCCACAACTGCAAACCTGACTTCTGCTAACACAGTTGACTCTTACAACCCTGCTAGGCAGGTCCTGTCACTCATTTGTATAACAGCACACAGGCCAAGGGCCTCAGGCTAAGTTGTACATGAGAGTGGAAGTCCCTATTGTGATGCCAGTGCTCTTAGCATCAATACGGTACAGCCTCGTGTGGTAATTGTAAGAATGTAATGAGCCATGTAAAGAGTTCTTCATAGGCCTATTGGGCCCATATAAACTTCAAAGAGCACAGAAGGATTGTGCCTGGGTGCTGGATGATGAGTAAGAGCTGCTCACCAGGAGAAATGTGGAAGAAGGAGGTCAATGCAGGCAAAGAGAACAGAGAACTCAAAGACTCAAATGTTCACTCACACTGAAGGGACACTTAACAGGAAAGTGAGGTTGGCCATCAGAGGAAGTTACCTTGAGGTCAGAATGTGAAGTCCCGTGAGTGCTATGCTAAAAGGTTTTAACCTTATTTTGCAGATTATTATCTAAGATAGAAAGATTTTATTAGGATACTAGTACTGTTAGAATAATGTTTTTTAGTTCAATTTGAAGCAGAAAGCAAGAATCTCACTTGATCTGTTTCTCATGTAATCATGATGACCACTGACTTGACCTCTCAGTTCCTACTGGAAGTCTTCCCTATCCACCTCTTATCAAGGATATTAGAATCTTTCTTTGGTTTTAAAACTTTATTTCTTATTTTCATAGCTCCTCTGGAATTTTACTCTCTTACCCCTACAGCTTGTGGTTAACTTTGCTGAGAAATACGAGGTCATATACCAAGAAAAGGTTGTGTCACACCTAAAAGTGAGAAAGAAACGGAGCACTTTGGACACCGGACCCTGAGGATCTAAGTGGGTTCTGACCTGTAAAAGGTGCCATGAAAGCTTCCAAAAGAGGGAAGGAACCAATAGTCCTACCCAGATATAATGCCTATAGACTAAGACAATGACCAAAATCGCATAGTACCCTACAGGGCACAATAGGGGCATGCATACCTTGACAATAATGAACAGCAATAGGACTTAAGACCTGCTCAACACTAGAGAAAACTTGCCTGATACTGGAAGTCTAGCCAACAACCTGGGGCTAGTGACGTCCTGAGTTTTGGAGGAGAATCTACAACTTCCCCATTACTAAACTAGTATAATTGCTAACTACATTCTAAATATTTATCTTTATACCCACAAATGAGTATCCTCACCTTTTCATCAAGGAAACATCTATTTGCAACATTCAGAGACCATTATAAAAAAAAAAAACACAACCAATCAAAATGCAGAGAATGAGAGACTGTGTAGTGTCCAACCCCAACTGATACATCTAGAATGCGACTCCTGCACCTGAGGCTCAGGGATCATAGTGGAAGATCAGTAGAAAGACTGTAAAAGCCAGAGGAACAGAAGTTTTGTGTGTGTGTGTGTGTGTGTGTGTGTGTGTGTGTATGTGTGTGTGTGTGTGTGTGTGTGTGTGTGTGTGAGAGAGAGAGAGAGAGAGAGAGAGAGAGAGAGAGAGAGAGAGAGATTTTGTTTCCTAGAGATGTTGAAGAAGCTACACCCACGAAGTATAACCAACATGGCCACCTAAACAAGACCTGAAGAAGAGATGATATCAATAGACTAGCAAACAGAAGGGGAAATCTCATGAGGCCTAAACCTTGGACAATGAACTACAAATAACATAAGACCAGGTCTTCCCCAGGGAAGAGCCTCAGAATTCGTTGTCCAATACCAAATAGTAATCCTTGAAATCATATACACACAAGTAACTTCATAATGACTGAGCAGGTTATATTTATATATTTCAGAATATGTATAAATATATTTATTGTCATTGGGTTTTTTGTGTGTTTGTAACAACAATTAAAAAAATAGAGGCCATGAATTTGAAAAAGAGCAAGGGTAAGGGTGCAGGGGAAGGGTTGGAGAGAGAACAGGGAAAATGAAATAATTATGAATATAATTATATTTTAATTTCAAAGAATAATTGTTTTTAAAGTTAGAATCCTCCCAAAATAAAAAAAAAATCCATCAAGAAAACACATGCCCAGAAGAAAATGAAAAAAAATAACAATGGAAAAGAGGGTGTGAGATAGCAGTAGAGTATCTGAGTTAACAGAAGCAGATTCTGGAGGCTACAAGGTGTTGCAGAGGGTTGTGGTGCCTGCCATCGAGGCTGATGACCTGAGCTTGATTCCTGAGACCCCCATGGGAGGAAAGTACTTACTCCCACAATTCATCCTCTGATATCTACAAGTGCTCCTTAGAATGCATGTACCCATTCAAATACAAAATAAGGAAAAACGTAATAAATGTTTTAAGTGGATTCTAGAATAAAATTATCTGACAAATTATCAAAAACACTGATCACTGATGCACTTAACTGGATGTGCTATGACCACACAGTCTTTAAGTTTCAGTGGGCTTTACTAAAACTCTAGTTATAATAAAACAATTAGAACAATCTTAGACAGCTGTAATTTTAGCAGATTATTGTCTGCACTTTGTCTAAATGATTATGATCACCTACCACTTGGTTATAAGAGTAATTTGGAGGAATTTAAAGATCCAGTAAATCCAAAATGCCACATTGAGCACATAGGAGGCTGAGGAAGAGGAAAATGCTTTAAAAAAGAAAAGAAAAGAAATAAAATCACTTCCTGTGGTTAACATTTTAGAACCTGCTCCAGAACAGTCTGTACCAATATTGTGGGTTTGTTGGTATCTTACTCATGAGCATCAGAAACAGACGTGTGCTGGTGTTATGCTCAGTAGGACACACGTGTGAGACAGATGGAACGTGCATTTCTATCAAATGCAATTAAAGACTTATTGAATCCACTGCCAAATACCACAAATATTAAACCGTCTTAGAGTAAATTTACTACTGCTTTGACAGCCGTTTCAACAAAAATAACAGGTTATCCCAACAAACGAGAAGATTGAATACATGGAACTAATAGAAGCACTGCAATTGAAAACACTTAACTCGGCAGAGCCTAATTTTATCAATACGGTACAACTTGCACAGATTTAAAGCTACAGATTATGTTTTAATAAAAGACATGGGGCTCCTGTATGTGAAAAATTAGGCAGTAGCTTTTAATTGGGTCTCTCAAGTAGAAATTAATGAAATATAGAATGGAGGGACACTGCTCTCCGTGCAGTAGAAGAGAACAAAAAGGGAGCAATTGCTTCGGACCCGGGTCCCTCATGGCTCCCACCACCCTCATGTGTAAACCAACTGATATTGACTACCTTTGAGAAATACTGTTTTGTTTTATGTTTTAAAGCAAGGAATCATGTTGCCCAGGCTGACCTTGAACTCCTTATAGAGATGAGGCTGGCTTTGAACTACGTATGCCCTCCCTCAATGACTCCAACCACTCTCTGTTGTTTACTTTGAGGAACTTTGGACAAAAGTAAGTTTTGATGTGATTTATAAGATCACCTAAGTAGAAATGGAGGAATTTTCTCTAAACAAAGAGAAAACTGACAAGTTAAGTTTCAACTCCCATTAAAGAATTTACAACCACCAAAGAATTGGCTGCTAAATGTGTCTGTAATATTTCTTAATATGAATTCATAAAGGCTTATTTTAAATATAGAGGCAAAATTTGTTCTTGCTGTAGGTCCTATTTTGTTAGGAAAGTAAATCATGTAAGTATACACTTAGGAAGGAAAGAACTTCAGCCAAATTAAATAGTCTTCCTTCCCTGACTCACCACCCTCATTATAAAATGTAATGTTGAATTTTATCATCTTGGAAGAATATTAGATTTGTATAAGTGTACTATATCTACATATTCTTTACCACAATGAAATAACATGTATCACATAAATTTGGATTTTCATCTTTTAAAACATACAGTAGAATGGATACATATCTCTTCATAATGACTTGGAGTTAGACACACTGGAATTAACATTTTTCCATTGTCATAAATAATTTATCTGAGTCTTTAAAACATATATTAATCAATTCCACAAATGTTGAATATTTATTATGGGCTAATCATTAAAACATCTTTAGGGATAACTAAGATCAAACAATGAACAAGGAAAAAAAAAACTTAGAGCCAGGCACTGGTGTCACACGTCTTTAATGGCAGCACTTAGAAGGCAGAGGCAGGCAGATATCTATGAGTTTGGGGACAGCCTGGTCTACAAAGTGAGTTCCACGACTGTCAGGGCTGTTACACAGAGAAATCCTGTCTCAAAAGAACAACAACAACAACAAAACAAATAAAGCACCAATGCAGAAAGAATAGTAGCCATTTGAATGGCACCTGCCAATCAAACATGAAATTGTTTTCTTTTAATAATAAAAGTACCCTTGGACATATCTTACTGAGGAATTACAGTCTTCACTGTCCACCTAGCAGGAACCTAATAACCATGTCCTGAAAGAACACATAATAAACTGAGAATTACTCAGGAAGGACCCAACAATCATGGATCCAACTGACTCTGTTCAATCTAAATAATTATAATTAATCTTTATAAACAAAGAATAAGGTAACAATAAGGAGAAATCTATATAAATAATCTAAGCATAAGATGTTTGTCTAGAAGTCCTAAGGCCAGCAGACATAACTGGAGTCATAGCATGCATTCCTTTAGACCAAGCTTAGAGACACAGAAACTCTGCATCCAAAGCCAGATTCAAGCTGAATAGTTCTCACAGTTTTTCTTTAGAGAACACATGCCATTGACTGAAACCAAAGACCATGTCTTTTGGGTTGTTACTGTCTCTTTACTTGGCACGGAGGTAATCCATACTCAATAAACACTCATGAAACTGTTCAAAGTTTCTTCAGTGAGATCACAATCCAGCCTTACCTCTCTGAGACAACAGTCCAGTACCCTTGGTTAATTTTCATTTCAGACACTTCTCAGGCATCATCTCTCCACAGTCTCTTCCCCTGTTCTGCGGGGTTGCTGTAGTTTGTTGTTGACTACTGACAAATGCATACAGGGCTCTTCACAGACTCACATCTCAATAGGCAATGCTATTATTACATCTAAATTATTATTTTCATTTTTAATTCATTATTATAAATTTATATTTTAAATTAGTATTTTGTGGTGTGTGTGTGTGTGGGTCCATGCATGTTGTCTTGTGCGTGTGGAGGTCAGAGGCTAACTTTCAGAAGTTGGTTATATCCTTCCACTTTAAGTCCTAGGGAGTGAAATTGGGCATCATATTTGTGTAGCAAACAATTTTACCCATGGAGCCAACTCACTGCTCTGTCATCTTTTCATTTCTTTCTTTTTCTTTTTTTTCTTTCTTCCTTTTTTTTCTTTTTTTGTCCTGGATCTCACTCTGTAGACCAGGCTGGCCTTGAACTCACAGAGATCTGCCTGGCTCTGCTTCTCGAGTGCTGGGATTAAAGGCTGTGCCACCACCACCTGGCCATCTTTTCATTTCTTAAAAGCTTAAGTAAATAACAACTTAAGAGTCTTAAGAGTTGCAATGTAAGACATCATTAGCATTAGTTGTAAGTGAAACAGTATGGGCTAGAGAGAAAACGCCCTACAGTCTCACCCATCTATGAGTTAAGGGGTGGGAGATCACCTTATCAGTTGAGGTTCCCTCTTGCCAAATGACTCTAGATTTTTTAAGCTGACAAAACACTCCTCAAAAAAGAGTTGCCGAGACTAGTTTTTACAAAGAATAATTAATGCCTTTATTAGTGAGTCATCAGTGCTTGTGACTTGGACCAGAAATGTGTCTTGACCTTACTTAGCAATTGAAGACCGGTCAACAGAGCATTTCCTTAGAGTGTGAGTCAAACATTTCTCCCGACATACACCAAAGAATATGAAAGTTCTCTCTTCTCTTCTCTTCTCTCTCTTCTCTCTATCCTTTCTTTTTCTGTGATATGAATGTACATGCAAGCATGTGAGCAGGTGTGTGTGTGTGTGTGTGTGTGTGTGTGTGTGTGTGTGTGTGTGTGACTGTGGGCATGCACCACCACAGTGCCCATGTGGAAGTTAAAAGACAAACTTTGGGGTCAGCTGTCACCTTTCCACCTTGTTTAAGACAGGGTCACTTCGCCACTGCATGAGCCCAGCTAACTGACCTGAAAAGTCAAGGAATGCTCCGGTCTCCACCTCCCATCCCCCACTAGGTGTGTGCTGGCATCAGAGATGCTTGCACGGTTGCAGCCTGCTGTGTCATGGGTTATGAGATCCAAACTCTGGTCCTGTGCAGCAAGCACTTTACCCACTGGGCCATCTCCCTGACGTGGAATTTTTCTCATACACATTAACTTATATTAAATGGTCTGAGAAATCTTGCAGCAAATAAATCAGTTTGATTTTTAACTCAGTATTTCCTAAAGTTACTTGACCATAGAATCTTTTGCTCATAAAAACTACCACCCTCACTCAGAAAATACTTGAAAATCTCTGGGATGCAAAGAAAATCACCAAGTTTTCTTTCTAAATTGAATTTCTAAATATTAAGTAATTTACTTGCAAAATCTGTAAATTCCCAATTTTTGAAGTTTTAACTCTTTAAGTCCTGTATTTAATCCCTCTTCTTTTCTCTCTCTCTCTTTTTAAGCAGAGGTCAGGATAAACGGGTAAATTTAACAACCTTTGTGCAGCTAGATAAACTCAATTCACTAAGGCACTGTGTTGGGAATTATTATAAAACATCTCTTCATTTTTAAAGGCAAGTCCTACTGTTTTTTTTTTTATCTTATAAATCTCAATTGATATCTATCTGATCATTTTCAGGACTTCTTGCCTTTCAAAAACATCTATAATCATCCTGACTTATGATATTCAACACTGGGAATATTTGTCTACTTCACGTAGTCTGTTCCAGGAGTCAGAAATCAATTTACACAACTCGGCTTGTCTTATACTACTGCTTCCACCTTGTAAAGGTGGAATTCACGCAAAGTACATTAGTTCACCTCTACCCCACACTGCGGCCTTTCTGTCCAGGGCACCCCACTGTAATATGTCTTCCACAGTAAGGTATAATGTCATTCTTATTAAGACAGTGAGCAAAAGTTTTGGCTAAAGAACATATAGGAAGCCGGGCGGTGGTGGCACATGCCTTTAATCCCAGCACTCGGGAGGCAGAGCCAGGTGGATCTCTGTGAGTTCAAGGCCAGCCTGGTCTACAGAATGAGTTCCAGGACAGGAACCAAAACTACACAGAGAAACCCTGTTTCAAAAAACCAAAAAAAAAAAAAAAAAAAAAAAAAAAGAAAGAAATAGAAAAAAGAAAAAGAAAAAGAAAAAGAACATATGGGGAAATAGAGTCAACTTGTAAAAACTGTGTTACATTCAAAATCCCAATGGCTTCACAATGGCTTCACTGGATAAAGCATTTTAATTGAAAAATTAGCTCAATCTGTTTTTTACTTTGAAGATCCTACATTTAAAAAAAAATAGACTTACAATTGTTTCTCAGACTATATACCAGATTTTTCAATTTGTGCAATTGCTTAATGAAAAGTAATTGTGATGATAATTCATTTTCTACCCTAACTTAAAGAAACGTTCATCATTAGTCATTAGGGAAATATAAATCAAAACTACATTGAGATTTCATCTTATACCTGTCAGAATGGCAAATATCAATAAAACAAGTGACAGCTTATGCTGGTGAAGATGTACAGAAGAGGAACATTCATTTATAGCTGGTGGGAATGAAAATTTGTACAACCACCATGGAAATCAGTGTAGCAACTCCTCAGGAAGCAGATAATAGATCTACCTCAAGAACCAGCTGTACCACTCTTGAGCATATATCAAAAGAACTCTACATCCCATCACAGAGACACTTGCTCAACCATGTTCATTGCTGCTCTACTCAAAATAGTCAGAAATTGGGAAAAGCCTAAACATCCACCAATGGATGGATGGATAAAGAAAATATGGTACATTTACACAATAGAATATCACAATAGAATTTTCTTTCTTTCTTTCTTTCTTTCTTTTTTTTTTTTGTTTGTTTGTTTTTTGAGACAGGGTTCTGTGTAGTTTTTGGTACCTGTCTTGGATCTCACTCTGTAGACTAGGCTGGCATCGAACTGACACAGAGACCTGCCTGGCTCTGCCTCCTGAGTGATGGGATTAAAGGCATGCACCACTACAGTCCAGCTAGAATTTTCTCTAAGGAAATCATGTAAATCCCAGGTAAATGGACAGAGCTAGAAAAAAGTCATCTTGAGTGAGGTAACCCAGATCTAAAAACGTAATATGGTATGTATATACTTAAATGTGGGTGCTAGCTGTTACGTCTTCAATAAGCAGGCTATAATCTGTAAAACCAGAGGTTTGGTATAGAGTGAGAGACTCTGGGGGTGGGGGGGAGGAGAGGGTCTCCATGTGGTGGAGGGTGAGGGACTGGAATGGGAGGATCAAACAGGGAGAGGGAGGGAAAGAGGGCATAATGGAGGGAATACAGGGAGGGACAGCTAACACTGAGGTCACTTTAGGACTCATATAGAAACCTAATACAACAGAAGCTTCTTAAAATGTATACATATATGCAATAAATCTAAATGGAATCACCAAATAAAGGGGGAGACAAAACCCTAACTAGACATCTCTCACCACCAAATGAGATATCCAGTGCCAGAAATGGGTTACATCTAAGCAAATTGTTGGACAAAGGGGCCCTCTGGAAACTGCCAAATAACTCAGGCTATTGTCAAGGCTATTGGTTGGTCTCCACAAACTAATAGTAAGCCCCCACTGCTAAAGACATCTACATGACTCACTGAACACAGAGAAGTCAAACTGGTATCTACCAATAGCCTTCACCCCTACTAACTAGTGTTCTTGATCCTGGAAGGTACTCTGCACACTACCAGAGGAGAAAGGGAAACATTAATCCATCTAACAACCCCACAGTCTGCAGGGGTGACCTGCCTACGAGATATGCTAGTGCAATAGTGGTACAAAGGCTGTGGGAGTCAGCTTCCTCCTGCAACAAATGGGAACAAATACAGAGACCCACCACAGGACAACGTGCAGAGAGTGAGAGACCTTGGAACACTCAGTCCCAAATGGGATTTCCCCACCAATCTTTCCCATCAGGGCTCAGGGAACCTTCTAAAAGAGGAGGTGGAAAGATTTTAAGAGCCAGTGGAGTTGGAAGAAACCAAGGAAACCAGGCTTTCCAGATATAACAGCACTGGCATACATATGAATTCACAGAGACTGTGACATTATGCACAGGGGCCTGCTCAGCTCTAGGCCAGATGGGGTCCCAGCACTGACAGGAAAAGTAGACACAAGCCTCCAGCCCCCAACTCAGAACCTATTTCCAATTGATAATGGCTTTCTAAATAAAAATTAGCTTTCTCCAATGGATTCTCACAGATAATACAAACCACACTTAAAAGCAGGCCCCAGGCCCAGCATAGATGGCCAACACAACATGAATTCAATGGCATTTTTGGAGGACCTTTATCTCATAATGATTTGTATGGACATTTTTTTTCCTTTAAGTCTACATATCTTTTGCTTATACATTATAGTTTCTCATTTCTAATATATGCATGAATGTGTGTGTGTGTGTGTGTGTGTGTGTGTGTGTGTGTGTGTGTGTGTCTCAGTATTTATATGTGTTTCTTGTGATTTTTCTTTGGATTTTTTTTTCCTGTCAGTTTCTTTGTTATTTCATATTCTGGTCTGTTTTTTTTTATCTGATATTATTTTTTTAGATGCCTGTTCTTTTTCTTTTTCTTTTCTTTTCTTTTCTTTTCTTTTCTTTTCGTTTTTCATAAAGATTTCTCTATGTAGCCTTGAAGCATGTCCTAGAACTCGCTCTGTAGACCAGGCTGGTCTTGAATCACAGAAATCCGCCTGCCTTTGCCTCCTGAATGCTGGGATTAAAGATGTGCACCACCACTGCCTGGCACCTGTTCATTTTCTAATGAGACAGAGAAAGGGTGTGGATTTGCGTGGGTGGGGAAGTGGGAGGATTTGGGAATGGAATATATAATCAGATTATAGTGTAGGAAAGAATCTATCTTCATTTAAAAATTAAAAATTAATTTTAAAATGTCTGTGTGGTAAATAAAATGGAAGTAGAGTTAAGAAGATGCATGCTGAACAATTACAGTGATTATAGAATAGTGTCAGTGTTTTTAAATGGGAAACAGGCATTTTGTTCCTACTGGGAGATTTGCATACAACATAGCAGACATCACTGAGAGCTACTTAAATTCTGGTGAGAATACTGTAAATAAATTTGAAAATTATGAGAACAGAGAATATACACAGTTTTTCAAAATTCTTTGAGAAGAATTATATGTAGCATGAATCTTAAAAGTTCTTATTAATAAAATCAAACCTGAGGCCAGTTATTGGGGTGAACACTGGAAGATCAGAGAGCCAGAACAAGCCACAGCTACCTCACCTCACCAGATCCTCAGCTGGTCTTGCTTCCTCAGACTGGAGGCCTCTGAGTCCTCATCCAGAATGGGTCTCAGCTGAATTGCTGCTCAAAAGCCTAAATGCTTAACCAGGCCAAATGCTTAACCAGCCAAATGCTTCTAGTTTCTGGTCCTCACACCTTTCTGCTTTCTACCATCACTCCCTGGGATTAAAGGCTGGCTTTCTGGGATTAAAGGCATGAGTCACCATGTTTGGCTGTATCCTTGAACACATGGATTTCTGCCTCTGGAATGCTAGGATTAAAGGCATGTGCTACCACTGCCTATCCTCATGTCTAATATTGTGGCTGTTCTGTCTCTGACCCCAGATAAGTTTATTAGGGTGCACAATATTTCGAGGAACACAATACCACCTCAATTATATGAAGAGTAACACTTGAAGACCACTGGCAAGTGAAACAAGATATAGGAGGAAGATGGGGGACAATGAGATAGTCCATCCACATCATGGTTACAGCCTCAAAGTGACACCATTCATTCCAAGGTTTTTCTCTAGACACATTCACCTCTCCGTGTGTAGATACAGAATGAGAAGGGACTCGGTGCAAGAGAGTTGATACTGTCTACAAGAGCGCAATTACAATGCTATTTCGAGGGTTCTAAGCTAAAGAGGGATGCCATGGAAGAATAGAGACTGTGAGGGACAGTGTAAACCACATGGATGAACAAGGTGTTTCAGGCCTCATAGAAGACAGTGAAGAAATTTTGAGAGCTAGAGAGAAAACTTAGTAATTAGTGCTAAGAAAGGGGGATGCTTATATCAGTCCTGGTGTCACAGGCTAGGATCCCAGCCACTCAGA
Source organism: Peromyscus eremicus (assembly GCF_949786415.1). Taxonomy (NCBI): domain Eukaryota; kingdom Metazoa; phylum Chordata; class Mammalia; order Rodentia; family Cricetidae; genus Peromyscus; species Peromyscus eremicus. The sequence goes on along the minus strand of NC_081426.1, from coordinate 86,716,137 downwards.
GGCTGAGGTAGGAGGTTCACAAGCACAATTCAAGGTTAACCAAGGCCACAGAGTCAGTTCAAGGGCAGTCTGAATACTCAATGAGACCATGTCTAAAAATAAGTTAAAAGGGAGCTGGAGATAAATGTAGCTCAGCAAGGCTCTAGATTCAATCCACAGTGATTCCTAAAACAAAATTAGAGCCGGGCGGTGGTGGCGCACGCCTTTAATCCCAGCACTCGGGAGGCAGAGCCAGGTGAATCTCTGTGAGTTCGAGGCCAGCCTGGGCTACCAAGTGAGTTCCAGGAAAGGCGCAAAGCTACACAGAGAAACCCTGTCTCGAAAAACCAAAAAAAAAAAAAAAAAAAACAAAAAAAACAAAATTAGAATGTTGGACACTAGACTTAAGATTACACAGTATTAGGAATTCAAGGTCTAGGGTCTGCTCAAAGCTGAAAATAAGTAAAGTTGGTTGCTGAACTAGCTCAGGAGAAAAGGAGGGCAAGATGCTGAGTGACGGTGATGAAAGCCCATTCTGAAAACCCAGAGTTTCTGTAAAATCACAAAGGGATAAAGAGCACAGGGAGGTCAATTCTGGTTCTATCGTAAAGACATCCAGAAGTAGGATAAAGGTTGTTTAATATAAATATATGAGCTAAGAATGATGATGTAAGGAATCTTACTTGAACTTCCCTCACTTGACTTAAGAGCCTCAAGAAAACAGAGAACAGCTGCTATGCCATCGCACAGAGAAGTTCTTGGGAACATAGCTGACCAACAGACTGTCCATTCACATCAGTGGTTTGAAAAGCAGGAAGGAAGCTCTGGAGGAATAACACAAGGTGGGAAAGTCGTACTGGAGAGAGCTCACCACCCCTAGAGAGGACCTGTGGTTGGCTGCCAGCACATACATGACAGACCACAACTGCCTGTAACTGCAGTTACAGGAGACCCAATGCCCTCCTCTGGCTTCCATGGGCTCCAGCACACAGGTGGTACAAATAAACTCACCCGGGCTCATGCACATACACAGAAATTAAAATAAATCTTCAAAGTTGGAAGACACAGATGGAGAGATGATAAGTTAGGGTAAGGATCAACAAAACAAATAATGTTGACATAAGGAAACCTAATGCTTTATATGCTAATTAAAAATAAAAGTGTGTGAATTCCAAAAGAACATTTCAAACTTTAACACTAATGAAAAATATTAATCATCTTATTATTCAATATGGTTTTTGCTTAATGAAAATGCTGTTAATATAGAATTTAGAAGAACTAAAGACATAATCGAAGATAATAAAAGAAGTAACTGATGTAAATTTCATGTTATAGTCAAAAAGCAAAAATAATTAACTAATAGTAAACATTTTTGATACTACAATTAATTTTTGGAGTGCTGGGGGTGGACCCAGGGCCTTGACTAGGCAAGTGCTCTACATGTGAGCTAGATCCTTGAGACCTAGTTTTTGATGGTCTCACTATATAGCACAGGGTGGCATGGAATTCTAGAGCTTCCTGCCTCAGCCCTCTGTATGCTGAGATTACCACCGTACCTACCTAATAGTAGAAAAAAATCAATAAAAACGTGTTTATGTTTAGTCTGCTAAAGATGCAATCAGTCTCTTTTGGGTAGTTTGCTGACTCAAAATTTCTAATCTGGAATAGACTAGTAATAATAATAATATTAATAATAATAGTCTCTTATTTAAAAGTAGATACTCAATGAGGGGTATTTCACCTCTTCAAAATTTATATTTTAGACTTTCTTTTTAAGTTAAGCCTTTTTTTGTTTGTTTGTTTGTTTTTTGTGAAGCCTTTTAAACACATCAAAAACTATAAAAATTAAACTTTAGGACCGCTTAGGAAGGATTAATGACACTGGCCCATGGGCTCTTTTTTTCTCTATTTGCCTTAGAGACACACATTGTTGGCTTCAGGAATTAACATGTGGACTGCCCTTTACAGATCACTTTACTGTCCTTTACCCTGGTGCTTATCCGGCTGCTTCTCCTCATCAATAAGGTCTTAGCCTGACCATACACCCCTCTCTAAGGGCTTCCTGATCCACAACATCTTGGTTAGCATCCTTCCCATGGGATCACAAAGGGCTTGCTCATCTCTTCTCCGTGTTCAGGTGATGGCGCTGTTTTTGCTTGTCTTTAAATCCTAGTAAACCGTGAGATCAGGAGCTGGTTATCTTTTCACCAAGGTTTCTGTCTTAGAGACAGAACTAATCATTTCTCATAGATTTCCTGAAAGTGCTTAGAACATTAACACTCACTATATTTTAATATAGCCACATTGTCTTATTATTTTCTTAAAACAACAACAACAACAACAAAAAAAAAAACCCAAGGCCAATAGACTCCACTATTCACCAATCAGGTTCCAGCATATATCTTGAAAAATTGGTAGTGAGTAAAGTTTTGTTTAAAAAGTAGCATCCCAACTCTCTTCTCTATTAAAATCTATTTTAAAGAGTTCCTTGTATTACTTTTTATTTGTGTGTGTGTGTGTGTGTGTGTTTGTGTGTGTGTGTGTGAGCACGTGCACATGCACACGCGCAATGCCAATGGAGGCCAGAAGAGGGCACTGGATCCTCTGGCACTGGAGTTACAGGCAGATGGGAGCCACCTGATAACTGGTGCTGGGAACTGAACTCTGGTCTTCCGGTAGAGCAGCAGGCTGTCTGAACTGCTGAGTCATCTCTCCAGCCCCACATCCAAATTACTTACCTTGGCAAACACATTTTATCATGTGTTCTCTACCCATTCTTAGTATGAGTTTAAACTTAGTTAAGTAAGTGCCCTTATCGGTACTAATAGTGCTGACTTAGGCCCATAATCATGAGTGTTATTTGGATGAACAGGTAATGTGGATTTTGTAAGGCCTCCTGACATTTTAACATTCCTTTACCACCCTTCCTCCTCCTGGGTCTTTTTTTTTTTTTTTCTATTTCTTCTCTTCAGACACGTGCTCTCCTGGAGAGGGCATCATAAGTACTTT